>NW_022436953.1:1419511-1477199 GCF_009761245.1 Sapajus apella | reverse complement strand
TAGGCAGGAGAATTGCCTGAACCCAGGAGGCGGAGGTTGCGGTGAGCCGAGATCGCGCCATTGCACTCCAGCCTGGGTAACAAGAGTGAAACTCTGTCTCAAAAAAAAAAAATAATAATAATAATAATAATAAATGAACCTACAAATAGGTGTCACATGCCTGTTTCAATTGAGTCTAACTGCTCCCTGTGATGTAATCAGGATAAAAGTATTTAAAACCATTTTGCTGATGAGCAAAAGGAAGTTGGGAAAGGTAGGGTGGCTAACAGCTGACAAGTGACAGGCTTGTCCATGATGCCGCCTGTGACCTGTGGAGGAGACACGGTGGGATTGGTCCCAGCCACCACCCTTTGCCTGCCACAGGACCTGGACAAGTCACACGCCTTCATGGCACTTGCCTCTTTGAAAATGACACCTTCCTCATAAGATTCCTGGGAGGATTACAAGAGACCATTCATAGATGCCCTTGGCACAATGCCTGGCATATGGTAAGCAGTACATAAAGAGTTGTTCCCCATACTAGTTCATGTTCATTATTAATTGACATCTATAAAGATGGCACCATGATTACGATGTTAGCTTAAATATACTTAATGAGCATAAATGCCAAAACCAGGGCTGGTGCTTGGCTCTTGCCAATGCCCCACTGTTCCCCAGCCACCAGCCCCACCCTCCCTCTTCTCACCCAGTGGACCCTGCAGGAGGGTGAGAGGGGCCCAGCGGTGGTTCTGTGCCTCCTTGCTGTGTGCCTCTGGGGCCCAACCCTGCCACCCACCATTCCCCAGCACCTCCCTGGCACTCTGGGCAACCTCCACTGGCAAGTCAGGACCCTGCGATGCTGGCTAGCTCAGGGGACGCTGTTCATGGGCCCCTCCCTAAGGCCTGGGCAGCTTCCAAGGACATTTCTCCAGGTTGGGCCAGCTCCTTCCTTGGGCACGCAGCACACATTCTGAGGTATAGCTGCAGGCAAAAATCAAACAGTACCTGCAAGCCTGGATCTGCATCTGCGCCTGAACTGGGGCAGGTGGCAGAGAAGTGGCTGTCTCTGAGCTCCTAGACTTACAGTGAGCACAGCCGAGGCAGCAGGGGGCTCACTCCGAGTGGAGCCCAGCTTGGCTCTGTTTGCTGCACGGCCTCTATTGGTCCACTCCTCACTGTGTCCCACCCCATCTTCCTCCAAGGACACTCACAGCCCTCGGCCTCCCTGTTGGCCCAGCCTTGGTAAACCTTCTGAAGCCTTCTGCACAGGAGCTGTGTGGCCCAGATCCTCCACCACCTCCATCCCCTGTACTCCCCACACATCCCAGCCCCTCTGGGCAGAACAACAAACCCCAAGGCTGCCACTTCCCTCCCGGGGAACCCCTCTGCATCGTGGGGTGGTGGAGAGCTTGCATCGTGGGGTGGTGGAGAGCTTGCACTGTGAGGTAGGCAGGGCCTGGCCCACATTGGCTGACTGTGGAACCTGGAGCAAACTGCTGACATCCTCTAAGCCACGTGGCATGCACCAGAATCTCCAGGGCCAGGAACAAAGACAGCAGAGTTCCACCCAGAATAGCAACAACTACCACTTGCTAATATGAACTATTATTATCTCCATTTTGCAGATGAGGGAACAAACAAGAGAAAAAGGTTAAGCAACTTTTCCAAAGTCGCACAATTCAATAAGTGTCAGAACCAGCTTTGAATCTAGGCAGCAAAGCTCTTGGGAGTCACACGTCTTCCCCTCTGGCTCCATCAGAACCTACTGGGGTGAGTACAATGTGATCCACCTAATTGCCTCCCACATCCCTGGCAGGGACCAGAGACTGAGAGCCTGCAGGAGAGAAGGCAGAGCCCCTGGGCACCGGCCCAGTCCCAAGGCCTCCTGGCCCGGGGTTCTTTGATCAGCCCTGCCAGATGTAGCATCTGCTGCTCCAAAGGTCAGGCAGGCCCCACTTATGAGGTCCTGCCAATGGACGGGGGAGCCACTAATAAGGGCATCATGACAGATGAAGGCCAGCGTGCCAGCTTCTCAGGAGATGACTCTCATGCCAGGGGCAAAGTGAAGGCCTGGGGAGGGGCAGCGGGCCCCTGCTGGAACGAGGTGTTCTGGGTTCCTGCCTCCATCCCTCCCATTCCTTGGAAAGTTCTGTCCTGGCCCCTTCCATCCCTTCCCTCTGTCCTTTCTCCCTCTCTGACCACTGACCTTGGAGACCAATGACCCTGATTCTAGCTGCGTAATGATTCCTTTCTCCCTCTAAAGCCAAGGAGAACTGAAGAAGCAGATTTGCATTCTCCTCCTCTCTCCTTCCTTTACCCATTTGACAGACGAAGTCACGGAGACCCAAGCATCATAGAACCACAGGCTCCCACAGAATGCCACTGTTAGGGGGACTTTAGAACCATGTTGTCCAGGGGTTCACAACAGGGAGCAGCACTTTCCCCTAGTAGCAGGTAGCAAAGAGCAGGGCTGTTTTGGTGGCAACAGAGCCCAGGTATGCTACTGACATTTAATAGACATGGCCTGGGAGTGCTAAATGTCCTACATGGCAGAGGACAGTTGTGCACAGTGAAGAACTGTGCCATCCAAAATGCCAACAGTGCCTTCTCTCCAACTATGCATGAAGAACTGAAATCCAATGAGGAAAAGCGATCCAGTCACAGTTACAATGGCAGAAACTTCCAGTTGCCTTCCAATTTCCCTTTTTCTTGTCTTCCTTAGAAAAAGAACCCTACAACCAGCCCAGTGCTATCCAGCTCAGAGGTTCCCTTTCCCAACTTCCCTGGCAGCTCCACGTGAGTGGTATGCAAGGTGCAGTCCATGAGATTGAGGAGGTTTATTCTGCAGGGCTGTCAAGAAGTCTCCTTAAATGGGAAGGTGTGTCTTTTTCCAGCCCTTCTCCTCCCACACCTAAAATGCAGGTGCAGCTTGAGTGGCATCTTGGGCCACAAGTCCCTGCACTAAGGATGAAGGAGCAGCAAGGTGGCTGGCATCAGCGGTCTCGACAAAGTGGAGTCGCTGCCCCAGACTTGGACTGTATACCTTCAGATGTCAGTGACATGAGAGTGAGAAATAATCTCTCTGTTGAAAGCCACTGTTACTTTAGGGACATTTCTGGTATTTGCAAATAAATTGATATAGCATGTAACTGGTTCAGATTAGTATTCTTCAAACATTTTCTGAGTGTTAAATGTGTCAAGCAGCATGTGAGGATGTTCACAGGCATTATTTTAGGAGAGCTGGTTCTTAATTCCATGTTGCAGATAAGCTATTAAAAAAAAAAAAAAAAACAGAGGCCTAAAAGGAGAAGTAACTCCCTTTTCCAGGATAAGGAAGGAGAAAGTGGCAAAGCCAGCACTGAACCAAATCTCCAACTCCTTGACTATTGCTGCTTCTGCTTGTGGCAAAAGAAAAATTGGGGCCAAGAACATAACTATATGAGGATGGCACTACCCATCCTGCGTGACCAAGTCAGATGTGCTCATGGTCAACATGGGGGCCCTTTGTGATGAAAGCAATCCCAAGAAGGCAACCAAACCTCCTTTGGAGAACAAAGCCAGCGTTACTATTTCTCTAAGAGTAAGGTCACTATCACTCATTCTTCATTTAAACTCTTGGTTGCTGTAACAAGGTAATTCAGGCCAGTTTTCACTGAGGACAATGAAAGGAAAGTGATCCAAAAAATTGGAAAAATATCTTCTTGAAAACATCAAAGATTACAAACCCCTGAGGAGCTACTGGGCTAGGATCTGGGAGAAGACAAGAATCCAGAGATAAGCCCAGTCACAAAGTGACTTTTGTCCAAAAGACATTTGCTTGCCTGGGAGAAACAGATGTTGGTGCTGTGCTCTGGGTATCCCTCCCAGGGATGGAGGGAAAGAAGTAAAAACCCAGGGCTTGTCAAAGATGGGAATGCTGAAAACCCATGCCCTGCAGAGAACTGAGACTATAAACCCAGGATGGTGCCAGAACAGGCAAGGAGTAAACCTGACGTAGACCAGCCTTCACACAGACTTGCACCCTGGTTTCTTACCATGAAATGTCAAGCTTTGAAATTGAATTGTGGTGGTCCCAAAATGGTAATACCCGCAAGCATTTGGCTGAAGCAAATAAAATTATTCTCTGGATTTTGAACCCTAGGCTTCTAGATATTCTTATTTTTTTTCTCAGATCTCTAATTGATCACAGCCTGGTCACAGCCTGGGTAGCACTGGACTGGTGGTAGGGTTCTTTTTCTAAGAATAAAAGAAACAATGGACAACAGAAATAGATCCCAAAGTACATAAAATATGGATATTACCAAGTAAAAACTGAAACCAACTATGCTTACTATATTCAAAGAAATAAAAGTCTTCACACACAGGTCTGAGGTTAAGTCTGTTTTAAAATTTTGGCAGGGAATGAATAACTATAAAAGGTGACATAGCAAATCTGAAAAAGAACCAAACAGAAATTCTAGCTCGGAAAAAAAAAAAAAATAGGATCTCAAAGAATGGGGTTAATAGTAGTTTAGATACAGCTGAAAAGAGAATTAGTGAACTAAAAGTTAGGTCTTAAGAAACTATCCAGAATATAGCACAGAAAGATTAATGATGAAAAATATAGATAAAAGTAAGAGACATAGGAGGCAGAGTGAGAAGACTTAGCACACTTTTAAGAGAAGTCTAAGGAGAGAAGAAAATATGGCAGAGCATTCCTTAAGTGACTCTATCCTATGGGTTCTTTGATAATAGTGAGGTGTTTTTGCCCTTAAGTAAGTAGAACACTGGTCAAAGCCCTAGTAGAGAAAGTCTAAACTTTTCCTTCTTTATCAAATCCCTCTCCTAATTTTCAACCTGCAAACACCTGGGCAGAGGAAGACCTCATTAGCATCTGGCTGAAGCCTGAGATGGCAGAGTTTTGCAACACACAGGAGGGGGCATGGGGGTTGGGACTCTGTTACCTTGAGCAGTAGAGAGGAGTATATGCAAGGACCAGGGTAGGGAACCAGATGGGGAAGGTGTGAAGAGGCATCTGCAGGAGGGCTCTGGGGAAGCCTGGGAGAACAGAATTCAGATCTGAGAGAGATCCCTAGGAGCCTCTGAAGGTTTCAAGGGCATTTAACTGTTTCTCCTCAGAGTGTCTGATTTCCAGTGGCCCTGTCACCCTGACCCTCAGTTGGAATCCCACCACCCTTCCTGGTGGTCCCACTGGAATAAAACTAAAGCAGCTCTAGACTGTATCTCCCTCACACATGGCCTCATCTGGTTCACAGGAAACATGCAAACCTCCTTTGCTTCACCATCCACAGAAGAGGAGTTGGCTCCCAACACAGGTCTTTTTTCACTTGCTCTCTTTGCTACACCTTTTCAGGCTGAAAGCCAAAGCCCTTCACATTAGACTCCTTGGGTTCATGTCATGATCCTTGAGCCTCCCAAACTCCAGAAGGCATACCCCAGGTTCCTCTAAGGGGTTTCCTTATAGCCCGTCTTACCAGGCTTGAGGAGAGGGGCAACCTCCCTCCCTCAGGAGTTGGCACCAAGGGGTTGGAACGCACAGCATAGCCTTCTACAAAGAAATTCTTTCAAAATTCTCCCAGATCTCCAGATCCTGACCCCTTTTGCCATCTCCCCAGTTCTCAACCACAGTGCACTGCCCACAGCTCCTTCTGCATGTGGCACCTTTGTCTTCATGCCTCAGTCAATACTGGAAGAGAAAAGGTCCTGACTTCATTTCTCATCTATGTGTTACTGCAAGTAAATAGAGAAAAAAAATCAAGAAAGATATGGATACTGCACAATGCTAACAATAATAATTACCAGAAGTTGGGATTACAGGTGAATTTTGTTTATTTTACTTTATGTAGTTTTCAGATTTTCTAAAATGCATTTTATAAGCATAAAAATTAAATTTTATTTTAAAAAAAAATGTAGGCTGACCACAGCACTTTGGGAGGACAAGGCAGGAGGATCGCATGAGGCCAGGAGTTTAAGACCAGCCTGGACAACACAGTGAGACTCCCATCTCTGCAAAAGTAAATAAATAATCTGAGCATGGTGGTGTATGCCTATAGTCCCAGCTATTAGGGAAGCTGAGGTAGGAAGATCACTTGAGCCCAGGAGTTTGAGGCTGCAGTGAGCTATGTCACAACACTGCACTCCAGCCTCGGCAACAGAATGAGATCCTGTCTCAAAAAAAAAAATGTGGTTGCTGAAGCAAACACTATTGGTTACCCACCCAACAGCCATTTCCTGACTCCATCCTCACTAAATAGCCCCTGCAAGAATGTTTTCATGTATTCAGTTGTCAGACCTTCAGAGAAGGCTGGACTCTCCCTTGTCCCAGGATGGATACTGGGTCACCCATGCTAATGTCTTTCCCTTTGCCAGCAACTGACTTAGGAAGGAGCATGTGACTTGATTCTGCCCAATGAGACATGACAGGAAGTCAGCAGGGGAGACTTCTAGGAAATGCTTTCTTGCTCTTAGAAAAAGACACAAAGGATAAGTAAACTGTGGCCAATCCATGCAATGGAATGTTTTCAGCAAGAAAAAAATAGATGAGCTACCAAGTCATGGAAAGACATGGAGGAAGCTTAAATGCATATTACTAAGTGAAAGCAGCCAGTCTGAAAAGGCTACGTACTATGTGATTCCAACTACATGACATTCTGGAAAAAGAAAAATGGTGAAGACAGTAAAAAGATCAGTGTTGTCAGGGGTTAGTGGAGACAGGGGGTGAATAGGTGGAGCACAGAAGATTTTTAAGACAATGAAACTATTGCCGGGCACCATGGCCCACACCTGTAATCTCAACACTTTGGGAGGCCAAGGCAGGCGGATCATGAGGTCAGGAGATCGAGGCCATCCTGGCCAACATGGTGAAACCCCGTCTTTACTAAAAACACAAAAATTAGCTGGGCATGTTGGCACATGCCTGTAGTCCCAACTACTCAGGAGGCTGAGGCAGGAGAATCACTTGAACCCAGGAGACAGAGGTTGCAGTGAGCTGAGATCATGCCACTGTACTCCAGCTGGAGTGACAGACTGAGACTCTGTCTTAAAAAAAAAAAAAGAAACTATTTTGTATGATACTATAATAGTGAATACATGTCATTAGACATTTATCCAAACCCATAGAATGTACAACACCAAGAGCAAACCATAATGAAAACCATGGATTTTGGGTGACTATGGTGTGCTCATGTAAGCTCATCAATTGTAACACATGTACCACTCTGGTGGGGGGTGTTAAAGTGGGGGAGGCTGTGCATGTTGGGAGGGCAGCAGGTATATGGGAATCTCTCTACCTTCCTCTCAGTGTTGCTATGAACCTAAAACAGCTCTAAAACAATAAAGTCTATTAGCCAGGCGCAGTGGCTCATGCCTATAATCCCAGCCCTTTGGGAGGCTGAGGCAGGTGGATCACAAGGTCAGAAGTTTGAGACCAGCCTGGCCAACACAGTAAAACCTCATCTCTACTAAAAATACAAAAAAAAAAAAAAAAAAAAATTAGCCAGGTGTGGTGGTGAGCACCTGTAATTCTAGCTACATGAGAGGCTGAGGCAGGAGAATCCCTTGAACCCGAGAGGCAGAGGCTGCAGGGAGCCGAGATCGAGCCACTGCACTCCAGCCCAGGCGACAATACAAGACTCTGTCTCAAAAATAAATAAATAAATAAACAAAATAAATAAAGTCTATTAAAAATACAGGTAAAAGTTAAAAAGAGACATGAGAAAAGAAACAGTTCTCTTCTGCCCGTTAACAAGGTCCTGTGAGATGAGACACAGCATCCAGGGGCGCAGTGCGTGTGGAAGGAATGCCTGGATTGTTGGTGGGGGGAGCAGGGCGGTGAGAGTGGGCCCTCCCAGGTGCAGGCAATGTGGGGGTGTGCTGGACAGAATCGGAAACATTAGTAAAACAAACCAAGGGGCCATCTACATGCTATTCTTACCATGCAATTCCTTTAAGCTATATCGGCAATAAAATGCCTTTCCCAAAAAATCCTTCATTGGTCTAGGTTCTAAACAGGTGCCGTGGTTACCGCTGGGCTTTCATACGTGTTAACTTCCAATTAGCACATTTTCGTGACTTATTCTTTCATAAGCATCATATACTACATGACAATTTAGAAAGCTCTCCGTTATTTGGGCAGCCTTAGACACATGCTGACTTAGCTATGCTTGTGATATCTTTTTAATCAGTAAACTTCATTTTTAGAGCAGTTTTAGGAAAAATTGAGAGTGGATAGTTTCCCTTAATATTAACATCTTACATTAGGGTGGTACATTTGTTACAAGTAGTGAACCAATGCTGATAGATTGTTGTTAATGAAAATCTGTAGTTTACATTGGAGTTCACTAATGACCAGCAAAAGCTCTGTACATTCTATGAGTTTTGACTGTGTATAATGACATTACTCACCATTATAGTATCACACAAAATAGTTTCACTGTCCTAAAAATGCTCTGCCATCACCTATTCATCCCTCCCTCCCCCAACCCCTGGCAACCACTGATCTTTTTGCTATCTCCATATTTTTGCCTTTTCCAGAATGTCATACACTGTAGTTGGAACCACACAGCATGTGGCCTTTACAGATCGGCTTTTCGCCTTAGTACTATGCGTGTGAGGTTCCTTAGTATCTTTTCATAGCTTGATAGTGCATCTTATCTCTTTTGCTCACTGAATAACATTCCATTGCATGGACACACCACAGTTTACCGTTCATTTATTGAAGGGCACCTTGCTTGTTTCCCACCTGTGTATTTCTAGGGTAAGTTCCTAACAGTTTAGAATCATTCAAGCTGGGCCAGGCATGGTGGTTTATGCCTGTAATCCCAGCACTTTGGGAGGCTAAGGCCAGCGGATGACCTAAGGTCAGGAGTTCGAGACCAGCCTGGCCAACATGGTGAAACCCCATCTCTACTAAAAATACAAAAAAATTAGTAACTGGGACTAAACACCTGTAGTCTCAGTTACTCGGGGAGAGTGAGTCTGGAGAATCGCTTGAACCTGAGAGGTAGAGGTTGCAGTGAGCTGAGATTGAACCACTGCCCTCCAGCCTGGGTGACAGAGCGAGACTCCATCTCCAAAAAAAAACAAAAACAAAAAGTAAGAATCATTCAAGCTGGCTTCAAGTGCAGTTTGTGTCCCCAAATCCTACAGTACTACACATTCCTGCATTTAAAGGGTGTTTTATTTAGTTAGTTATTTTATTTTTTTATTATTTTTATTTATTTTATTTTATCCAAAATAAAAAATTATAGCCTATTGAATATGAAAACAAAAACAGAACTTGAGTTTCTTCAGTTCTGTCATTCTATGGGACCAGTCTATGGAGGTTTGTTTTGTGTTTAGAATGGATAACCATGATGTGAAGTATGAATGCTTTTGTCTGGTAAATACGACTTTTGTTTACACATAAAACATTTTACTGAATTTGAACAATATGCTTAAAGTTGACATTTCCTTTGCGCTTATTTCTTTCAAAATGAAAGAACAAATTGTTTAAAAAATAATTATTACTGATTATTACATGGTTATTAGTGAAAATAATTTTTGTCCTACTGATAATTCTAAAATATCCTCTGAGTCCTACCCTGACTGTGCATGGCCTGTATGAGCTCCTCTCCCTTAGTGTGGGCGGGACCAGCTAACATGGAATGTTATAATCAGTTGACTTAGAGTGAATAGAAAGTGAGATGATCCTGGGTAGGCCTGACCTAATCAGGTGAGCCCTTTTAAAGATGGTGACATCTCGGAGAGAGCTCTCCAGCTGGCTTTGAAGACACAGTCTTCAAGAAGAAGATGCAGGGCTTGGATCACATGCCTGTGATCCCAGCACTTTGGGAGGCCAAGGTGAGAGGATCGCTTGAGCCCAGAAGTTCGAGACCAGTCTGGGCAACATAGTGAGACCTCATCTCTTAAAAAAAAAAAAAAAGAGAGAGAGAGAGAGAGAGAAAGAAGAAGGAAGGAAGGAAGGGAGGGAGGGAGGGAAGGAGGGAGGGAAGGAAGGATTTTAAAGAGGTTGGGCTAGGTGTGGTGGCTCATACCTGTAATCCCAGCACTTTGGGAGGCCAAGGCAGGAGGATTGCTTGAGCTTAGGAGTTTGAGACCTCACCTCTATATGAAATAAAAAACAGGGAAGGAAGGAAGGAAGGAAGGAAGGAAGGAAGGAAGGAAGGAAGGAAGGAAGGAAGGAAGGAAGGAGGGAAGGAGGGAAGGAAAGGAGGGAGGGAGGGAGGGAGGGGAAAGAAAGGGAAGGAAGGGAGGGAAGGAAAGGGAAGGAAGGGAGGGAAGGAAAGGGAAGGGAGGGAGGGAGGGGTTCTACAGCTGCAAGGAAATTAATTCTGCCAAAACCTAGGCAGTTTGGAAGAAGCCCCCAGGTCTCAGATGACCCTATCCCCAGCTGATATATTGAGTTTTGTTTTGCTTGAGATGGAATCTCACTTTGTTACCCAGGCTGGAGTGCAATGGCGAGATCTCAGCTCACTGCAACCTCCACCTCCAGGGTCTAAGCGATTCTCCTGCCTGTCTCTCGAGTAGCTGGGACTACAGGCATACACAGCACCATACCCGGCTAATTTTTGTATTTTTAGTAGAGACAGGGTTTCACCATATTGGCCAGGCTGGTCTCAAATTCCTGACCTCAAGTGATCCACCCACCTCGGTCTCCCAAGTGCTGGAATTACAGGTGTGAGTCACCGTGCCTGGTCCTGGCTGACACTTTGCAGCTTTGTGAGACCCTGAGCAGAGGACCCAGCTAACCTGTTCCTGGACTCCCAACCCACAGAGACCGTGCGCTAATAAATGTGTGTTGCTTTAAACACTAAAGCAACACACATTTGTAATTTGTTTCACCAGCAATAAAAAATGAATGTACGTGAGTGCAAGGCATCACAGCTGGCAAGAGGTGGAGCTGGCAAGAGGATGAACACACCACAGTCCTCTCACTATGTAGGAATCTTTATTACTGCTTTGCAGATGCCAAAACACAGAATTTAAGCATCTTAGCCAAGGTCACACAGGTGATAAGTGACTAAGCCAGGCCAGAAGCCAGGCCTCTGTGACTCCAGGCCTCCGGTGGGTTAGTTCCATGAATAATAATCCCGCAGGTGTCTAGCGGACTAAACGTCCTCCCTGCTGTCATGGCCTGTGCTGCTGTCTGGTGACAATAGGAGCCCACGGCTGAGAGGGTCACAGTGGAAGAGGCAGTTGCCACCCACAGACTTGCAGACTTGCTCTACCTCAATCGCACCTCGCCATCTAGGTGAGCACTGTAGACATGGGTCCCCCGCCGCTGCCTCTCCCAGCCTCCTGTTTATTTCCTTTACTGCACATTTGCCATTACTCCATTCATACATCTTATCTTTGCCCAGCTTCCCTCTAGAATGTCAGCCCTGTGAAAGGCCACGTCTGCCATGCACTCCCAGGGCTGCCACGGTGCCTGGCACACAGCTGGCACTGTATGACATTAGCAGGACAGGCTACAGAGTGAAATGGTGACTTCTGTTCCTCCCTGGATTGCATGGGAGGCAGGGGCTGAGATCTCAGGCCCAGGAAACGCCATCCCTTCCCTTCCTTGCCCATGGCCCCATCTCCTGGGCTATACAGAGCTGATACTGGTCTTTTTGGAGGAGATCTAGGATGCAACCCTCACCCTTGCCACCTCTGCTCCAAATCACTCAGTCACCCTCTGGGCTGAGGGGCTCCCAGGACAAGAGTACACCCTGCCGGACAGCCACCTCACCCGGAGCCTCCCTGGTTCCCAGACACAGCACCTGCTCCCTCTGCTGGCGAAAGCAGACAAGTGCCTGCAGATTCTTTCCTGCCAGAGACGTGGGAGACGCTGGGAAGGCAGGAGGGGAGGGCTGCAGGGAGCTCACAGCCTGGACCCCCTGAGCCTAGGAAGAGGCAGAGCGGGGAGGTTAGGGTAAGTCGGTAGCCTGGCCAAGTCCTGCCCTCAGGCGTGGGGGCCTGGTCTCAGCCCCACTTACAGGGCTGGCAAAGCGGCAAAATCACTTGGATTCCCTGTCTTTGCTGAGCACAACCTGGATGAGAGTCTCCAGACCAAGAAGGGGGCACATTGCTTCCACCATGGGAACACACTGCTCCTAAGGAGGGCAGCCTCCCTCAGCCCAGCCCCAGAGTTACCTGGCCCCATCCCATGGTATTAACAGCCAGCACGGCACACCTGCTGTGTACACACCTCGTCTAATCCTTGCAGCTGTCCTGGCCCGCAGACACAATTGCTCCTGCTATACAGAAAGAAAACTGAGGCACGAAGCAAAGTCGGAACCTGAACCCAGGTCAGTGTGGCTCTGAAAGTCCCTACCTTTCCCATGCCCTATGCTTCTTACATTACTTTCAATCCTACAACCAAGGAGGTCTCCCTGCTGTAGCCAGTACTGTGTGGCTTCAAAGCCAAGGCTGGATTAGATGCTGCTGAAACTGGGGGTGACCTGCGGTGGGGAATGACCTGGCGTGGTGAGAAAGGCCAGGCTCTGGGACCAGACAGCACTGTGGACACCCCCTGGCTGGTGGCCTTGGGCAAATTGCTTCATCCCATTGAACCACTATATTCTCACCCATAGAAGAAACTTCATTCCGCCGGGCGTGGTGGCGCATGCCTGTAGTCCCAGCTACTCGGGAGGCTGAGGTGGAAGGATCGCTTGAGTCCAGGAGTTCTGGGCTGTAGTGTGTTATGCCAATCGGGTGTCCGCACTAAGTTCGGCATCAATATGGTGACCTCCCGGGAGCAGGGAACCACGAGGTTCACCTGCCAGAGACGTGGGAGACGCGGGGAAGGCAGGAGGGGAGGGCTGCAGGGAGCTCACAGCCTGGACCCCCTGAGCCTAGGAAGAGGCAGAACCGGCCCAGAACTCACCCCTAGGAAGGGGTGAACCGGCCCAGGTCAGAAACAGAGCAGGTCAAAACTCCCATGCTGATCATCAGTAATGGGATCGCACCTGTGAATAGCCACTGCATTCCAGCCTGGGCAACATAGCAAGACCCCATCTCTTAAAAAATAAAAATAAATTTAAAAATAAAAAAGAAGAAACTTCATTCCTAACTTATAAAGGCTTTGCGGGAATTAGAGATAACACATCCAGTTCCCACCACAGAATGCCTGGGCATAGAATAGCTGGTAATGTTGGTGGTGGCTTTAAAATAAGTCCACAAATTCTGATACGCCTCCCTTCCCTTGGGTGTGAACTGGAGGTAGTGACTTGTCTCTAATGAACAGAGTAAGCAGAATTGATTACTGAGCGGCACTGCACCTCCCCCAGCCTGGCTTCCTTCAGTCACTCGCCCCAGGGAAGCCAGTTGCTGTGGC
This sequence comes from Sapajus apella, assembly GCF_009761245.1. NCBI lineage: Eukaryota > Metazoa > Chordata > Mammalia > Primates > Cebidae > Sapajus > Sapajus apella. The sequence goes on along the minus strand of NW_022436953.1, from coordinate 1,463,902 downwards.
ATGAGGACACTCAAGCTGCCCACATGGCCTCTATCCAACAGTCACACAAGTGGACTTGGAGTCAGATCCTCCAGCCACACCCAAGCTTCCAGGTGGCTACAGCCCTGGCCAATATATATATATATATATTTTTTTTTTTTGGTGGAGGCAGGGGAGACAGTCTCACTCTGTCACCCAGGCTGAGTACAGTAGTGTAATCCCAGCTCACTGCAGCCTCAAACTCCCAGGCTCAAGTGAGCCTCTTGCCTCAGCCTCCTGAGTAGCTGGGATCCCACACATGCCACCATGCCCAGCTAATTTTTTGTTGTTGTTAATTTTTTGTAAAGACAGAATCTCCTTATGTTGCCCAGGCTGGTCTTAAACTCCTGGGTTCAAGCAGCCCTCCTGGCTCAGCCTCCCAAAGTGCTAGGATGACAGGGGTAAGCCACTGTGCCTCGCTCCTAGACAATATTTTGATGGCAGTCTCATGAGAGAGACCTTGAGTCAGAACCACCCAGCTCAGAGGCTCCTGAATTCCTGAGCCACTGAATTATTTATTATAATTTTTTGTTGCATTGTGAGGTAATAAATGTTGATCATTTTAAGTACAACGATGTAATTAATACACTTTATAATCGGCATCCTTGGGCCAGCAATTCCTTTGAGGCTGGGCTGCCCCATCTCCTCCACAGTTGTGGTCACAGAGAATCTGCTCTAACGAGGGTCCAGGCCCTACAAAACTCACATTTACTGGGCACTTGCCATCTGCCGGGCATCAAGCTAAGCACTTCACATTTCTCTTTCTCGCAAAACCTCCCAAAAATGACAAAGTAAACACTATTATCACGTCCATTGTACAGATAGAAAAACTGAGGTGCCAGAAACTGAGGAACACACCCAAGATAACACAGAGGAGAAGCTGAGCTGGGATTTGAATCAAATTCCACTACTCCAGCACCTGGGTGCTTAACCAGCGTATTGCATGGCGCTCCCAAGTATACAGTGGCTCAAGGGTCCCAGCAGCACCCCCACCACCACCACCCACTTGCTGTCCTGGGTGACTAAGACAGGTATGAGAACAAATTCCATTCAGCCTACTGTCCTTTAGCCAAGGTGTTGCCTCTGCCCCTCTCCCTGGTAGGTGAGGTCACCCTCTGCCCTTCTCCCTGGGTAGGTGAGGTCAGCCCATGCTTCACCTACCCAGGGCCAGGCACTGAGCACCTTTAAAGTGTAAGAGCCCTTCGTGTCATCTAGTCCAATCCCCCAATCCCCCATTTTTTCAGATGTAGAAACAGAGGCCTAAAGAGATACAGTGGCTTATCTAAGGACACAGAGAGGGCCAAGCACAGTGGCTCACACCTGTAATCCCAGCACTTTAGAAGGCCAAGGTGGACGGATAATTTGAGGTCAGTAGTTCAAGTCCAGCCTGGACAACACGGCGAAACCCCAACTCTACAAAAAATACAATTTTTTTCTACAAAAAATACAAAAATTAGTCCAGCGTGGAGATGGGTGCCTGTAATCCCAGCTACTTGGGAGGCTGAGACAGGAGAATCGCTTGAACCCAGGAGGCAGAGGTTGCAGTGAGCCAAGATTGCGCCATTGCACTTCGGCCTGGGCGACAGAGTGAGACTCCCATCTAAAAAATAAAATGGTGGCCGAGTGCGGTCGCTCAAGCCTGTAATCCCAGCACTTTGGGAGCTCGAGTCAGGTGGATCACGAGGTCAGGAGTTCAACACCAGCCTGACCAATATGGTGAAGCCCCCCCATATCACCCCTGTAATCCTAGCACTTTGGGAGGCCCAAGCATGTGGATTGTCTGAGGTCCAGAGTTCAAGACCAGCCTGGCTAACATGGTGAAACCCCATCTCTACTAAAAATGCAAAAAATTAGCCGGGCATGGTGGCATGTGCCTGTAATCCCAGCTACTTGGGAGGCTGAAGCAGGAGAATTGTTTGAACCCAAGAGGCGGAGGTTGCAGTGAACCAAGATCACACCACTGCACTCCAGCCTGAGTGACAGAGCCAGACTGCATCTCAAAAATAAATAAATAAGTAAAAATAATAAAATAAAGACACAGAGGGGCAGAGGGAGCCCTTTGACCAGAACCCAGGTCTCCTGGCTCCTCTCAATCCAGCCTGCCCTGCCCTTTCCAGCGCAGTGACCGCCCCAGTGCTCACCGTGGGCTCCACCCTCCCTACCCGGACACTTGGGATGGGAACCTGAGCCAAACTTCCCAGCAATCTCCACTGGCCCACCCCGAGGGAGCCAGGAGGAAGGGGCTTATCTCCACCTGTGATATGGTGTTGTCTCACCCCACCCCCACCTCGCCCTGCCAGGCAGCCTTGATTAATGGGCTGGTGCTATCTTATCTCCCAGCTGCATTGGTTAGAAATTAATGGGGGTGGCAGGGCTCAGGGAGAACACATTCTGCCCCCTAGATCAACCCGAGAGCTCTGCGGGAGGGTGGGGAGCAGGAAGAGAGGCTCCGAGGGGACCGTTCTCTCACTGCCATCCTGCTCTCCATCTGAACCCGCTGAGCCACCGCAAAGTAGGTAAAGCACCCAGGACTTAACAGGGGCTCAGTACATCGAGTTGTTTCCGTTGTTGTTAGCTCTTGGAGTCCTAGCCTAGCTCCTGCCCTGGGGCTGAGCTGCCCAGTAAGATCCCTAAATAGCCCCTGGAGCAATGAGGAAGTCGCCGCCCCACTCCAGCCTCAGGTGCTCCATCGGGAAACCAGGCAGCACAGGTTTGGGGCTTTGAAATGAGGCTACAGATATGACTGTTTTTGTTTCTTTTTCTTTCAGATAGAGTCTCACTCTGTCACCCTGGGTGGAGTGCAGTGGCGTAATCTTGGCTCACTGCAACCTCCACCTCCCCAGTTTAAGCAATTCTGCTTCAGCCTCCCGAGTAGCTGGGACTACAGGCGTGCGCCACCACGCCTGGCTAATTTTTGTATTTTTAGTAGAGACAGGGTTTTGCCATGTTGGCCAGGCTGGTCTTGAACTCCCGACTTCAAGTGATCCACCTGCCTTGGCCTCCCAACCTGTTGGGACTACAGGTGTGAGCTACTGCACCCAGCCTGATTTTTTTTCTAATGTGATTTTATTGAGTAGGCCTGAGAGTAGGCTTAGAGGCCTATCCAGCTGGGAGGCTTCAGCAAATCCCTTCACACTCAGAGCCTCAGCTTCTCCGTCTGTAAAAGGGATAAAATAATCTCACATTGTCCTCCACACAGGATTGTTAGGATGAGATAACTTCTGGAAAGCCCTTTTTTTTGTTTGTTTTTTGTTTTGTTTTTGTGTGTGTGTGTGTTTTGTTTTGTTTTGTTATTGAGGATGGAAAGCCCCTTAGGGACTACTCATGTCACACAGGAGCGTGGGCTTTCGGATCCCAGACGGAGTCAGACATCAAACTCCCACCAAGGGGCTGATGATGACATGGTTCTATGCACAAGATCAACTCTAAAATCCAGCTCAGCTCTGGGAGAGAAAGAATGCTAAGTCACAGGCCCTCCCAAGGCCAGGGCTGAAGGAGGATGCCTAAATGTCCCTCTTTGCCCGGGACAGTCCCAGGCTGTTCCTCTTGCCTGGGTGTGATAACTCCTATTGTCAAGAGAACCTTTCTACTCTCCAAAGTGTCCCCATTTGGACAATAACTGACATGGTCCCTACATTGAAGGAACAAGTTTTCTCCTTCCAAGGACAGTGAGGCTCCATCTAACCTGAGCGAGTGGCCTGCATGTCTGAAGCCAGGCAATTAACTCTGCCAGGGCTACGTGGCGGCCCACACTCAGAACCCCATAGCTGGGCTTGGCCCCCATGGGAAGGGCCCACAGCACTCCCACCATCTCTTCCCTGGCTTTCTCAGGAAGCCTGTGCTCACTGCATAAGGGAAAGGAAGATAAGAAAATGAATGTGTCGTGGGGGAGCGGGGCAAAAAAGATGGAAGGAACAAGGTGGGGAATGAACTTTCAGACAAATAAACAGAATAAGGGAAGAATGGGCTGAACGCAGTGGCTCACACCTGTAATCCCAGCACTTTGGGACATGGATGTTGGGGTATCACATCAGCCCAGGAGTTCAAGACCAGCCTGATCAATGTGACAAAACCCTGTCTCTACAAAAAAATACAAAAAAAAAATTAGCCAGGGGGCAGCAGTGCACACCTGTAATCTCAGCTACTCAGGAGGCTGAGGGGAGAAGATAACCTTCAGCCCAGGGCATCAGGGCTACAGTGAGCCATGACCGCACCGCTGCCCGCCAGCCTGGGTGATTAAATGAGGGGAGGGGACAAATGGGTGAAAGGGAACCATGAGTGAATGGAAGAAAGGAAGGAGGAAAGGATGTCAAAAGGGAGGGATGAAGAGATGGACAGACGGATGAAGGGGGAATGAAGAGAGATGACAGGAGAGTCTTGCTGGCCCGAGCTCCTATCCCTTTGGCAAGGCACAAGAGCCCAACAGAGGACTTAAATTTCCAGAAGGACAGACAGATTGACTCTTTGAGGCCCCAAGAAGCCAGCCTTTCCTCCCTCATTCCAAAGACATTCGTAGGATGGCCCCTTCCCCTTCGCTCTCTTTTGCCCTTTCCCAAAGAGCAAAGGGTAGCACAACCAAGGAAAATGCTCTGCTATCAGCCCCTGTAACCCCAGCCCTGTTTACTTCGGGTGGGCAATTAACCAAGTCTCCTTCCCAGATCAATTAATAGTGGGGGGGCTACAGCAGGCACTGGGAGCCCCGACAGGCCAGGTTACTCATTGATAAACAATAGGAAATTGATGGAAGCTACTCCCTAGTCCAGCTCCGAGGTGTCACATCGGCCACCCCTTCCTGACCCAAAGAGGCCCCCAGGCAGTTCCAAGCTCAGAACAGCCCGTGTGAGAAAGAGTAGACAGCCCTGCCTTGAGGTGTGCCATGCGTGTGTATAGCTGGGGTCCTTGATCAGCCTTTACTGGGCAGCCCCAGAATCAGCCTGAAAAGACTGCATAGCCTAGCAGTGAAGGTCATGGACTCAGGAAGGGACCAGACACAGCTTCCTAGACCTGTCTCTTCCCAATAACCAGCTGTATGACCTGGAGCAAGCTATTATACTTCATCACTCAGTCCCACTCCGTCACACAGGGATGACAGTGGGACAGACCAAAGGGCTGCTATGAGGACCGATGAGTTGACATCCACAACACACACAGCCCAGTGCCCGGCCTCATGAGGCCTCAGAACATGCTAGATGCTTATCAGTCACTGGCCAAGCTTTGGGCTACTTTGGGGAACCTGGGATGCCCATCTCAGTCTTCTCATTCTCCAGCTCCTTCTTCTTACCCATGGGGTCCTCTCAGGTTCCAGCAGGCATGTGAGGGTCCTGCTCACTCACTTGCCCAGAAGAATACCAGGGGTTCCTGGCTCTCTAATACGGTAAGCAGCAACTGCTTGTGGTTGTTGAAATTTAAATGAATTAAAAAAAACTAAAATGAATATTATTCCGTCATTAAAAAGGAATGCGATACTGACGCATGGCACAGCATGGATGAGCCTCAGAAACATTATGTTAAGTGAAAGCAGCCAGGCACAGAAAGTCCCATACTGTAGGGTTCCACAGATATGAAATGTCAGAACATGCAAATGCTAGAAAATATCATGGCAGCTGCTAGGGGCAGAGGGAATAGAGAACAACTGCTTAATGTCCACAGAGCTTCTTTCAGGGGTGACAAAACATATTTTAGCACTAGATAGACGTGATGGGTGCATGACATTGTGAATATACTAAATACCATTGGATCGTTCACTTTATTTAATTATTTTTATGTTATGTGCATCTCACCTCACTAAAACAAAATTAAATTTAAAATTCAGAGGGCCAGGCGAGGTAGCTTACACCTGTAATCCCAGCACTTCAGGAAGCCAAGACAGGAGGATCCTTTGAGGCCAGGAGTTGGAGACTAGCCTGGGCAATAAAGGGAGACCCCATCTCTACCAAAACTAATAATAATCATAATAATAATTACCTGGTCATGATGGCGCATACCTGCAGTCCCAGCAACTGCGGAGGCTGAGGCAGGAAGACTGCTTGAGCCCAGGAGTTCAAGGTTACACTGAGCTATGATTGCACCACTGCATTCCAGCCTGAGCAACAGAACAAGACCCTATCCCTTTTAAAAAAAATTCGTTTTTAATTGAAAAGTTTAAAATTCAGCTTCTCAGGAGCACGAGCCACATTTTAAGGGCTCAGCAGCCATGCGTGGCTAGTGCCTACCGCACTGGAGAGCGCGGAGGTACAGCCCCTCTGTCCTTGCCGAGATCCTGCTAAACAATGCTGCCAGGCAAACTTGACCTCCAGGTAACCAAATAATTATAATGGTACAGCCTCTTCACATATAGTTTCTCACCTGATCCTCTCACCAGGAAGGTATTATACTCTTTTTTTTTTTTTTTTTTTTTTTTGAGACGGACTTTCGCACTTTTGACCAGGCTGGAGTGCAATAGCGTGATCTCGGCTCACTGCAACCTCTGCCCCCCTCCTCGGGTTCAAGCAATTATCCTGTCTCATCCTCCTGAGTAGCTGGGATTACAGGCGCGCACCACCATGCCCAGCTAATTTTTTGTAATTTTAGTAGAGATGGGGTTTCCCTATGTTGGCCAGGCTGGTCTTGAACTCCGGACCTCAGATGATCCACCTGCTTCGGCCTTCCAAAGTGCTAGGATTACAGGAATGAGCCACCACACCTGGCCTATTTTCCTTTAGACGGAAATAGGGACCCAGAGAGGGGAAGTGCAGCCCCAAGGAGGACAGGCCAGGGACTTACACTGGAGCTTTAGGCATTGAGTCCACAGTCCACGGTCCTTTCTACCTCCCTTGACATGGGCCCAAGATGTTGTCACCAAACTCCTCTCAGGCCATCTGGTTCCTCTGCCACCCTTGCCTCTTGGTTTCCTATCAGAGCTGCTTTTTCCTAACAGGGCCCTGGCACCAGTTTAAAGGAGGAAAGGGTGTGAAAGTGTGTGGTCTTGTAGTTGAAGGGTGCTCAGTTCCTGTCTGCAAAAACTGTGGAGAACAGAACTTATTGCCAAGTGATTTGGAATATTAACAAAAATTCCAGGAAGCCAGAGGCTGGGTAATATGAGTAGAAGGGAAAGAATGCACCTTTCCCTGACCCCAAGCTTCCTCGCCACATAACTAGGTCAACAGGACATGGACCTCTTTGTTTCCAGCAGACCTTGAGCTGGCTTCAGAGCCCTCCAGGGTGGGTTGGGAAGGGGCAAATCTCAGGCCTTTTCCATTTTGCTGACTTTGGCACAATCTTAATCCATGGGGCAGTAGGAAAACATGGCATCTCAGCAGAGTCAGGACTTTGTTCAATTTGGGCTCCATCGCTTACTGGCAGAGAGACCTTGAATAAGTGAACTTAACCTCTCTGACTCTCGGTTTCCTCATCTGTAAAATAAGGACTGTCCATGCATGCCTCCCTCCGTTGTTATAAGGAAGAAACAAGGTCACAGATGTGATTCCCAAGTACCCCACAAGGAGTCATCCTCCCCAGGACCACAGCAATTCTCAGCTGCTGTTCCCCTGGGATCTTTCCTTAAGCACCAAACTCTTGGGAGTCTTAAGACTCAAGTCCTCATTAATAATAATATGAACAGGTTGGGCGCGGTGGCTCATGCCTGTAATCCCAGCACTTTGGGAGGCTGAAGTAGGCGGATCATCTGAGGCCAGGAGTTAGAGACCAGTCTGGCTAAGATGGTGAAACCCTATCTCTACTAAAATACAAAAATTAGCCGGGCATGGTGGTTCATGCCTGTAGTCCCAGCTACTCGGGAGACTGAAGCATGAGAATTGCTTGAACCTGGGAGGCGGAGGTTGCAGTAAGCCGAGATCATGCCACTACACTCCAGCCTAGGCAACAGAGTGAAACTTGGTCTCAATAAAAATAATAATGGGGCCGGGCGCGGTGGCTCACGCCTGTAATCCCAGCACTTTAGGAGGCAGAGACGGGTGGATCACGAGGTCAAGAGATCGAGACCATGCTGGTCAACATGGTGAAACCCCATCTCTACTAAAAATACAAAAAATTAACTGGGCATGGTGGTGCGTGCCTGTAATCCCAGCTACTCAGGAGGCTGAGGCAGGAGAATTGCCTGAACCCAGGAGGCGGAGGTTGCGGTGAGCCGAGATCGCACCATTGCACTCCAGCCTGGGTAACATGAGTGAAACTCCGTCTCAAAAAAAAAAATAATAATAATAATAATAATAATAATGGCCTGGCGCAGTGAATCACACCTATAATCCCAGCACCTTGGGAGGCTGAGGCAGGAGAATCCCTTGAGCCCAGGAATTCGAGATCAGCTTGGGCAACTTAGGGTGACCCGTCTCTAATTTAAAAAAAAATAACCCTCAAGTCCTCATTAATAATAATAATACTAATGGCCAGGCACAGTGGCTCATGCCTGAAATCCCCATGCTTTAGGGGGCCAAGGCAGAAGGATTGCTTGAACCCAGGAATTGAAGACCAACTTGGACAACATAGTGAGACGTCATCTACAAAACATAGGAAAACTTAGCAGGGCATGGTGGCGTGTGCTTGTTGTCCCAGCTATTTGGGAGGCTGAGGCAGGAGAACCACTTGAACCTAGGAGCTTGAAGCTACACTGAGCTGTGATCATGCTGCTGCACTCCAGACTGGGCCACAGAGTGAGACCTTGATTCAAAATAATAACAATAATAGTACCATGCCAGACTCACTGAAGGGTGATTATGAAAACCCAGACAGAGGCCAGGGTGGCTGCCCTCCCAGTACCCAGCATGTGTGAAGTGGAGTCAGATCTACCTGGGAGACTCCCCACTCTGTGACCTTGGAAAAGTTACTCAATCACCTTTCAGTTGTCTTCTGTAAATGGAGTGGAGGCGGGTGATAATACTAACACGTGTCTCATAGCATTGTCAAGAGGTTTAAATGAGATGATAAGGCACTTAGCCTAGGGCTTGGGCACACTAATGTCTGCCAACACCATCATTAATCACAGCCCTGAGCTGGGCGCTGGAGCAGATAAGGCGGCTGTGAACCCAACTACCTACCCCACACAGACAGGGACAGGGAAAAGGACTGTGGAGGGGATGCGAGGTTGCGCGCAGCTTCCAGAAGGAAAGAGTTCGCATTTCAGCCTGAAGGCGGCCCAGCAGCAGGGCCCTGGAGGGAGGCTGTGGCCAGCCCGGGCAGGTGGAGGCAGGGGCAGAATGAGGAGCAGGCACAGCACCTCAGAGGCCAGCACGTCCCATCCTGGGCTGCAGCCCGCTGCCTCAAAACTGCCTGGGAGTCACAGGTGTTGAGCTGGAATGGGTGTAGTGGCCCCGCAATCTAAATACATATTTTAATCAGCTTCTATAGTGATTGTGTTGCAATATAAAGTTTGGGAACCCCTCTCCTCTCCTGGCTGTGGGGTGTGCCCATATCAGCAGCCTAGTCTCAGCCAACCCCATCAAGGTAGCCCAGGAGACCAAGGACAATTCACAGCCACAGGAAGTTAATCTCCAAGCCCTGTCTGCCCATCCTATCTCTTAGAATTAAACAAAAAGAGAAAACCCTGCCGCACACGCAGGAGTAACGAGTAACAACCAGTACAGCACGGACATTGCCAGTTTCAGCAGATGCCCCAACAATCAGAACAGAACACCCAGAACCGCCCACACAGGGCACAGCCAGCTGCAGAGAGGCCTGGACGAGAGCCTAGGGAGGGTTCCCACTGGGCGCCCCCCAGCCTGAACCATACTTGCCCCTTTCATCTGTTTTATCTGTCGAGTTCCCCCAGGCCACATTGTTTGAAAACAGGATGGCGCAACCTTAAAAACAACAAGGGTGAAAAGAATGGGTCCAGCAGTGCATCTCATCAGGGGCTCTATCGGCACCTGGGACAGGGCGGTTCTTGATCCTGCAGGGCTGTGCGGAACCCAGCAGGAATTTGGCAGCCCTGGCCCTTCCCCTGCGTGCCAGCCCCAGGGGTCCTGAGGACTGAGCCCATGCCCCACCGCAGGCAGGATGGGCTATCCACCAGGGGAGAGGCACTGCTATTAATAGCCCAACTGTCTCACTTTACAGGTAAAGCAGCTGAGACCCAAGAAGCCAAGCAACGCGGCCACAGGGCAGCAGTGTGGAGCTGAAAATAGGAGAGCTCCAGGAGGTGGGTTGAGCCCAGGTCTCAGAGACAAGCCTAAACAGGGCTCAGGTTTCCCAGAAGTGGGCAGAAGGGAAGTGGGGGCCCCTCTTCAGAGTGCCTTGGGTGGGCATCCACACCCCAAACTGCCAGCTGGAAGAAGCAGGACGGGGTAACCCCCACTGCGGCCCGAAGGATCAACAGTCAGCACAGAGGAGCCATTCTGGGGCCAGGCAAGGAGGCCAGGACCACCTCAGTGGCCCTAAGGGCAGGCATCCAGCCGTTCCTAGGCCCAGGCCCAGCTCCCTCCCAGCAGAGGACAATTGCTCCATTGGCCAGAATTGGGGGGAAGAGGCTCAGTCCACTTCCTCACCCTCACTAGCTGTGGCCTTGCCATTTCTCCACACCCTCACCCTCTCCTTAATGAGGCCATTGTTCCCCAGGATTCCCCGACACTCCTGCCCCCACCCCCAACACTTCTGCCCTGGGTTTCCCCTCCACGATCCTGTCCCCACGGTCCTCCCTGGGGTTCCTCACTTCCTCCGCTGGCCCCCAGGACAAAGTAGCCTGAGGTCTCTCTGACCTATTGTCCCCAGCCGGCAGTCACTTCCCCCTCCCAGCCTCTGTTTTTTATATTAATCAGAGATGCAGGGACTGCCAGCCGACTTCTGTTCAGCATGAGAGGAGTTCCATCCTGAGAGCTGTAATTCCAGCCAAAAGCAAAGAAATCTGCTGTTTTGTTTACGGCAAATGAACTCTTCTGTGTTGATTTGGGGAGACATGGAGAATCATTTATGAACCTTTAGTACCGCCTTCACAGCCCCTGGGTGGTCAGGAGAGGACAGGAGAGCTTTCAGCGGCAACATTTTATAAATCTGGGGTCCCAAGGGCCCCACATGGCCACAGCCAGGGCTGAGAGAGTGGGGGCCATGCCGTGCACCTCCCGTGATTGTGCAAAACCCTTCGAATACTTAACACTAGCAGTTTTAAGCACTTTCAAGTACCTTTAATTTAATTTTCCCAAGAAATCTACAAAGAAGCTCTTCCTGTCCCTGTTTTGCAGATGAGGAAACTGAGGCACAGGGATTCATGTGCCCAAGTTCCCACCCCCCGGAAGTGGTAGAGGCAAAGCCTAATAAGCTTTACAACCGGTGCTTTTTCCGGCTTCCACAAAGAGGAGGCCCTGGGGCGTCTCTCCACCCTCCTCCCAGGAAGCCACCCCAGTTGTAGTTATAAGCTATTTGTGTATTTGTGTATCAGCTGTCTCCCCCTCTACCTCTAGACTTCAAGCTCCCTGAGGGCAGCAACCCAGCCAACTGGGTCAAACCTGCTGTAGCCTCAGTGACTTGATTCTCGAGGTAGGGTCTTCTCCCCAGGGCCGCCTTCCCCTGCAAGCCCGTTTGAGTCGGTGTTCAACAGAGTGGCATTACCCTCAGTCACTTCTCACATCCACAGGAGGAAGTCCTGGTTCAAGTCCTGACTCTGCTGCTTCTTGGCTGTGTGACTCTGGGCAAGTTGCTGACCCTCTCTGAACCTCAATTTTCTCATATAACATGGGGATAATACTGCCTCCCTCACAGTGCTATCTGGATGACAAAATGAGATAGTGTGTGGGAGAGCAGGGAACATAATACCAGGCACCTAGGAGGCCCTAAACAAGTATTCAAGGAAGGAAGGAGAAAGGGAGGCCAACCGCACTTAAGGAGTTTGTCCATCACTCCCGGGCCCACAACAAGCACTGTAACTGACATATCCCTCCGTGTACTCCACTCCATCCTCACCAGCTCCCCATTAGAATCTTCCCGATCTTCCCTGAGCCTCCCAAGAATTCCAACAGAGCCTGATAAAGGTTCTGGGCTCCAACCTGAGCCCATCTGGCTCCAAAGACTCCTTCCTGCTATTACTTCCTCCCACTGAGCATTCATGCATCTGTTCAGTCATTCATTCACCAAACATTTATGGAGCACCCATTATGTGATTGACAGGGGTCTGGGAGTCACAAAAACGGAGATGAACAAGACGAGGGCATGCCCTCGTGGAGCTCTCAGTCCAGTAAGAAGCCAGAAGTTGAGAAAATAAACACAGTAACATAATGACCAGTGTCATTATATGCAAAGGGAGCTTCAGACTTCCAGACAGTGCCCAGCAGGGGACCTGGACTTGGGTAAGAGCTTTACCTAGAGCCTGGGTAAGAACTTGACCCTAAGAACAGAGTTATTGAGGGTCTTGGGCTAAAGGGTGAGACCATCAGGCTTACAGTGCGAAATGATCTTGTTGGCTCCTGCAGAGTGGACAAGTGAGACTGCAGAGGAAGCAGGGAGGATGTGCTGAAAGCAAGGGGACGGAGAGCACAGGCGGGTGGATAGCAGGGAAATTGGGAGTGAAGAGCTACAGGATTTGGCAATGGTCTCTAAAGACCACTGTAATGCCATATTCAATATTCAGTAATATCAACTAACAATTATATAGTGCTTACTATGCACTGTCCTAAGCAATTTTTAAAATTAACTCTAACCTCAATAATTCTATAAGAAATTATTGTTAATATCCCCATTTTACAGATGAGGAAACTGGGGCACAGAGAAGTTAAATAACTTGCCCAAGGTCAAGTGGCATTGCTGAAGTCAGAACCCAGTCTGGCTCCAGTGTTCACGCTTTTAACCAAAACATTGGACGGCCTCTCCAATGTGCTTCTAGCCAGTGCTGCCAACTGGCCACAGCCCAGGGACTCCAGGTGTGCTGGGAACCCAGGGAGAAGAGGAGAGCAGTATTCAGCCTTCTCTCCATCCACAGCCCCAACTAGAGACTGCCAGCCGTGCTCACCCCATCCCACCTGCCTTCATGGTTCAGACAGGCACACTTTGAGCTGGACTCAGCCCCAGGCCCAAGAGAAGCCTCGCCTCTGCTCTCGTTCTTCAAGCCATGTGAAATCCAGGACGTCAGTAGCTAGGCTCATGGAAGGGAGGACTCAGGCTGGTCTCCCTGGTCACTCGATTCAGTGGCCAGTGTCTCGCTTAAGCCCCTCTGTGACCAGCCTAACCAGCGATGCCGAGCAGGCCTGCCTGAACTGCCAACCAGAGCACGGGCTGCTCAGCAGAGAGGCCCTGCACAGCTGGGGGCCTCTGGGACAGATGTTGACTTTACAATTAACAAAGCTAAAATGCTGGAAAGTAAAACAACGGGAGGTGTGGTAGGAAGAGCTCTGGACTGCGGGCTCAGGAAGGCCAATGTTTAGTTTCTTTTTATAGAAAATGGTGGGGGACCAGGAGGGTGATGCTTGGGGACAGTAGGCCCCTGCCAGCACTGATAGTTTCATTAATTAGACCACTCACCCTGGCTTTGTAATGGGCACTCAATGGCAGCTGCTATAAAGACCTCACCCTCGCAGAGGAGCACTGGGATTGTAAAAGGCAGACAGTTCCAGGACCTGTCTTATCACTTCAGTCACCCCAGCCCTCAGTGTTAGCGGGGGCGGGCAGCAAGCCTGTGTTGGCAAGGCCTCCTCATAGCCCGGGACAGGGGAGGCAACAGCGAACCTGGAGCATCCTTCCATTCCTCGGCCCCACCTCCATCATCATCCCAAACCCATTCTATTACCACACTGGATCCTCAAGACAACCTCACGGAGAATGCAGGGCAATGTGGTCCCTGCCACTGCACAGATGAGGAACTGAGACTCAGCGTCTCAATAAATTAAAAAGCAATTAAAATACTTTTGCTAGGGAATTAAACGAGTGTAACCCAGATCTCTCGAATCCCAGCTTGGTGTGCTCCCCACTGCCCCAAACTGCCTCTTCTGCAGGCCTTGTCGGGAGACATAAATGGCGCAGATCTCCTGGCTGTGCTGCAGCACTGATCACAGAGTGACTACACAGGACACTCTGCAGGGTGCCGCTGTCACTCATTATCTCAGGAAGCCTTCACCGACCAGCACTACCAGTGTATAGATGCTATTAACCCTGTTTTATAGATAAACTGAGGTTCAAGGTCCAACACACACAGACTCAAGGACACACCACTAGGAAGTACTCAGAACTCAGCACAGGTCAGTCTGACTCTGAAGCCCAGACTCTTCCTGCTGCACTGCGTACACTGCCTTCATGTGCCTGTGTACTCCACACAGACAAGGACCAAGTCTCTTTCACATCTATACCTGCCCCATAGCAGGTTCTGGTTAAGTGTTGGTTCATGAAACCATTATTCCTAAGGCCTAAGGCATTAAAAGGAATAAAAAAAAGAATATTTCATACAGATAGAAGTTACAACTCAACTGGAAGCTATAAAAATCACAAAGCTTTATACACCTGACAACATAGCATCAAGGTATGGAAAGCAAAAAACTGATTTCAAAAAAAGGAAAAATTGCCAAACCCATATGCACAGTAGATTTCATATACCTCTATCAGAAATGGGCAGATTAAGTAGCTCAGCAGTTCTTAAACATTTTGGTCTCAGAACTTCCATGTACTCTTAAATATGGAGAACCCAGGCTGGGCGAGGTGGCTCACACCTGTAATTCCAGCAGTTTGGGAGGCTGAAGCAGGTAGATCACCTGAGGTCAGGAGTTTGAGACCAGCCTGGCCAACCAACATGGTGAAACCCCGTCTCTACTAAAACTTAGCCAGGTGTGTTGGTGCACACCTGTAATCCCAGTTACTTGGGAGTCTGAAGCAGGAGAATGGCTTGAACCTGGGAAGCAGAGGTTGTAGACAGCCGAGATTGCACCACTGCACTTCAGCGAGACTCCTTCTCAAAAAAAAAAATTGAGAATCCCAAAGAGATTTTGTTTACATGGGTTTATACCTATCATTATTCACCATATTTGGACTAAAAATGAGAAAAAATTAAATGCATTAATGCATTTAAAAGAATAAATGTTAATATGGTAACATAATTTTTGTAAAAAATGATTATATTTTTCTTTTTTCCACACCTGGCAATCATTTTTTACAAATGAGACGGAGTTTCACTCATGTTACCCAGGCTGGAGTGCAATGGCGCGATCTCGGCTCACTGCAACCTCTGCCTCCTGGGTTCAGGCAATTCTCCTGCCTCAGTCTCCTGAGTAGCTGGGATTACAGGCACGCACCAACATGCCCAGCTAATTTTTTGTATTTTTAGTAGAGACGGGGTTTCACCATGTTGACCAGGATGGTCTCGATCTCTTGACCTCGTGATCCACCCGCCTCGGCCTCCCAAAGTGCTGGGATTACAGGCTTGAGCCACCGCGCCCGGCCAAAAAATAATTATATTTTTCAAAACAAAAATTCATTTTAATGAGAAGAGTGACATTGTTCTACATTTTTGCAAATCTCTATAATGTCTGGCTTAACAGAAGACAGCGGATTCTCATATCTGCTTCTGCATTCAATCTGTTGCCATATGTTGTTTTGGTTGAAGTATATGAAGAAAATTTGGTCTCGCACATAAATGTAGTTGGAAAAGGGAGGAGTATTTTGATGGCCTTTTCAGTTCATTGCGGATATGCTTCTTTGATACTACCCCAAAGATTGACATGTGTAATTTCCTTTTCTTTTCTTTTGTTTTTTTTTTTTTTTTTCTTGAGACAGGGTCTCGCTCTGTCACCCAGACTGGAGTGTAGTGGCGCAATCTTGGCTCACTGCAACCTCCACTGCCCCCCCACAACAAAACCCACTCCCCGATCCTCACTCAAGCGTTAGTCCTCCCACCTCAGCCTCCTGAGTAGCTGGGACCACAGGCGCACGCCACCATGCCTGGCTATTTTTTTGTATTTTTAGTAGAAACAGGGTCTCACCCTGTTGCCCAGGCTGGTCTCAAACTCCTGGGCTCAAGTGATCTGTCCACCTGGGTCTCCCAAAGTGCTGGGATTACAGGCAGGAGCCGCCTCACCTGGCCTGACATCTATAGTTTCTTAAATGTAATTCAGAATCTGAAACCATATCAATTAGCTTCTCTTACCCAATTACCTTAAAATCCATTGGCCTATCTTGTTCTTTGAATGGGCATTTGAATTATGTACAATTTTGACCTTGTATACCCCTTTGGAAAGCGTCTTGGGGTCCCCCTGGGGAATGCTGACCACACTTTGAGAACCATTGAAATAGACAATAAAAGAGTAGAAAATGTATAACATCATTAGCAAGTTTGATCTAAGTATTTATATAGAACTTTGCTCACAACAAAACACGAATACACATTTTTTGGCACAAATGGTCCCCTCTATCAGCTGGGGGGAAGGTCTGGACAGGCTGTGGATGCTCTGAGATGGACAGGTGCCCATCACAGTGCCCAGGTGTTCCACCCACTGCTTAGGCCCTGGTTCAGCCTCAGCAAGAAAGAGCACTGCCTCAGAGAGCAGCCTTCTCCTGCCCAGGCTGCAGAGCCAGGGCAAAGGGCCACCGAGAGACAGCTCCCCCGACTACAGCCCCGTGGCACAGCCCTCACCTCGGCTTGGCCCGTCAAGTTTCCCTCCTCACATTCACCCTGTCCCATGTCAGGGGCCCTTAGGGGTCCCCACAACAGAGTTGCCAGGTAAAGACCGTCCATGCTCCTCTCCCAGGAAGCTTTCAACCTGGCCCCTCTGCCCGCTACAGCCCTTGGAGCTGTCAGGTGAGGGCTCACAGCTCCCCGGCCATGTGCAGTTCTTACATAAGCAACAGTAGGAACAAAGCCCTGCTCTGTCCAGGCCAGGCACTGGGACGCCAAGAACAGCACAGCAGATCAGCTGCCCAAGGAGCCAGCACCTTGCACAACCACCTGGGGGCTCCAACACCCCTGCCAGTGCCCAAGGCCACACCTTCCCTGGAGGGCAGGAGCCTGCCAAGCCTGGAGGGGTGGGAGAGTCAGGGTGCAGGGGGCAGAACTGCTGTTCAGAGCTCCAAACCAGAGCCAGAGCCAAGGCATCCAAGGGCTTTTGGAACACACACCACTTTCTTTTTTTAAGGGACAAGGTCTTGCTCTGTTGCCCAGGTGGAATGCAGTGATGCAATCACAGCTCACTGTAACCTCGAACTCCTGAACTAAAGGGATTCTCTCACCTCAGCCTCCCGAGTAGCTGGGATTACAGGTGCATGCACCATACCCAGCTAACTTTTCTATTTTTTGTAGACATGGGATCTTGCCCATGCTGGTCTCAAACTCCTGGGCTCAAGCGATCCTCTCACCTCAGCCTCCCAAAGTGCTGGGATTTACAGGTGAGAGTCAGTGTACTTAGCCCACACACCACATTTTTACCCCAAAGTCACACATCCCTTGGGGATCTGGCATTCCTAGGTGTTCATTATGTGTGTTGGCACTGTGCAGGGGGCTTTCCTTCCATTCACCTTATTTGCTCCTCACAATAACTGCTGAAGAAATTGCATTTTACACAGAAGGAAATCAGGTTAAGTACTTGCCAAGGTCATACAGCTAGTATGCGGCCAGGATCTGAAGCTATCTCCATCATATCCAGAGCCCAGGCTCTCGCACATTGCTACTCTGCACTGCCTGGCCCTGCAGAGACCTGTCCTCCACCTTCTGAGTGGCCATCTGCACAACCTCTTCATCCTGGGAGCTGGGAGAGGCAGAGGGGAAGGGAAGGCCAAAGCTTACTCCACCTGGACCCCACTAGATCATCCTGGACATCAAACACAGCCCATCCTACCCTTGGGGCTCAGTGGCTGAGGCTTATCTGGCTTCCTCTGCCTGCCTTGTGTCTTTTTCTTACAACTAGATCAGACGGAGGAGAGTCATCCATGTCTTTTGCACCTCTGTGTCCCCATCCATACCCTGCCCCATGCCTTGCAGAGAGTATGCACTCCATGGGTCTTCCATGAATATTAATGAGTGGCCCCTCACCCTTCTCCACTACCACTGCAAGGACACCCAGAGGAAGACAGGAGCCCTGGAAATATCTGTCAGTGAGACTAAGGAGAGGAGTAGAGGGGGAAAGTGCCCCAGTACTCCTGCCTCCCAGCAGAGCCAGCCCCCATCTCCCCAAGCCCTTCTAGGGGACACCTCCCCAGGGTACCCTCCTCACCAAACGCTGGGAGGTCAGGTGTCAGGCTAGGCTCTCAGGAAGGAATTCCCCTCCCTTCAAGCCTCCAGTCCAAATTCCTCGCAAGGGAATGCCAGTGAAAGGCAGGACTCAGACAGGAGAGAAAGGCACCAAGCATGGGGCTCCTGAAGGTCCCCTCCCCACTGATGCTTGCCTGGGTGCCCCACTCAGAGACACCGTCAATTCCTTCTCCCCTCACCAAATTCCCTGCCATGGGTTGGAAGTTATCTTATGGCAGAGTGGTTAAGCCCTGGCCTTTGGAGCCCAACATCTGGATTCAAATCCTATCTCCTTCACGTATGAGCTGTGTGGCTAACGGCCAGTTACTCCACCTCTCTGAACTCCCCATCCCCTTGGTCACTAGGTCTACAGACTCAGAATCCAGGCCTCCTGGCTGTTTCTGGGCTCTGACTCTAGAACCAGACTATCTGGGTTCAAATGCCGGCTCTAATCCATGCTTAACCTCTGTGCCGCAGGATCTTTATCTGTAAGGTGGGGACAGTAATAGTACCTACCCAGCATCTAGCATTATTGTGAAAATTAGCTGAGGGAGTTCATGCAATGTGCTTAGATCAGACTGGGCAGACAATTAGCACCCACTGAGTATTGGCTTTCATTAGTAATAGCTGATAAGCTTGGAAAGTACCTTGCACCGTCCCTGGCAGGTAGTTAGATCTCACTAAATAGAACCTATGGTTACCGTCACCCCCACTAGACTATCCTGGACCTGGAGGTGGGTTCTGGGTCACACCCATCTTTGATTCCCCACCAGCAAGCACGGGGCCTGGCACTATGCTCAATGAAGGCCTGCCCGGAGGACCAGAAGATCCAGGAGGGTGTGGGGCGGCAGGAGCCTCCCACCAGGGAGAAGAGGGACCGAGGTGTCTGGGAAGAGAAAACAGAGCGGAGGGAGAAAGGCCGAGGCAGAGAGATAAGCAAGTGAAGTGAGAAAAGGCACAGGAGAGGCTGTGGTGGGGAGAGATAAGAAGGAAGGATGGAGTAGGTGAGGGGTGAGGAAAATGCCCAGGGAGGCAGGGAGCCCCAGGGAGAAGGGCTAGGAGAGGCCAGAGCCGCGGCATGGGAGCCTAGCCGGGAGAGGGGCGCAAGACCCGGGCGGGACGCGCGGGCATGTGGCGGGAGGGGCCGAGGGGCCTCTCCCTGCCTCCCCTCCTCGGGGCGGGGGCCGGGCGGCCGGAGATTGGCTGGGGCGCGCGGCGAGGCCTGGGCAGGAGCCCCGAGGTGGGAGGCGCCAGGATCAGTCCGGGCGCCCGGAGCCGAGCGCAGGCTGCCACCCACCTGGGCGACCTCCGCGGCAGCTGCTGGAGAGCGTCGGAGCCGGGGGCGCACGCCTGGGCACCTGGGCCGCAGCGCACCAAGCGTCGGGGGGTTGTGCGGCCCGCGCCTGGAGAGGGCGCAGCCATGCGGGCAGCGGCTGGGGGCGCGCGGACCGCCGCGCTGGCTCTGCTGCTGGGGGCGCTGCGCTGGGCTCCGGCGCGCGGCGAGGAGTACGACTACTACGGCTGGCAGGCCGAGCCGCTGCACGGCCGCTCCTACTCCAAGCCGCCGCAGTGCCTCGACATCCCCGCCGACCTGCCGCTCTGCCACACGGTGGGCTACAAGCGCATGCGGCTGCCCAACCTGTTGGAGCACGAGAGCCTGGCCGAAGTGAAGCAGCAGGCGAGCAGCTGGCTGCCGCTGCTGGCCAAGCGCTGCCACTCGGACACGCAGGTCTTCCTGTGCTCGCTCTTCGCGCCCGTCTGCCTCGACCGGCCCATCTACCCATGCCGCTCGCTGTGCGAGGCGGTGCGCGCCGGCTGCGCGCCGCTCATGGAGGCCTATGGCTTCCCCTGGCCGGAGATGCTGCACTGCCACAAGTTCCCCCTGGACAACGACCTCTGCATCGCCGTGCAGTTCGGGCACCTGCCCGCCACCGCGCCTCCAGGTAGCGCCGCCGCCGCCGTCCCCGCGCGCTCCGACGGCCCTCCGCTCCCCTAGCCGGTTAGCACAGCTCTGCGAACCCCCTAAGAGGTGCAGCTCCCCGCCCCACCACACACACACATACACACACACACACTCCTCTTCCTCTCCCTCTCTCTCTCTCTCTCTCTCTCTCTCTCTCTCTCTCTCTCTCTCTCTCTTTCTTCCCACCTCCCCAGGGAGTGGCAGTGTAGTGCCTCCCTGCGGTCAGGACCTTCCCTCTGGCTCTCTCCCTGAATACCCGTGGCACCCCTCGAAGTGCCCACCCAACCAAACTGCTGAGAATCCCCCAGTGCCGTGCCCCCAACCTGGGACGTCCTGATAAATGCCTTATGACCCTTTTCACCCCAAGAATGCCTGGGGTCGTTAAACAATGCCTTTCACCTGGATCCCCAGGAACCAAAACAAGCATCACCCCCACCCCATGTTGGGACCTTGAGAAGAGAGGACAGGTGAGGGAAGGAATGTGGGGAAAGACTAGGAGCTAAGAATGTTCCTGCGCTATGGTCTGCCTTCCAGTTTTCTGTACCTGGAACCGTAAGCTCTCCACCCTCTTCCCCAGTTCCCCTGGCTGGAAGTCATTTGGATAAAGCTCAGTGCAGAAGGAAAGCAGATTAGGCTCTGCTAAAAAAAAAAAAAAAAAAAAAAAAAAAAAAAAAAAAAAAAAAAAACCCTTAGGCAAGCCGCTTGACTTCGCTGAGCCTCAGTTTCCCCATCCATAAAATAGAAAGCCATCCCAGGTTCATAAAACCTATGAGATCCTAAATCCCTCCTCCCACCCACACCCTCAGGTCCCTGAACCCTAATTTCTCCCTGGCCTCAGCCTCCCCTTTGCTGTGCTAGTCCACACAGCTCTTCCAGGCTGGCTCCATGCCCTCTCCCCCTTCCTCCCTGTCTGCTGCCAGACTTCAGTAACCCCTCTGGGCCTCAGTTCCCTTTCCTCCAAAACAGGAATAAGGGCCAGGTGCAGTGGCCAACGCCTGTAACCACAGCACTTTGGGAGGCCAAGGTGGGTGAATCACTTTAAGTCAGGAGTTCTAGACTAGCCTGGCTAACTTGGTGAAACCCTGTCTCTACTAAAAATACAAAAATTAGCTGGGTGTGGTGGCATATGCCTGTAATCTCAGCCACTGGGGTGGCTGAGGCAGAAGAATCACTTGAACTGGGGAGGCAGAGGTTGCAGTGAGCCAAGATTGGAGAGCCACTGCACACCGGCCTGGGTGACAGAGTGAGACTCCATGTCCAAAATATATATATATATATATATAAATAAGAATCCCTACTTCTTAGGCTGAGGATGAGAGGAGATAAAATTTAAGACATTGCACACCGTGGCTGCAGCCACCGGGGTCATGGGGCAGTCACTGTGCCCACCTGGTCCCTGCACAGCTTATCTCATGATGGTCAGTCACTCTGTGAGCTGGTAGTGATATGACTGCCATCATCCCATTTCTTGATAAGGAAGTAGGGGCTTGGCAGGGGGAAGTGGCTGGACAGTGAGGAAGCCTGCACCCTGAGTAGCTCTGGAACTCCAGTCTCCTCACCAACTTTCTCTTTTCAGTGACCAAGATCTGTGCCCAGTGTGAGATGGAGCACAGTGCCGACGGCCTCATGGAGCAGATGTGCTCCAGTGACTTCGGTGAGTGTGGGGCCCACGCGGCCACTGCCCCTGCACCACTCCCAACCCCTCTTTCTACACATACGGGAACATACGTGCCCACATCCGTCACAGTGAATGGGTCCTGTTTAGAATCCAATAATAACCATAAACCCTCTCCCAAGAGAAATGCCCCTCTTTCTGCATCGTCTCAGGACCTTCAGAAGTCCCTCAAGGCCATGAGCCCTGGGCCTCAAAAACCACCCCGGCCAGGGCTCCCGCAGCCCTCCCTTGGTGTCATCTTCAGAGGGGCCTCCATGGCTGGATCATCTCTGTGGATGATGCAGGCTTAGCGCAGAGATGGAGGGAGACAGGTGGGGAGTGACGGCTCCAGGATGGAAGTGGAGCACCCTGTCCCTGGTACCTCCACCTGGGACTCAGCACACCTCCTGCCAGAGGAGCTGTGGTCGCCTGTTCCCGAAACTTCATCCCAGAGCCTTCCCATCCAAGTCCAGTCAGGACCTGGCTCACACATGGGCCCCGCAGTCCAGTGTGGTCTTTGCCAAGTCAGTTCCCTGTTTTGTGTCTTAGCCTCCCTGTCTATAAAAAAGAAAAAAGGAGACAGTAATGAAGTCCTTTCTTCAGAGGAGTCTTTTATGTTGGTAGCCTGTTTGGAAAGATAATACTGCTATTGCAAGGGGCGTGTGTGTGTGTGTGTGTGTGTGTGTGTGTGTGTGAGAGAGAGAGAGAGAGAGAGAGAGAGAGAGAGAAGAAGACTTAAAGAGAAGGAACGAGATTTTATGACAATTTCCTGCCCATACTGGGCAGAATTATTCTCTGGCTTCTCCCTGGTTCCTCAGAGATGGGGGCCCAGATGCCTGAAGAAGGGAGAGACCAGCCCGAGGGACGCCCCGCCCCACCCTGAGGCCCAGGACTCCTTAGGCTCTTTACATCTACAGTGACCTGCACGTGGCTCTCTGGCCGCAGACCCTGTCTTCATCCACCTCCCTCACCCCCGCCCCACTCCTGTACATACCACAAACACTCTCATCCACAGAACCACACCACACACACACTCCTGACCACCGTACAACCTCTCTCACACACACATAAACATTACTGTCAGTGGTGTGTTCACACCAGCCAGAGCTGAACTGTGTGTATCCCCAGCTCCACGCCCAGTCATGTGGTCAGTCATGGTGGGAGGATTTACCCCACAGATGTCCACAAATGCAAAGCAGGGCCCCTTGTCCACAGAGCCAGCTGTTAAATATCTCCCAGCCCACCACCGCTCCCACCACACACACTACACATATACACACCCCACATATACCCCATACCATACACTCACACACAGCCAGAAATCCAATGGGAATCATCCCCAGCGATCAGGAAGTCCAGTCTCCCTCCATCAAAAGGACCCCTTTCCAAGGAGTGAGTCCCACTCCCATCCACTCCCTGTCCCCACCCTGGGGAGCCCACACCTGCTCCATCAAGAGCTCTCCACCCTGCATTTGGTGTCTTGGAAGAGCCTGGGCTGTCAATTCAGGTAGGCCACAAGCTCTCTAGCCCTCATTTCCCCTCTCCTGTACCTTGAGGATGAAACGTGATACTGTCCGTGAGAGTACAGCACGACAGGTGCTTCCTAAATATGAAAATATGCACGTACAAGCTCCTCCCTTCCAAGCCCCGCAGAGCATCCAGCTCCCTGAGCTGAAGGTCCAGAACACACCAACTCTGGGCCCACCAGCATCCCACGCAGATCTGACCATTCCCAACCTGCCCCTGTCCTTCCTTCCCACAGTGGTCAAAATGCGCATCAAGGAGATTAAGATAGAGAATGGGGACCGGAAGTTGATTGGAGCCCAGAAAAAGAAGAAGCTGCTCAAGCCAGGCCCCCTGAAGCGCAAGGACACCAAGCGGCTGGTGCTGCACATGAAGAACGGCGCGGGCTGCCCCTGCCCACAGCTGGACGGCCTGTCGGGCAGCTTCCTGGTCATGGGCCGCAAAGTGGACGGACAGCTGCTGCTCATGGCCGTCTACCGCTGGGACAAGAAGAATAAGGAGATGAAGTTTGCGGTCAAATTCATGTTCTCCTACCCCTGCTCCCTCTACTACCCTTTCTTCTACGGGGCTGCAGAGCCCCACTGAAGGGCACTCCTCCCTGCCCTGCCAGCTGTGCTTTGCCCTCTGGCCCCGCCCCAACTTCCAGGCTGACCC
The DNA here is from genome assembly GCF_009761245.1 of Sapajus apella. Lineage (NCBI taxonomy): Eukaryota > Metazoa > Chordata > Mammalia > Primates > Cebidae > Sapajus > Sapajus apella. Next base: position 1,439,968 of record NW_022436953.1, on the reverse strand, counting down.
TGCCCTGCCGGAGGGTGTTTCCATGAGTGTTGTTACTGGCACAGGCCCCAAGGGATGGGCACGGAGCCCAGGCTGTCCTTTTCGTATGGGGGTCCTGAGGTCCCTGGGGTGTTGGCTTCCTCTCTCAGGAGCAGGGCTTCTTCATCTGGGGGAAGACCCCAGGGTCTCAGAAAGTAGGCAGGGGAGGAGAGGGTGAGGGAAGGGTGGAGCGGCTTTGGGCACCCTGTGTCAGAGGTTTCAGAGTAGATGGTGATGTCAGCTCCAGCTCCCCTCTGTCAGGGTGGGGCCTCGCCTTGAAGAGGGAAATCTCAATAATAGGCTCAGCTGTTGGGGAGACAGTTCTCCCCATTGCCCCTGTATGCATCATCCTAGCCCCCAAAGGAAACGAGTTAGGGTCTCAATGCCTCCAGCCACACCCCCTGCCTTCCCCAGCTTGCCCATGTCCCTGTCCCAAGGCAGAGAGCTCTCCCTGGGCTGGAGAGCAAGCCCAGCCCACCCTTGGCGCATACCCCCTTCCCAGACACCCGCAGGCCCACGTCCCAGGGTTCACTCCTCAGCCTCCGCATCTCCCTTTCATCCTGATGATAAGTTATTGCTACTGCTGTGAGGACATAGGTACTAGACAACCAATACATGCAGGGTTGAATTTTCTAATTTTTCTAATTTTTTTTTTTTTACTTTTCCATTAAATCAAGGAAAACAATCATTTTGGACCAGGTAGTTTCTTTGTCAGCTGGTTGCCAAGAGGTGGGGGGAGAGGGAGGTTTAGAACGGACCTTCAGAAAGAAGGCCTCGTCTGAACCCATGGCCTAGCCACACAGACCTCCTTGGAATGCCTAAGAAAAGCAAGGCCTGTGTTTTGTAGTACGTAGCAAGGGTCACCCTGCCATTCTGACCACTAAGTGAGGGATGGAGATGGCCGTTATTTTGTCCCTGAGGAGGAATGCAGGTGCCAAACTCCCCAGCTTTCTCCCACGGTCAGAAGATTCCATGGTCCCGCAGCAGCTCCCCCATGAAACCAGGGCCCAATCAGAGGAGTCCAAGAAGGCGGGGCCACAGGGAACTACCCTGAAACGCCTGAGGTCAAAGACGAGTCACTCCTCCCCTCCGGCTTTCACACACTGCAGGCACTGCTCCTTACCTGTCCCTGGTCCAGCAGCATGAGCATCACCTGGGAGCTGGTTAGAAAGGCAGCATATGGCCAGGGGCGCAGTGGCTCATGCCTGTAATCTCAGTACTTTGGGAGGCTGAGGTGGGAGGATCCCTTAAGCCCAGGAGTTAAGACCAGCCTAGGCAACATAGCAAGACCCTGACTCCACAACAACAGCAAAGAAACTGCAGACCTGCTGTATCCCTGCATTTTAACACATAAATGTTAGAATCATCTAGGGATCCTTTACAGAACATGGGCCCTACTCTAATGCAATTAAATCAGAATCTCTGTAGGGCGACTGGGAGTTGATGTTTTTAGATGTTCCCTGGGGTGATGTGCAGCCAGAATTGAGAACTACTATCTAGATAAGGTGACAACTGAGACAGGGAGAGGGCAAGGGGCTGAGGGGGTGCCCCAGTGGGCTCAGGGCAGATGGAGGCTGCTGCCTTGAGGTGGACGGCTGGGGTGGGGGGAGAAAGCTTGAGATGGAGGCGAGAAGCCACTCCCACTCTAATGGGCAGCCTGTGGAGAGGGCAGTGCCAGGAAGGAGCTCCCTGGGGGGTCTGTCAGCAGATGCCAGATGCACCCAGAGCACGAGGCTAGGAGCACCTCCTAAGGGCTCTCCCCACCAGTGGGGGTAAAGCTGGGATGCCAAGTCCAGTCAAGTCCTGCTGTTCCTCCAAGACAAAGGAGCCTCGTTCCGGAGCTGAGGAAAGCCTCGACTTTCACTCTCAGAGGCGCACGTCACCTCAGGGAAATGACTCCAGAGGGGCCAGGGGCTGCATTCTGCTGTGGACCATGCGTGCGCACTCCCCTAAGTTCTGGCTAGCAGGTGGTCCGGCAGCACACCCATAAATCACCCTGGGCAGGCAGGTGGCCTCACTGCAGGTCAGCGGCTGCACAGGCCACCTTGTTCCTCCCTCACCCACCCACGCCCAAACCCTGCCAGCGCACCTGGCTCCCTGAATCCGCCCCTTGTCTCCCAGCCTCCTACCCTGACCAAATGTTTATGGACACTTACTGTGGTCAACCAGGACCAGGGATGATTTTTCCATGGAACACACAGGACGGGGCCTGCCCTGGCTGAAGTACTGTACTGACTTCTGCCAGATGCTGGTAGCCGTGGGGCAGCGGGGCGAGGGGAGGGCTCCCTTAGCCCATCCCGTGAAGCCCAGGAAGCCACTCCTCTACCCATACAAGGGGTCAGGGCCCAGCTCAAAACATCTGCTGTCCCCCAACATCTGCTGTCAGACCCACCAGGAATCTCTTTTCTGGGACCAAAAAGAATCTTCTCAAAGACCAGGGAGGTCCTTCCAGGCCTGAGCCCTACCCTTCATTCCCTTCAGTCACACAAGGCTCCCACCCACTGGCTGGAAACCCAGCAGCTGTGCTGCCCGGAGAGCACCTGGGTGCAGTGAACAATGCACCCCCAACCCCACAGAACAGAAGCCCCAGGAACCAAAACCCCAGCTTCTCCACACAACAGGGCTGGAGGTGCACAGGTAGGAAGTCTATGTCCAGCTCCTGCATCCTGCCCTGCCATGGGGTGACATTCATTCTCGTGGTTATAAACGATGCCTCCTTCCAACTTCTCCACTACATTCCAGACAGCAAGGCGGGGAAGGGCGAGGAGCACAGCTTGTCAGCTGCCTCTGACCCCTTTGATCAGGGAAACAGCAATCCACCCTGTAGATTTCCACTTCTAGCTCACTGGCCAAAACTAAGTCACATGGCCACCCCTAGGTGCAAGAGAGCAGAGGAAGTCAAGCTTTTTCAGCTGGGGACAAAATCAGAGTTCTAACAGAAGACGGGAAGGACTGGGGAGTAGCCAGCTGAACACTCCAGGTTGGGGTGAGAAGAGGCAGGTACAGTCCAGTCCTGGCTTCTAATCCTGTGACTTAGTGACTGTGTGACATCAGGAATAGTGCCCAACCATAAAATGGAGTAAAAATGTCTACTTCACAGGGTTGCTGAGCATTAAGTGGGCACAGCATGTAGATATCCAATAAATAGCAATGAGTATGTTTATTAACCAAAGCCTTCACCTAACAGTGCCTGTCCATAGCAGGTGCTCAACAAAATTCCTAATTGATTTATTAATCAGCTAAGGAGCAATACTGGCAGGAAGGCAGGGAAAAGACAAGAGTATCTTATCTAAAAGCCAGAACACTACTTTCAGAAGAGAGCTAGAAACAACATTTGTGGTTTTGCTTCAAAAATACAGGTGGTGGTGTAAGCCAATATTGAAGAGATTACAAATATTCCTCTAATACTAGTAATCAATAAGTATCAAGGCTATGACAGGTGGCAGGCACTACTCAAAACACTTTTGCCAGGTGCAATGGCTCACACCTGTAATCCCAGCACTTTCGGAGACTGAGGTAGGCAAATCACGATGTCAGGAGTTCAAGACCAGCGTGGCCAACATAGTGAAACTACTAAAAGTACAAAAATTACCTGTGCATGGTGGCAGGCGCCTGCAATCCCAGCTACTAAGGAGGCTGAGGCAGGAGAATCACTTGAACCTGGGAGGCGGAGGTTGCAGTGAGCCAAGATTGCACGACTGCACTCCAGCATGGGCCACAAAAGCAAGACTCCATCTCAAAAAACAAACCAACAAACAAACACTTCTATATTCTATGCTTTTTTTTTTGAGACAGGATCTCACTCTGTTGCCCAAGTTAAACACAGTATTATGAGCATGGCTCACTGCAGCCTCAACCTGCTGGGCTCAAGCAATCCTCCCACCTCAGCCTCCCAAGTAGCTGGGACCACAGGAGCATGCCACTACACGCAGCTCATTTCTTATTTTTGTAGAGTTGAAGTCTCCCATTATGTTGCCCAGGCTGCTCTCAAAATCCTGGACACAAGCAATCCTTCCTCCTTGGCCTCCCAAAGTGCTGGGACTACAGGCATGAGCCACTGTGTCTTACCCCACTTTTGCATTCTAATTTAAGCCTCCCAACAACCCTTTGAAGTAGTGACATTTCAGTGATGGTGGCCGAGGCTCAGAGAGGTTAAGGAACTTGTTGGAGATCACACAGCTTGCACATGGCAGTGCTAGATTTTGACCTCATGCTCTTAATCATTATACTGTCTGCAGGGACAAAGCCAAGACCAGGGAGTGCCGGCAGCCATGCTTCTGCCAGCCTGTCTCACAGGAAGATTTCTGGGAGCCCTGCTTCAATCCCACTTCAAGGATCCTGACAGTAGCGGAGGAGCCAGTGGCTTTTCTCCTAACTCCCAAAGACAGCCCACCCCCAACCTCTTCTCCCCTCTCAGTCCTGCCAGCATCCAGCCTTAGGTCTCCACAAAGGAAGCTCACATCCCACAACTGTTTAGTCGCAAGTAATCCTGGCTGAAGTTCACTCCTGGGGAAATGTAATGTGGGGGGTGGTTGCTGCTGGAATGTGTGTGGCTGGGACCCTGTGTCCCAGCCCAGACAGCAGGCTGTGCTGGAGCTGTGAAGAAAGCAGGCAGCCAGGGGAATACGGAATCCCCAGCCCCCAGCTGTGCCAGAGAATGGAATGTGCTGCTCTGGGGTGTTGAAACATACCCAGGCAGCCTGGAGGTGGGGTGGCTGGGAGCTGGGGGAGCTCCAGCCACAAGGCTGCCTCTGTTCTTGAGGCTGAGCCCACTTCACTAGGGCTGGGGGTGGAAGAGAGGAGAGGAGAGGCTGTGCTTAGTGGGCAGGCCCTCTTGTTAGCTCAGTGGCTGGTTCCTGAAGCCAGTGGGGGCCAGACAGACAGAGGGGAGGGCAGCACCCAGGATTGCTCTGTTCCTCCCAAGGTTCTCTTATGAGGCCTCTACAAGCGCAGGTGGCACGATTCACATCCCAGCTCCACCGCTTACTAGCTATGTGACCTTGGGCAGGCTCCCTAACCTCCCCATGCCTCCATTTACTCATCAGTTAAACAGAGCTAACAAAAAAACCTACTTTTGGAGACTGCCACAAGGTCTCGACATGATGCACTCAGCATGGTGCCTGGCACAGGTGCTCCATCAAAGTAGGGATTTTCTTAAGGGCCACAGCTGTAAGACGGATGCTGGGCCAGGGCCTCTCTTAGGGGGTGCCTCGAAGGTTCCAGGGAGACAAGGGGGTAAAGACAGAACTTCAGGTGGCTTCAGCCACAAGGGCCGAAAATCCTGAAGATCCCAGGAACCACTGCCAGTTCAAGGTCAGCCAGGGCTCACGGGAGGCTGCCCAACACAACCAACCACAAAAAGGGTTGGCAAAGCCCTGAGCCCACACCAGGCTGTGGGAGCTGGAGCCCCAGGCCTGCTCCAGCCAGCGCCAGGGCTACAGCAGAGTCTGGTTCCCCATCCCCTCCTCGGGGACCTGAGAACAATTTTTTTTTTAAAAAAAAAACATGGACAGTTTATCTTCCAGGCCACCCACATGCAGGTCCTCTCCATGCTGTGGACGCAGCCAGTTGTAAAGCACAATCCCTCCGTGACTTTGCTTCCCAATGGCACCTGCAATTTAAAGTTATGTACCCTGCCTATTCTCAGGGGCACCTCGAGAGCACAAGGCCCTCTAGCTTCCCCTTCTCTGAGGCTGCTGGCCCAAAGATGGAAACTCATGTTTCTCCCATCTCTGTAATCCATGCCTGCACACACAGGTTTCAAGTTACTGCTGTTATGGTTGAGATTTCACCACCATTTGGTGTTTTCATTTTCCAAAAATAAAATGTATTGACTCTGCTTTTCCAAACTACACTTGTGCCTCTCTGATATTCTTCTCTGAAGAATAATCTAAAATTATCTGGTTAAAAAAAATGTCCTAAGCCACCCAGGACAGAGCTGTTTGTCCTCTGAAGGTGGCCAGGATGACAGTCAGGAGCCAGCATGTCCTGTATGCCAGGCACCGTGCCCCATGCCTCCTGCAGACTCTCATTTCTCCCTCACAGCACCCGCACGAGCGAGGCATCCCCAGCAGGTGCACTTTACAGAGGAGGAAAGCGTGGCAAGCCTGCAGGCAGCGCCCTACACCAATGGGCCCCACCACCGCTTCAACAGACGGTAAAGGGGGCCAAGCATGGAGCTGGCCCACAGCAGGTGCCACCCTCTACTCCTGCAGGACTCTGCTTCTACTTTGGGGAAACAGTGCCTACCTCAGAGTTGCTGCGAGCAGTGAGAGTACTGCACACAAAGCCCTTACCAGTGCCCAGCACCCAGCCACTGCCCACCTGCCCCAGCTCAGGGCATGGCATGACTTTGCATCTCACAGCCAATCCACTTTCCTGCCACTCTTGGCCTCCCTGAAGGCTGACCCTTTCTGGCTTTCTCGGGGGGATTAGTTAAAATCTTTCCATTCTAAAGCCTGCATTGTTTAGAGTTTACCAGGTTCTAGTCCAACACCAACCCCCAGCGCTGGCCCTCACAATTTGGTCACAAGACCGGGCCTCAAGTCAATCCGACAGGCATATGCTGAGCCCCTCCTGCGTGCAAGGCACAGCTTTCCTCCTCTCGGCCCCCAGCTCACACCCAGACCAGGATGCAGCCCCCACGTCCCTGCCAACAGGGTGCCCCAAAGGCCCGCCCCTCAGCCCAGTCCTGCAGGCCTTGCCCAGGCCTGCAAACTCCAGCGGTGCCAGAGAGAACTGGTCTTCCAGCCTTAGGGAAAATGATAAAACAAAGACAGGACAAAAAACGTAAGAAGCTTGAGGCCCTTTTAATGACAATTCTCCATAGACACAGAGATCCTTTTAGTTCCTCTCCAGTGTAAAGAAAGCAAAGTTCAGTAAAGGGTACTGAACTCTCATCTCTTAACAGGACACAGAGGCAATACCAAGGCCCGACTGGCTCCCCAGGGCTCTGACAACTCCACTGCCTTGGGCAGGCCCCTGACTGCAGAGCCCCAGCTAAACTGCTTGGACTGGCAAGAAAGCAGGCCTAGGATGGGTCCCTTGTCTTCCCAACCTGCCTCTTTGGACCCCTGCTCCTCGAGTGTAGAAACCTCTCAGCCACCCATGGGTCCTGGGTTCTAGGCAGCCCATGACTCCAGGGAAGAGTCCTAGGTAGGAGAGACACCCCCACGCCACAGTCCTCCTCCTCCCATTCCTTGTGTTACATGTTCCCAGGAACCATGCAATAAATAAATAAATATTTCAGAAAGGCAGGGCAGCTCCAGGGAAGGGAAGCCTGAGCCAGCTCATGGCTAAGGGAGAGACACTGAGCCCATAGGAGTCCAGCAGTGAACATGAAGTTGTTGGAAAGAAAATGGAGACCCCAAGGGGCCTTATCCCATAACTGAGACTGTCCTCCAGGGAACAGCCCTGGGATCCAGGTCCCAGCCCAGCGAGATCCTACATTTCCCAGGTCCCTGGGGGTTCAAAGACTTCAGGACCTCTGCTCCACTCACGTGACCTCACACTCCATGGGGCAAGGGGCAGGGAAAGGAAGATGGAGCGCTGGGCCAGTGGAAGGCTGCCCCAGACTCTGGGCAGAGGGAGCAGACGCGGTGAACCAAGTGCCCTGCAGCTGCTCCAGCGGAGCTGGGGACGCTAGGGCACTGTGTGGGCTGAGATTCTGTGGATCGAGGCATCTTCAAGGGGAGGTTGTGGTCCATCCAGCTGCTGGGGCTTCCCCATGCTCTCTTCCACTTAACGCTGAAGGACTCAGCCAACCCCTCCCACACACATTCTTCTCTGGGGGAAACTGGGAACTTCAACTCTGTTTCTAGAAGCACCCCCAGTCTTGTCAGCCCTGACCACACCCTCTGATGGGGAAATGATCAGATCCTGGTGCCTGAAGGGACATTCAATCAGCAGAGTTGGGGTGTGGCACTCCCAAGCGCTTCTGCAGGCTCTCTGAGGCTGAGGGCCTGACCCAGTACCCTGCAGGAGAAAAAACTCTTTTCTCAACCTCAGGTCTGGAATTCTCGGGCATGGCCACACTAACCCTGTTCATCAGACCCCACTCAGACCTGGCCTAGCTCACTGCTGCCCTCTAGTGGCTACTGCCTGCCCAGCCCTGAGTCTACTCAGTCCCAGGCAGAGCAGGGCAAACATGCCAGGCACTCCAGGGGTTCCTCTCCCCAAGGGATTGAGAGCAGCCATTGCCAGCCACTCTCTGGGGTGGGGAACAGCTCCAGAAGCCAGCTGGAGAGAGCAAGGAAGGAAGGGGAAGCCTACCTAGCATTCAGACCACATTTGCCCAGCACAAAACACAGGGGGCCGGGGCGGGGAGTGGGGGGCCTACTGCTGGCCCCAAGGGCGGGTGCCTGGTTGGACCCTGGCTTCTCTTCTCACTTGCTCAAGGTCTGGTTACACGAGGCGCACACAAACACAGTCTCCCTCTGGGCTTCAGGGGCTGAAAAGGAGAAAGAACTTGGCGAGATATTTCCTTGTGCCCTTTGGTTCATGGCAACGACCACTAGAACCACCCTCCCAAATGCCCCACACAGATCCCCCCAGCCCATGCCTTCTCAGCCCAGCTTGCTAGCCTGCCCTCAGAGACTCTCGTTTCCATGGGAACTGGGGATCCTGGGGGTGATGATGCCAACAGCAGTCCGCTCCTGGGCTATGAATTAGACATTATTGTGGCACCAACGGAACACCTTAAAAAATCTTTTTTAAATAAAATATCAAATACGAAATTAGCCAGGCATGGTGGTGCATGCCTGTAATCCCAGCTACTCAGGAGGCTGAAGCACAAGAATCATTTGAATCCAAGAAGCGGAAGTTGCAGTGAACCGAGATCGCACCACTGCACTCCAGCCTGGGCGACAGAGCAAGACTCCATCTCAAAAAAAAATAAATACACTAAAATTTCCCAAAATGTTTTAAGAGTGGTTTTCTCTGGGTGGTAAGATTACAGGGTTATTTTTCTCTTCCTTCTTCTGTATAGTAATTTCCAAATTTTCTAGTTAGTAAGCATGTGTTACTTGCATCAGAAGAAAAAAGCACTTGGTTTAATATTATATTACAAAACGGTACATGAAATGTGGCCACATTTTTCAGGAACATGCTTCTATCCTATATGCAAGCTAATGAGCAGCAGGGTCCACATCCGATCGTTCTCTCAGGAAGAAATCAGGAATATTTTTCTTCCTTTTGCCTATCTGTGTTTTTTGTTTTATTTACAATATGTATGTATAGCTTTTATAAAAGGAAAAAATAAATTTTTAATTTTGTTCAAAGTGCCAAGGCAATAAGAAAAAGATGAAAACTGTGGCTGGTGATTTACTCCAGGAAGGCAGAAGCAGCACTGGGAGCCGCAGGGGTGTTGCCAGTGCTCTTGTTTTTCAACTTTAGTGAAGTGGTCACAGGTATTCATTTTGTTAATCACCCTTCGGTATTCACAGGTACATCATGTCGATTCTTCAGCATGTACCAAATGTTTCCAGATTTTGCTAAAGGGGGTGGAAGAACCGTTCCTGCAGGCCTGACTACAATCCCAAGTTCCCTTGATCTCTGACACCCTCGCCCCTTTGCCACGATGTGGCATCCCCTTGGCAGGACACCAGCCAAGCCCTCCCACCACCTGCACCACTCACCTGTGGCCCCCATGGAGGACTTGGGCACTTTGAAGGAGCAGCATCGAGAGCAGAAGCTGTTTCCACAATTACTGCAGCTTCGCTGCAGACAAGAGCCAAGGTCAGGTGTGTCCCCTACCCTCAGGCATCTGGAGTTCTCAGCACCTCCCTCCTTTCCACCAGCTGATCCCACCCAAGGAAACTGAGACTGGGGGGCACCCAAGTGAAGCCAGAAAGAGACCAAATGGAACACCACCTGGGGAGGCTGGTGAAGGTGATACGGGAGCAGGAGAGAGCACGCTCACTCCAGAAAGCCACCACCAGGCCCAATGTGACCCGAGCCAGACTTCAATGACTCAACTCCTCCCCAGCCGACAGTCCCAAGCACATTGTCCCCAACAAACGCACCCTCACAGACACTCACCCTCTTCTTCAGCACTGAGAAGGTGGCCGAGCAGCCCGTACAGTTCCCTGAGAAACAGAGGCAGCAGCTCAGCCCTCACCCATCCCGGGACTCTCACCTGCTCCAGGTTCTTCTAAATGGGACACTCAGGACACCAGCCCAGCCTCCTTGGCTGGACAGTGAGCCAGGGAGCAAGTCCAGATTCAGGGCCAGAAAGGAGGACTCAAACTAAGAAGACTGATAGCCCCTGGGAACTGACGTCTCCAGCCATACACAGCTACCAGCCCCAGAACCCTCCAGAGCTTAGTGGCTCCACCTGCAGAAATCAAAGAGCACCCAGCAGAATCCACTCCTGGAAAGCCAGCTAGGCTGGCAGGGACCTGATCACAAGCATCCCCAAATGAAACCTGCCTAACAAGACTCTTTTTGGAGCAATGCCTTACAAATACTCCACCCACAGGGTAAAGACAGAAACGCCTCCTAAAAACCCAAACTCCTGCTTTCTGTCTCCTTTAGACTGCAGGAGAGAAGCTCAGAGCTAGGCACATTCCAAGAAGACATGAAGGGTAGAATGCTCAATTGTGGGGAGCAGTGAATGGCATGGGGGGGGACACAGAGCAAGGCGAGATCCTGCCTAAACCACCAGAGATGCCAGGATGGCCAAGTGCCCGGCAACAGTGGAGGGGCAACAGCAGATTAGAAAATGGCTAGAAAACAACAAGGGGGTATAAGGAGAGAGAAAAGATGGGGAAGGAGGAGTTTTCTGGGATGTGGGGCCCAAAGGCCTACTGTGACCCAGCCAGACCACTTGTGTGGGCAGGTACAGAGCACCAGGCCTCATTTTTACACAAAGGCCCCAAAGCTTTATTGACAGCTACATGTGGTCCCTTCCTCTGTCCAGCCAAAATCACCTGAAGTCCTTGCTAAAGGAGATTCCCTTAGTTCAGAGAAAGGAAGACCCAAGCTAAAGCCAGGGGAAACCTGGGGCCAAGGTGCTTCAGGTAAATGCCCGCTCTGTCAGCCAGGGAAGGAAGCACAAGTCTGCTGCTGGTGCCAAACCAGGAAACTGACTGCTCCAAGATTCTGTCCCTACACTAAGAATCTGGGGAAGGCAGCCTGTCCCAGCCTCTCCTTAGTAAGGGACGCAGGGGAATGGGACAGGCAAACGGAGCTACTCAAAGACTGACACTGGCCCATGCCCAAGGGCTCCTCTGAACTGAATGGAATGGCAGGGCCAAGTACCCGTGGGCAGCCAGGTGGTCTGGTGAGACAGCTGTGAACCCACACAGGCCAGAGCCAGGGAGGGCTCTGGGAGCTGACAGCAGCTGAGACAGGTGACGTTCCCTTCCAACACCTACCAACCCTTTCTGCCCCTTCTTAGCAACAGCCTGGACTCATCCATCCTCACTCACCACGTGATGATGCCACGGAGGCCATGAGAGCAGGGGCACTAAGGCCCAGTGGGGCCTGCCAGGGCAACAGTCATGGAGCCTCCAAGACAAAGGGGGGCTCCCCCCCAAGACCTCTCCCACGCAGAGGCCACAGAGAAACTCCTGCACAGTCTGCCTTCATTCTCCCATGTCCCCCCTCATCTACTGGCAGGGGTAAACAGAACAACCCCCACTAGAGCCCCCCAACATTCACATGTGGAATCCTAACACCCAAAGCAGGGCCCCTGGGAGGTGACTGGGTCATGAGGGTGGAGCCCTCGTGAATAGGACTAGTGCCCTTATAAAAGAGGCCCCAGGGAACTGCCGTGGCCCTCCCATCTTCTCATGAGGATATAGTGAGAAGGCGCTGTCTATGGCACAGGAAATGGACCTCACCAGAACCCAATCATGCTGACACCCTCACCTTGGACTTCTGGCCTCCAGAACTATAAGAGATTTCTATTTATTTAAAAGCCACCCAGCTTAGAGTATTTTGTTATAGCAGCTGAAACGGAGTAAGACAGCCCCCAAAGCAGCTCACCTCACCCTGCTCTCAGGAACCAGACCCAGGAGCAAAGGCCACAGGAGCAGAGCTGCTACACCTACCCTCACAGCAAAGAGCTTGGGAACATCTCAGATAAGGGAAAGCAGCAAGAGGTCTTGAAGAATGAGGAGTTAAGAGGGGTTTCAGAAAAGAAGCACTTTCTGCCCTTGCCATCCTTGAGGGAGCTGAAAAGGCCTCGGCCCATGCTGGCAGAGATTATACAAACCAAAAATCAAATACAAAACCGGGACAGGCATAAAACAAGGGACTTCACACACCGGGGCAAAGGGAAACGGAAAGGGAGGATGATGAGTCAGAAAGAACACAGGAGCCGAATCAAAGAACTTGAATTTGAGTCATAACTCCACTAAAGTCTTTGGGCAAAGCACTCTTTCAACTCAGGTTACTCATCTGTAAAATGGGAACAACTAAGTACCTTCACTTAGAAGTCGCAGAAACAGACAAATTATTTGCTGGACCAGAGTAATACTTCTTATGTAGTGTTACTGGGGACTGCTGGAATCTGGCTGCTCTGAGCCCTTAAGAACTGCCTGCTCCTGTCACACCTACAGTAAGGATGAAATGAGATCACACATGTGGAAGTATGGAGAGTAAACAGATCACTGAACATACAGAATGCCCTAGAGAAGTCAGCAAGCAGCATAAATAAAAGGGGCCAGGCGTAGTGGCTCACATCTATAATCCTAACACTTTGGAAGACCAAGATATGAGGATCATTTGAACTCCAGAGTTCAAGATCAGCCTGGGGAACAAAGTAAGACCCTGTCTCTACCAAAAAAAAAAAAAAAATCAAATAATTAGACGGCATGGTGGTACATGCCTGTACCACCTACTGACCTACTGTGCCAGCAACTCGGGAGGCTGAGCTGGGAGGATCACTTGAGCCCAGGAAGTCGAGGCTACAGTGAGCTGTGATCATGCCACTGCACTCCAGCCTGGGCAACACAGTGAGACCTTGACCAAAAAAAAAAAAAAAAAAAAAAAGGAAAGGAATGTTGAATGACTGGGGGACATTCACACCGCAGAAGGAAAGATTCTGTCCAGGACATCTAATCCTTAGAAAACTGCCTGGCTGCTACAGGGGTAGGAACGCAGGACCCTGGGGGCCCCAGGTCAAATTCCTCAAGGTAAACCCTACGGCTTCTTCCAAGGCACAGACCCTAGAACTCACTTCACACCAGAATACACAGTACTCTCCTGCTCCCCTACTCCCCGCTACTGACAGCAGGCAGGAGGGCCCTTCCTCAGGAGCATGGCAGCTCCGGGGTCACCAGCTACTCTAGGTTTCCACCATAACTGCATGTGGCTCAGTTCCCAGCACTGCTGATCTGAGCCAGGTTTCCAAGCTGTGCTAACCATCAAGTCTGCCCTTCTCCAAAGCTGCCTTCCTTGACCGCTCTTCCCCCAACCCTCAGTAAAATAAGGACTGACTGGGGAGAAGTGAACTCAGGGCTCTGTCATGTCCAGAGAAACAAGTTACTTCAACTTGCTTCCAGCTGGATCATAAAGACTAAGACAAGCTCCTAGGAACCCACAGGGTGGGCCAGGGCCTCCCACATTAACCGTACCCACTACACACCATGAACCAGCCAGGTGCTGTGCTAGCCCTTCATAAGCATCGCTGTCTCATTTGACACGAGAACTGTAACAATCCTATAAGGTAAGAACAATGATCCCCCTTTTACAGAAGGGGAAACTGAGGCACAGGGGTGTGAAATCATTTGCTCAAGGGGTACCTGGCTGAGCTGGGATTTACAGCAGGCAGTGAGATTCCACTCTGTACTTAGCCATCATGCTACACTGTCTTCTGGGGTTCTGTCTCAGGATTACAGCTCTCTGCAGTCCTGGGATGGCATTTCTCAAACTGAGTTCCTCGTCTTCCCACAAGTGAATATCCAATCAGGACAGAGGGACAAGAAGGAACCCACACTCACTCCCTCAGCAATCCTGCCAGGCATCTGCCAGCGCCCCGGGGTCCCATGGATACACCTTCACTCCCCTGCTCTTGTCACAAGTCAGTACCCCCAGTTCTGAGACTCTTCCCCTGTGGGTGGGTACCCCACCCCGCTCCCCCACCAGCCCAGCCCCGTCTCCTGGCCGCACCGAAGTTGTTGGTGGGGTAGCGCTTGCGGAGCCGCTCCGTGAGCCGAGACACCTTGCTGCGTAGCACCTCATTCTTGCTCAGGAACCCGTTGTCCTGCAGGGCCAGCTCATCATCTGCTGGGCACGGGGCACCCTCATCATCCTCCTGCGGGAACAGCTCCTTCCAGTCCTGCCCACCTCTTGCAAGGCTGCAGGACCCCTGTGCACAGGCACCCAGCACGGCAGACCCCACGAGGTGTGGCGGCAGCTGGCTCAGCCACCCTCCTCAGCCCAGCCCCTGCCCACCCACCAAGGCTTCCACTTACCAGCACCACCAAGTGGGTCTCCTGCCTCCCAAGGTGCGGGGAAGAGGAGAGAAAACAGAGAGAAAAAGATAGCAAGAAGAAAGAAGCTGCCTGGGGGGAGCCCCCAAGCAGAAGGAAGTATGGAAGCGCTGCTCTGAGCTCTGCATACTTCCCAAATGGTGACGTTGACAGACACCCCCCAAGAGGATCCCAGCATCAAACAGCCTTGGAAAAAGCTGGGTAGTTTCTCAAACTGGGTGAAACTAATTTAGTGGGTCTTTATTTGAATAGAACAGAAAAGGAAAGAAAATATCCCTTACAATGTACTTTCAGGAAACTTTCATTTCCCTTAAGCTTTACATACTTTATGGACCTAAGTGTGAACTGGGTCAAGAGGCAAAATGTATTCCTTACTATGGGTCACAGCCAAAAATGCTGAAAGCCCCGCTCTACATATCCCCCCACCAAGATTCACAGTCTACAATCATGAATCAAAGTTTTGGAGCAATCTTTTAGCCACCAAAAAGTCAAATGCCTGCATGGCCTGGGCTGACATATGATTGAGGTGAGTTGGGGTAAATCACAGGCCTGGTGGAAATCCACAAGGTGTATTTCTTATATCTCAATTTCCCACTTTACAAAGAGAAATAAATAAAGAGAAATTATATCCTGCTCTAAGAAAAACAAAAACGCAAATGTGACAAACGGCAACCACCACCTGACCTCAGCGACAAGACACAGCAGGGGGTATTGAGGACCACCTGCAGCCACAACACGTGACCTGCCTAAAGGGAACAGTAGCTCCTCAGCTACGCCGACTGCTGCAGACTCAGGGCTACCAGAGAAACTGGAAACCTGCAGTTCTAACAAAAATCTCCCCATATTTAAACATTGGCTCAAAAAAATTATTTTGAAACTTTGCATGCCAAATAAAACACTTCTGCAAACTCCCAGTTTGATGCACCATCCTAAAATCAAGAAAGCTGTTTAGCTTCCTCTGACCTAGCACTTGGCCATGCAACTACTTTCTCCAACCTCCCCTCCCCACCCTGCAAAGGGACATCTTATGGAACTCATTCTACAGAAGAGCAGAGACCCAGGGCAGTAGCCTTCTCAAAGACTGCCTTTCCAACATCAAAGGCACCAAACCCACAGTCTCCAGCAAAGGCTAGAAATCATCCAGCTCCCCCAGCAGGGCATTTCCCAGAGACTTCCAGAGCCACTCTTGCCCTGGGAACACAGGACAGCTGGCTCAACCAGAAACAGGAGCCCCCAGGGAGGGGTTCAGTGGCACCCTTTCAAACAGTGAGTTCTAGCTCACAGCAAGTTTTAGCTTCTCATGTGGACATTAAAAATAAAATAAAAAACAGCTCCAGGACCACCCAATTTCTGCCCTGCTCAGTAGAGGATGCTGGGGAGGGGCCACCCACCTCAATTGCATCTTTAAACTCTTCATCTGGCTCAGCCTCCTCAGCTTCCTCCACGCTGCCCGGTGTGAGGTCCTGGGAAGAAAGACTCTATGACAGAAGGAGAAGGATGGCAGCACTGCTCCCTAAGACAGAGGACCAGCTCCCCAAGCCAGCATGCAAGCTACCCAAAACACCAGGAAATGGCACAACTACAAGAAAGAAGGAAATCACAGGAAGGAGCAACCTCTAGCCTGGGAGGGCACGAGAGATGGAAACAAGAGCACACTGGGCTCTACAGTGGCAATATCGCACAGTGGTTGGGGGCATAAGCTCTAGAACCACAGGGCTGGGGTCTTAGACCCAGCCCTGCCACTTACTAGCCTCTCTGTGCCTCAGCCTTCTATTCTACAAATAAGAATGGTCTCTTTCTCAGAAATAACCAGCCTGGCACAGTGGCTCACACCTGTAATCTCGGCACTTTGGGAGGCCGAGGCAGGCCCATCATTTGAGCCCAGGAGTTTGAGATCAGCCTGCACAATGTGGCAAAACCCCATCTCCACTAAAAATACAGGTGTGTGGTGGCACACACATGCAGTCTCAGCTACCCAGGAGGCTGAGGTAGGAGTACTGCCTGAGCCCAGAAGGTGAAAGTTATAGTGAGCCGTGACTGCCCCACTGCATTCTAGCCTGGGCGACAGAGGGAGATCCTGTCTCAAAAAAAAAGAAGAGAGAAGAAAAAATCTACACTCCATGATGTGAGTATCTATCTATATAGCATTTAAGAATGGCATCTGACATGGTAAGCACTCAATGAAGCATGGGTAGCTGTTGTTATTACAATTATCATTATTAAGCACTTCAGGGGACATAAAGCCTGGGAAACAGCAGGAACTACAACAGAGGCCAGCCCAGGAGCTATAAACAAGCTAATAACAGGGGGGCCCACAAGCTGCCACAGCAGGCTCTGCCCTGACAGTCAGTGGCACCTACCTCCGTGGGTGTGAGGGCAGGCGTGCTGTCCATCAGATCACCCTTCCCCCCAAAATCTGGTTGTGGAGGGCTCTCAAAGGCATGCTCTTCCTGCTTGGGGTTCATCCGCCGCTGCAGAGATGCCCTATACTCAGACACAACTACCCAGGGAATGAAGAACAGGGTAGGAGGCAAAAATGAGACACTATGAGTGGTACTTTGGGGGTGCCTACTTCTGCAGCTGGCTGGCCTCTCTTCCCTCTACTGCAGGAAAGAGTCACCCTCCTAACTCTGAGAGAGTCACCTAACCCAAGCCTCTTAAACAAAACTTAGAAACCACCACCTGCCCCAGACTGTTAGAGAGATTAAATGTAGTAAATTCTTGATAAATCACGGCTTCTGTAATTAATTACTCTACCACAGGGAGGAAAACAAATACAGCAATCACCCAAACATGTGTACAGACTCAGGCCTCTGTGACTCAGGGCCTCTCCAGACTGCCTCAGTGCTTTAGAAGCCAGACGACAGATGGAAACTCTGGTCTCACACAGAGATGTGGCAGCAACTCCAGGTGGCTGCACCCCAGGGGATGGGTGGCAGCTTTGGGAAAACATCCTTCCCTCATCTTCCACAAGCCATCATATCATGTAAGCAGTGATCCATCTGCCTTGGGAAGGGAAGGAAGGGAGATGGGAGCCCAAAGGTAGCAGCCTCCCCTAGTGAGATTCCAGCTTCATCTAACATCTCAGAGCCCATAAGAGAGGACCCTAGTGTGGTGCTGACCCTCGTGGAAGCACAGCAAGCTGATGATTAGCTATAGAGACAGAAGAACTGGGGAGCCTAGCCCAGCCCTCAGAGCCAGCCTGGGCCCTGTCTCTGTCAGGCCCTCCAGGGCTTACCTCGGAAGAATTCCACATTCCCCAGAAAGAGCGTGCTGTTTAAAAGGGCGAGGACCCAGCAGAGCGGCAGCAGATACAGCATGCAGACCATGCCCAGAAGAGCCCCATAGAACCTGGATGACAGGGAAGAACCACAAGATCAGAAATTCATAACAGCAACAGGAGATGGGTTTGGAGCACACCCACAGAGGGGTCCAGGTGAGACACAGCTCTGGACACATTAATAAACCAACAAGACCCGCTCATCAAACCGGTGGAAAACGGCGATGAAGCCTGAGAACTACCGCCCAGTCGCAGGTGGGAAGACCTGATGCTGGTGAGGCTGAGGTGGTGTCAGCTGGGGGCACATAAACTGGTTCAACCACCATCACTCCTCAAGGTCTACACTCTGAAGTCTAGAGTAAGACAGGCTGGGATTGGAAGCCAGCTCTGCCACTTCTCATTCTGAGAAGTCTCTTGGTTCTCCGGGCATGACTCCCTTCTCATGTAAGATGGGGACTGAAATAGTGCCTACCCACAGAGTTACTAGGAAGAGTGAGACAATACAGAGGCAGTGTTGCACAGTGCCTGGCACCAGGTGAAGACAACAAACATTAGTTATCACTATTATTCACATTAAGGAGCCTCAAAAACATTCCTTCTGTTTGATACTGTAGTTTCACCCTTGAATTTAAGAAAAATTTTCCAAAAGATTAAAGCTAAATCCACAAAAATGTTTACCACGGAGTCAGTATGAAAAGAGAAGTTGACTAAATCTATAACAGAATGGGTCCATAAATTGTATTCACCATCTATATTAATCTGGTATTATAAATAATTCCGAAGGCTATATAGCAACTAAGAAAATCATCTTTAATATAATAAGTGGAAAAAAAAGAAAAACTGAACATATACTATGAAGCTATATATCTATAAATTAGATGCAAATGACAAACTCTAGCAAGCAAGGCAAACATGAGATTCGGCTGCATGGTGGATTACGTGTTGAGTTATTCTTCTATTATTAAAATATTTTTACCACACATAAAATAAAGCATCTAAACAAAAGCAGTGCATTAGAGCCCACAAGCATATATGCAGATATACACACAAGAGCCCAGGAGGCGAGCTCTTCCCCTGAGATAGGAGGGGCAGAGGTCATCTCAAGGCAGGTGGCTTTGCTCAGGCTCAAGCTGCAAATTCCTATAGAGTAGTGGGGGCAGAGAAGGGGTCACTCACTGTGAGGACACGACGGGGTTCTCCCAGTGCAGCACACGGTAGGCGGCTTCACAGGTGCAGCAGAGGCGGCTCAGGAAGGCCTCCAGCTGGATCAAGCTACAGACACAAGGGCTTTGGTGAGTGGGCAGGACAGAAGTTCTGGGAAGTGGAGCCCGGGGCCATGCAAGATGCAGCTGGCTAGGGATGGCCAATCTCTTTAAACACACTCACCATGTGTTTAAAGAGAGAGGGGTTGAGAGTGCATGGGAGAAAAGGGCCTGGCTAAGCCACCCCAACTACATTCCAGTCCCCTTTTGGAGGCTCCTGCTGAGGTAGGAACAGTATAAATATCCTGCTTTGGTCTCTTCCTAGCTGTTGATGTCAGGCAGGCTACTGAACTTTTCCAGGGCTATAGTTTCTGCATCTATCAAATGAGGATCAGAGGACCCACCTCACAGGTACACAGCAGCTGTCAGGATAAATGGCATGATATTCTCCACCTGGGAGGTGAAACAGACTCACTTGGGGAGTTCTGGTTGTTGCTTTTTTAAAACATAGATGAACCACAGAAGCCTTGAGCACAGTCTGAACCCAGATCTGGGTTCTGAAGGGTTCCTTGGAGACAAGCTGATTCCAGGGTTGGGGCAGGGAAGTATAAGAGGAGTATGAACATCCTGTTGTACCATAAAGTAAGGAAACACTCAAAAATGATGGGGACAACGCAAACAAGAGTCAACTCAAAAGAGCTCCTACTGGCCAAATTTAGGACAATTTGAGATCAAAATAAATAATGACAGTAATAGATTCTAACTCATCAAATAAAATATAAATCTATGAGTTCATACTCATAATAAAAAAGGAAGAGCTTTCTTATAATAGAAAGCCAGCTTAAAAAACAAATGTAGATAGAATGACAATTAGAAAATCACCTTTGCAATAATCATAGTAATAAACTGATTAAGGTTAGACCCATCAATGGATTTTAAAGCAGTGGGTAACTGCTTGATGAACAACAAGATATTTACATAGTCTCAATGTATCTCCCCTCGAATTACTATGAATGAAGAGTAAAATGATACTTTACACTATGAATGCCTTAACCAAGTGATCAAAGTCAGTATTTCCTGACATCATGTGCCTCCTGATATGGATGCACTGAACATGACACATCACTTGTCACACTCCTAAATCTAATCACAAGGAATCAAACAATCCAAAAATGAGGGAGATTCTACAAAATAATAAGCTTGTAGTATTCAAAAATATCAAGGTCACAAGAAAGAAAGACTGAGAAACCGCTCCAGGTTAAAGAAGACTAAAGAGACATAAAAAAATTAAACATGATGTATAACCTTGGATGGGATCCCAGATCAGGGAAACTGATACAAAGAACTTTATTAGGCCACCCGCACTGGCTCACACCTGAAGTCCCAGCACTTTGGGAGGCTAAGGCAGAAGAATTGCTTGAGCCCAGGAATTCAAGGCCACCCTGGGCATCACAGTGAGACCCCATCTCTACAAAAAAATTTTTTAGGCCGGGCGCGGTGGCTCAAGCCTGTAATCCCA
>NW_022436953.1:1399385-1419411 GCF_009761245.1 Sapajus apella | reverse complement strand
GGCTGAGGCAGGAGGATCACTTGAGTCCAGGAGGTCAAGGCTGCAGTGAGCCATGATCATGCCACTGCATTCCAGCCTGGACAACAGAGCAAGACCCCGTCCCAAAAAATAAAGAAAATTAATAAAAGAAAAAGAACTTTATCAATACAACTGGTAAAATCTAATTATGAAGTATACATTAGATAATACTACTGTTAATGTTATCAATGTTAAGTTTCCTAACTTTGATTACAGTTCTGTGGATATATAAGAGAATGTCCTTGTTCTTAGGAAATCCATGCTGAAGTATTTGGGGTAAACAGTCATATTTGCAACTTACTTTCAAATGGTTTAGGAAAATGAAAATAATGTGTATATGTACAGAGATAGACAAAGCCAACATGGCAAAATGTTAATAATTGTTCTATCTAGGTAAAGGGCATACAGTAGTTCTTTGTGTTATTCTTGCACTTCTTTAAAACTATTTCAGGCCAGGTGCAGTGGCTCATGCCTGTAATCCTGGCACTTTGGGAGGCCAAGGCAGGCAGAACACTTGCAGCCAAAGTTCGAGACCAGCCTAGCCAACATGGTGATCGTCTCTACTAAAAATACAAAAATTAGCTGGGCATAGTGGCACATGCCTGTAATCCCAGCTACTCTGGAGGCTGAGGCACAAGAATCGCTTGAACACAGGAGGCAGGGGTTGCAGTCAGCCAAGATCACACCACTGCATTCCAGCCTTTGTGACAGAGCAAGACTGTGTCTCAAAAAAAAAGCATATATATATAAAATAAAACTATTTTGAAGTAAGAAAGTCTTTTTCAAAAACTACTTATCCACGACTGGGCATGGTGGCTCAGCCTGTAATCCCAGCACTTTGGGAGGGTGAAGTGGGCAGATTACCTGAGGTCAGGAGACCAGCCAGGCCAACATGGCGAAGCCCCATTTCTACTAAAAATGCAAAAATTAGCCAGGCGTGGTGGTACACGCCTGTAATCCCAGCTACTCAGGAGACTGAGGCAGGAGAATTGCTTGAGCCTAGGAGAAAAAGGTTGCAGTGAACCAAGATCGTGCCACTGTACTCCAGCCTGGCAGACAGAGCAAGACTTTGTCTTAAAAAAAAAAGAAAAAAAAAAAACTACATATCCAGGCCCTACTCTAGATAATGGACTCAGAATTCCTGGGGTAAGGCCCAGACATCTGTTTGTTTATAACTTTTCTTTCCCCTACTGTATAGAATGCACAGACCCCACTCCAGGGAAGGGAGGAGTAAATGCCCACTGCTACTGAAGTCGGTAGATTAATGCTTCCTCATAAGTACCAGCTCTGTCATGTTTAGGAATTTTCTCCACAGTGTAGTGATGATGACTAATACCTACTCAACACTTCACAGTACCAAACACCTTGTGAGTAAGCCCTGTTATTATCCTATTTAACAGATGAGAAATCTGAGACAGAAGCTAAGTAACTTGCCCAATGTTACACAGCAAATAAATGGAAGAGCTGGGATTTGAACCTAGGCAGTGGTGGCTCATACATGCACATGCTTAGTCCAGACCCTAACCTGTCTCTCCAGCAAAAGAACACAGGCTGTAAAACAGCTAGATCTAGATGCTCATCCCAGCTTGGTCACTTTCTAGCTAAGTCAATCAGCCTTTTTCTTCACCCATAAATGGAAGATATTAATACTAGCTACCTCTCAGAACTGTTAAAAAGACTAACTAACAGCTGTGGTTTGCCTACTATAATGTCTGGCACACACAGCTAGCACTCAGTGTCATGGCTGCTGTTATTGTTCCCCCACCTCCCTGGCCTCTCTTCCATACTCACAAGCTCTTCACCTCAGCCACAGCCTCGGGGCGAGACAGGCGCACTCTCTGCAGGTCCTCCTGCCTCACGCTATGATATTTCCTCCGCATCAGCT
This sequence comes from Sapajus apella, assembly GCF_009761245.1. Classification (NCBI taxonomy): domain Eukaryota; kingdom Metazoa; phylum Chordata; class Mammalia; order Primates; family Cebidae; genus Sapajus; species Sapajus apella. Next base: position 1,417,508 of record NW_022436953.1, on the reverse strand, counting down.
CGGACTCGGGCACCCGTGCCCGGCAAACCTCCTGAAGGTAGCCCAGCAGGGCGGGCACTGAAATCATCAGGGCACCTACTGAGTACCACGCACCTACAGAATCAAAAACACTGCAGGTAACACAGGTAAGCAAGGACCAGGAGTTGGCCCACCCAGACACCCACTGCTTGTTCCTCACCTCCTCCAGGGCTCTGCCAGTCAGGCTTTCCTGATGGCCTGTATGACACAGTGTCTCACCCCTACTCTCCAGTCCCCTTAACCCAGCTTCACTCCTCATAGACCTTATCACCACATGACACATTACAGGCATGTCTGTTGTCTCCTCTACTGAAGTAAGCTCTTGAGGGCTGGGACTTTGTCCCTTTGGTCACTGCTGTGGCCCCAGCCTCACTTTTAAAACATTTTAAGATGCTGCTAGCACACAGTCGGAGGCTTATGCTGGAGTGTGATTGCCAGGAGCTCCTGCTGACTGACATTCGGACCTCTGGGCCACTAAGGTAGCCTGGAAGCCTTTCCTTTGGCTTTTAGCACACCACAGATGACTGCCTTGAGAAACGTTAAGGCCAAGATAAAATTCAAAGAAGGAACTTCTTCCATGCAATATGGTACAACAGCAAGCTAATAGAGCAGCGGGCCCATAATAAATGCTTATTAAATATCTGTCATGGGAACTGATTTACTTTGGGAGCATATATAGAAAAATCAAACATCCTAGGAAGTTCTGAACAGGTAAAGATGAATCCAACTAAGAAACAGAAAATGAGATCTTGTATGAACTTTATTTTCAACCTCCTCAGTCTCTACCTCCAGAGGAAACAAAGAAGACACCTGAGAAATACAAGGTCAATATAAGAACGAAAACATGAGTAACGGTCCAGCTCCTCTGAACATTCTGTTCCAGGCTTTATTCTGACCCTGAGGGGTTTGGCTTTTTGTGTAGCCATCTGCCAGCTTCAACCATGGACAGGGTAGGATCACAGCATGCACCGTAGTAAGAGGTCCATAGGATACATTATCCAGGACCCCAATAGACACCTATGTGTCCACACTTCTATCTCAAAGGCTTCATGCCACTCCTCACTGCTGGTGACTGCCCAGCAGCTCCCGCTAGGCTCACTGGCTAAACCAGAGAAAAGCAACAGATATGGCAGAAGTCTCTTATCAGCTCCTCTCCCACTACCTTTACCCATGCCATGTCCCCAGATGACCCCTGAATCAGCTGGAAAACCAAAATGGAAAAAGGTCAATGCATCCTCAGCAGGAAGTCAAGGAAACAATAATATTAAGAGCAGCTCCAATGCACTGGCTGCCTATTCCATGCCAGGCACTGTGCTAAGTATTATGCCGCATTCCTCACAAATACTCTAGGAGGAAAGCAGCATTTTAATCCTCTCGTTAGAGATAAGGAAAATTAGGAGTAACAGGGAAGTTCCTAATTTGCCCAAGGTCACAGCAGGCGGCTCAGCCTGGATTGTCCCTCTGGAGCCTGTTTCTGACTCCAAACAGACACAGAGGAAAGCTAACTCCAGGGCAACAAGAGCAGCTGCGGCACACAGGGCGGGGCAGCATCCAGGTGTCCTTCCCCCACATTCATTCACAAAAACCACTGGCCCCTGGAGGCAGTCCTTACCCTCATTCAAAGTGAGGAACAAGATGTTGAGGCCCAGGCAGGTCAGCAAGGAACACAAAGGCATCTGCCACCTACAACACAGAGAGTCCTGATCACTACAGGGAGCCACTCCTCTAGCCAGGGAGGGGAGACCGGGCGGCACAGATGAGACATCAAACCAGAAGAGGAGGCCTGGAACACAGAAGGTCAAGGAGAAATGAAAAAGGGGCCTCTCACTTGGACTGGTGACCAGGAGAGGTGGTAACAGGTCACACATTAGCACCTGGGGTAAGGGAACTGGCAGGTCTGTAGTGCTTTCTCCCAAAAGGAAGAAGAATTCATAAAATACCAGTTAAGATACCCAGTTAATATCATTTAAACTGTGTTTTGTAAGGTTGTAGTCTCCTCAAGAGGTGACACTAACAAAGTTCTTAATACTTTCCTCTATTCTTTGTTCATAATTTCATAAGACTGTATAATCACTGAACAAGATTTCAACTAACACAGAAATCAAGAAAGACCAAATCGTAACTTCTTTGAGCCCGTTTGTGCCTTTATCTTCTTAGGTCCGTGATTTTGAAAGTGTGAGAGTTTATCTGAAAGTTTATTTTGAACACCTATTAATTCAAAAGGAGAAAAAATAGTAAAGATTTTATTTTAATATATTAAAAATCAAGATGAAAGTAGGGTGCAGCATTCACTTAGCAATCACACCTTAAGTGAGCTGGAACAGACAGAAGCAAACACAGAAACAGCCACTGCCACCACCAAATGGCAATGCAGAAGCCCCCAAAGAGGGAAGAAGGAAGACCGGAGACTCAAGTTGCTGAGAACAAGCAAATGCTGCTAGCCCCGTCCCTGATAAAGGACATTTAGCAGGGAAAGAGGAGCATAGATGCAACAATGAAGCCACGACACCCAAATTCTAAAGACAGTGTCAGTATATAAGGTGAGCCATCAGAGGAGAGACAAATATCGTAAAAATAAACAGGCAAATTGCCGGCAAGCAAAGCATTGAATGCATTTTTTTTTCCTTGTTCTTTTGAGACAAAGTCTCACTCTTGTCGCCCAGGCTGGAGTGCACTAGCACAATCTTGGCTCACTACAACCTCAGCCTCCCGGGTTCAAGCGATTCTCCTGCCTCAGCCTCCCTAGTAGCTGAGATTAAAGGTGTCCATCACCATGCCTGGCTAATTTTTGTGTTTTTAGTAGAGACAGGGTTTCACCATGTTGGCCAGGCTGTTCTTGAACTCCTGACCTCAGGTGATCTGCCTACCTCGGCCTCCCAAAGTGCTGGGATTACAGGGGTAAGCTACTGTACCAGGGCTAAGTATATTTTCTTGTACTCTAACTGGAGTATTTCAGAGTTACTGAATGAGGTTAACTAATTTATGTGGGGTTTTTACTTTTCTTTTTTTACTACTTTAAGTTCTGGGATACACATGTAGGACGTTCAGGTTTGTTACATAGGTATACACGTGCCATGGTGGTTTGCTGCAGCCATCAACCCATCATCTACATTAGGTATTTCTCCTAATGCTATCGCTCCTCTAGCCTCCCATCCCCCAACAGGCCCTGGTCTATGATAGTCCCCTTCCTGTGTCCATGTGTTCTCATTTTCAACTCCCACCTATGAGTGAGAACATGTGGTGTTTGGTTTTCTGTTCCTGTGTTAGTCTGCTGAGAATGATGGTTTCTAGCTTCATCCATGTCCCTGCAAAGGACATGAACTCATCATTGTTTATGGCTGCATAGTATTCCATGGTATATATGGTACCGCATTTTCTCTATCCAGTCTATCGTTGATGGGCATTTGGGTTGGTTCCAAGTCTTTGCTTTAGTGAATAGTGCTGCAATAAACATGTGTGATGTGTCTTTACAGTAGACTGATTTATAATCCTTTGGGTACCCACTTATACTCAGTAATGGGATTGCTGGGTCAAATGGTATTTCTGGTTCTAGATCCTTGGGGAATCACCACACTGTCTTCCACAATGGTTGAGCTAATTTACACTCCCACCAACAGTGTAAAGGGGCTTTTACTTTTTAATAAAATTTATGAGTAAGGAAATGAAATGACATCTCTGCCTTGCTCCTGAAATTCAACACACTCCATCTGTACCACCCTAATTAGGCCTCAGAACCTCTAGTGGCAGCTACCAGGGTAAACCAAAATAAAAGCCAATCCCATCTAGGAAATAAATACATCACACCACTACTGAAGTCACTTTCATTTTAAAACCTCTTCCCTTCTATCAAATGTCTTTACTGACACTTTGGTCCCAGGAGACCCACATAGTAGAGTAGCTGATCCCAGGAGTCTGTTAACAATTTACTGCAGCTCTAGGCTTCCAACCTAATAGCCAGAGGCCAAGATTAGGTCCCTCTTCAAAGTCAAATTCTCTTTACCAAGAAAAGAACAATCAAAAGCACAAACTAATCTGACAGCCACTTTCACAGACCAGTGCTCCCTCTCGGAGCAGCACAGAAACCACAGGCTCCTGAGGGCTTTCAGGTCCAATGCTCCTCCTGCATCCAGCTTTAACCAATCCTACCACATCCTCCAATTTCTAATTCCATAAAATGGAAAAAACCTAACATATTAGTGCGCTAATAAGCACTACAGACCAATAGAGGAAAAGGAGAAGGGCAGGGCGGGATATGCTTCACTTTCGTACTTTGCCACAAAAGGGCAATACACACACATACTAAGAATGTCCCAGGGAGCACAGGCTCTCTCCTATGGAAAACCAAACTTCACAACATGCTGAGATTATAAAAACCCCTCCTCATACTATCTCCCTACCCCTTGTGCCAAGAGCACAGTGATCTTACAGTAGAGACCACAGCTCTGTAACACTGACTAGCTCACCTCTACGAATACTGACATAAACTAGGTGAACAAGAAAAATGTAAGGCCTTGGCCAGAGAACTAGTAACAAACCATCCACTATTTCCAGACTGATGCCAGACTCAATGGTATCCTTGGAAGTTAACCTAACTCCACTGACCCTGCTTCCTACCAGTCTCTCTCGGGTGTTTTAGAAGGTTGAGGGTCTTTATGAGAATCTGATGAAAACAAGTAGCTTTTCCCTAGAAATATACACATGTGCAGACACACAATTTTACATGCAGTTTCAGGGGATTCACTGATCCCTAAAAGCCACCCATAGGCTCCAAGTTAAAAACCTCTGCTCTTTAGGACAGTCAGGTTTTTATGCGACTCCTGATGCAATGCAGTATCAGGGACACAACATTTACCTTTGCAAAAAAAAAAAAAAAAAAAAACTTTTTTAACTTGAATCGAATCCAACCTTTTTTTTGGAGATAGAGTCTCACTCTGTCACCAGGCTGGAGTACAGTGGCACAATCTCAGCTCACTGCAACCTCCGCCTCCCAGGTTCAAACGATTCTGCTGCCTCAGCCTCCTGAGTAGCTAGAACTAACTACAGGCACACGCCACCACACCCAGCTAATTTTTGTATTTTCAGTAGAGATGGGGTTTCACCATGTTGGCCAGGATGGTCTCAATCTCTTGACCTTGTGATCCACCTCCCTTGGCCTCCCAAAGTGCTGGGATTACAGGCATGAGCCACCACGCCCAGCCAGAATGTAACCTTTAAATCTAACTTCTAGTCCGCACCACAAGAAAGAAACCAGACAAATCTCGGTAGTAAATTCTCCAGGATAGTCAGTTCAGGCTCAGTCTCTTCAGCAAGTTAATGTCATGAGAGAGATTGTTTTAGACTGAAAAAGACTTAAAAGACACAATAACTACAAACAATGCACAGTCCTGGACTGAAATGTGAATTAGCCAAACAGATTGTACAACTGAGGAAATGGAATATGAACTGAGTATAGGATGATATCAAGGAGCTATTAATTTTGTTAGGTATGATATTACTTGAATTTTGAAAGAAATGTCCTTATTTAGAGACAAAAACTGACATACCTAGAGAGTAGAATGCCATCTACATAATTTAAAATAATTTTAACATAATAAAATGAGCCAAAAGAAAAAAAGAAAATTATAGAGAATGAAAATCAAAGCAGGATAGGAGGGAAAAAAAATTAATATCCATAATCTCAATAAATTAGTGAAAATGGGCTGGGCACAGAGGCTCACACCTGTAATCCCAGCACTTTGGGAGGCTGAGGCAGGAGAATCGCTTGAGCCCAGCAGTTCAAGACCAGCCTGGGCAACACAGTAAGACCCTATCTCTACAATATTTTTTGTTTTCTAATTAGCCAGGCGTGGCAGCTGAGGTAGGAAGATCGCTTGAGCTGAGAAGGTTGAGGCTACAGTGAGCCATGATCACACCACTGCATTCCAGCCTGCACAAAAGAAAAAAATCCTGTCTCAAAAAAAAAAAAAAAAAAAGTGAAAATGGTATCTGCTTATTCATAGGTTTTTGTATTTCTTTAACTTTTGTTCAAAATTATATCCTAATTTTTAATATTAATTATGCTATTATTGGGAGCAACGGAAAACATTAAGATTGCTCCACGCTATAGAAAGCCTAATGTTCAATGCTATCTAGCAGTCCTAAGGAAGGAGTTTATTCAGTCACAAAGAAGAATCTTGCTGAAAGGCAGGAGCACTCCCAACGTCTGCTTTTCCCAGGCTGGGCCTAAGACACAGGGTAGGCCTGGATAAATCCAGAGGCAGAACAGACCTCCCAAAACTGCTCCTCATTAGGGCAAAAAGGACAGCCAGACACTGCCTAAATGGTCAATGTTAGTTACTACAGAGCAGGAAGGCAGAAGGCACAGCAGACCAGAGCAACTCCACAAGTCTGTACCTGAGCAAGTATCGAACACCATCACCTGCATCCTTCAGGGGTTCCAGGTAGATCTCCAGCCTCTTGTAGGAGAGAACCAAGTTGAAAAGATCAAATGCTGTGGACTTGGTAGGAAAAGGTGGAGACTCCAGGGGAGCCTCGGGCATCACGCTGGGGCTCATCTCCGGCCCACACCCCTCACGTTCTGATGTCTGCATCCTGTAACCATAATAATTCCCAACATTTGCACTGCACATATAATCCCCAAGACACTTCTACCTACTGCTTCATGTGGTGCCCACAGAAAACCTGTGAGCAAGGCAAAGTGAATTATTCAGATCTAAAATCCTGTTCTTTGGACTCTCCATCCAATGCTCTTTTCCCACAGACGCATCAAAACTAAAAGTTAGTCGGGCACGGTGGCTCACGCCTATAATCCCAGCACTTTGGGAGGCCGAGGAAGGTGGATCATGAGGTTAAGAGATCTAGACCACCCTGGCCAACATGGTGAAACCTCGTCTCTACTAAAAATACCAAAAAAATTAGCTGGGCTTGTTGGCGCGTGCCTATAATCCCAGCTACTCGGGAGGCTGAAGCAGGGGAATCGCTTGAATCAGGGAGTCGGAGGTTGCAGTGAGCCGAGATCACGCCACTGCACTCCAGCCTGGTGACGCAGCGAGACTCCGTCTCAAAAAAAAAAAAAGCCGGGCGCAGTGGCTCAAGCCTGTAATCCCAGCACTTTGGGAGGCCGAGGTGGGTGGATCACGAGGTCAAGAGATCGAGACCATCCTGGTCAACATGGTGAAACCCCGTCTCTGCTAAAAATACAAAACATTAGCTGGGCATGGTGGCGCGTGCCTGTAATCCCAGCTACTCAGGCGGCTGAGGCAGGAGAATTGCCTGAACCCAGGAGGCGGAGGTTGCGGTGAGCCGAGATCGCGCCATTGCACTCCAGCCTGGGTAACAAGAGCGAAACTCCGGCCCAAAAAAAAAAAAAAAAAATCACAAAAATCAAGCATAAATGATCGCTGCAGGGAGGCAACCCATGGTCTGAAAAGAAATGATGCCCTGGAACATTTTTGTCCCACCCTTTACCTGGTTAATTCCTACTCATCCTTCATGTATGAGCTTAAACATCACTCCCTTACTCTGGGAAGTCTCTGCCAACACCCTCAAGTCTGGACTGGGAGACCCTCCCCAATGTTCCCAAAGGATCACGTACTGACTCTAACAGAGCACTTACCACGTCAAAATAAAACTTCCTACTCTTAACTTTGAGCTGGCCTCCATTCACCAGTTTCTGTACACAGTGGGTGCTTAACAAATGCCTGCTGAATGAGTGAATGAAATACCGTGCTCCAGGACACCCGCCCCATCCTCTAATCCTTCTCACTCCCTTCGGTTCCCAACAACTTCCTGGGCCATCTCTGCCCAAGGCAGTCGACATCGGAACGCCCCATTCCCATCTGCCCTCTCTGATGGGGCGCTCCAGGGACGCTTATGCTCTTTCCCAGTTCCAAGTCCTGGCTAAGCCGCAAACGAGGGGGCAGAATCTCGGCGAAGAGCAACATAAATCAGTCCCGGGCAATAAGCCGCCAACTGATGGGACTGTGAGGGGATGTGACAAAGGAGCCAACGGGAGCCCAAAATCCCCGCGGGCCGTGCCAGGGCGAAAAGGGCCCAGAGTGGCGCGAGGTAGGAGAGCCCAAGAAAAGGTTAGGCAGGTCGGCGCCCGCACTGGCCTTAGCCAACACCTCCTCAGCCAAGGGGGCCTGATGGAGCCCGTGCGGCTGGACAGGGAAAGCCACGCCCAAGGTCGCGGAGCCAGCAGGTGGCGGCCCCGGCAGCGCTCAAGCGCCCAACTCCACACAGTCTGCGGAGACACGGAGACGCGGGGGGGCGGCACCTCACCTACCTGACCGCTGGCTCCGTGAGGGAGGGACCAGGGTCGGGCAGGAGCAGGAAGAGAGGCACTAGGGCCCGGAGTGTTTCCTCAGGCCAGCCCCAGACAAACGCCGCTCCTCGTCCCTGGGCCGTTCGGAAGTCGCAGGTCCGAAAATCTCCTCCGCCTACGCCGCCGCCATCGCCGCTTCCGGGACGCGACTCACTCTGCGGCTGCGTCCCCATGACGTCATCTCGCTCCGTGTTTTGCTCCGCCCACCCCAGCCCAGGTGAGCGCTCTCGCCCGCAGTGCGCCTGCGCTTCTTTCCCCGCGCGCTCCGGCCTGGAGTAAACGTTGTCCTTGGCTGGCAGCGATTCGCCAAGCCGTGAGGAGCCTTGGCAGTACGTGCTTGGCCACCCTGCACCTGGTTGCCCAGCCTTGCGGCAGGGAACAGTTGGCAAGAGGCTAAACTGAAGAATTTACGACTTCATCCTCTTTCCTTCCAACTTTGGCACTGAAGTGGGGACTGTGAGCTCTGGAAAGGCAGAAACCATATCCTGTATGAGATGCCCAGCAGAGAATTAGGTTGTTTCCTGAGTAGCTAGGGTACAAGGTCCTGGGCAGGCTTCTCCCACCTCAGTCCGCTTCACACCGTGTGGCCCAGTTAATTTCCCTTAAAGCATACATCGATAGCTTTACATTCGTGACTTGGCGCTCAGATACGGAAGCGCCAAGCATTAAGCTGGACTGAGCTCTTTAGGTTTTGGGGTTTTTCGTTTGTTTGTTTGTTTGTTTGTTTTCTGAGACGGAGTTTCACTTTTGTTGCCCAGGCTGGAGTGCAATGGCGCGATCTCGGCTCACTGCAACCTCCGCCTCCTGGGTTCAAGTGATTCTCCTGCCTCAGCTTCCCGAGTAGCTGGGATTACAGGCACGTGCCACCATGCCCAGCTAATTTTTGTATTTTTAGTAGAGAGGGGATTTCGCCATGTTGGCCAGGCTGGTCTTGAACTCCTGACTTCAGGTGATCCATCCACGTCGGCCTCCCAAAGTGCTGGGATTACAGGCGTGAGCCACTGCGCCCGGCGAGGGCTGAGCTCTTTGTAAACATCTAGTCCTCCTCCAACAACCCTTATTAGGGTTGTCACCGTTTTACAGATGGAGAATCTCAAACATGTTAAGGAACTTCTTCAGTGTTGCAGCTAAGAAGCAACTGGGAGCTGGAATTTGAAGCGTATGTGTGTCATCTGACCCCAGCGCCCCAACCATACCACCACCCACCTGAGTCTGCATTTCCTGGCCTCCTCCCCTGCCATCCTTCACCTGCCTTTAACTTTGGCCGATTCACTCCTCCATTGTTACCCTCAAATGCCCCTGGCACTCAAATGTCTGTATCCCTTCCTTGGGTGCCCCAGCTGGAAGTAATCACTTCCCTCTCCAAGCAGCCACAGAGCTTTATCTGCACCTCTTCTGCATTATCTCCTTTCAGAAAGACAGGCCCAGGCCCACCCCTCCAGCCATGACTCATCTGTGCTCCAAGTTCCAACTCTTACTCCTTGGGGTTTTGCTCTAACAGGCCTGAAATCTTGACTTTCACTGACTCTTAATCATCATTCTAGAGACAAAATTCATGGAAAATTTCTCCTTTTCCCTAACTATACCCCCTCTTTCCTACCTGAGTTAAAGACTCACTGTAAAGTGCTCTCTACTGCTTCCTTACCCAATTCATTCCTCACTGCATCGTAGTCCTGCTCCCCTTCATATTACTGGGCTACCTGCCTGCTCACCTGTGACATCTGGCTCACCAGTGGACACTTCCCAGTCCTCCTTGCAGGTGACCTCTGAAGCACAAGACACTCTTTCCTTCTTGGCACCATTGTCTACCTTAGTTTCCATTACACCACTCTCTCCTTCTCTCTATCCTACCTTCAAGGTCTCCTTAAGACTTTTTTCGTGCCCCTCAAATATTGGGGCTCCTTTTGCCACCCTTCTTTCTTCTGACTCAAGACACTGCCTGGGGATCTCATTCACTCTTGTGGCTTCTGTCAGCTAATATTTCCCATGTCTGTGTCTCCAGCACCTGAAGCAGTACCTGGCACATAGTAGGCATCCTGGGTTTTTTTTTTAATTAAAAAAAATATATGGAACGCTTCAGGAATTTACATGTCATCCTTACGCAGGGGCCATGCTAATCTTCTCTGTATCATTCCAATTTTAGTATATGTGCTGCCGAAGCGAGCACAGCATTCTGGGTGTTTTGTTTGTTTGTTTGTTTGTTTCTGTTTTTGTTTTGGTTGAGATGGAGTCTTGCTCTGTCACCAGGCTGGAGTGCAGTAGCATGATCTCGGCTGACAGCAACCTCCGCCTCCCAGGTTCAAGTGATTCTTCTGCCTCAGCGTCCTGAGTAACTGGGACTACAGGTGCATGCCACCACACCTGGCTAATATTTTATTTTCAGTAGAGATGGGATTTCACCATATTGGCCAGGGTGGTCTCGATCTCTTGACCTCGTGATCTGCCCACATCGGCCTCCCAAAGTGCTGGGATTATAGGCCTGAGCCACTGTGCCCGGCCTGGTATTCTGTTAAGAAGGTTTGCAAGATGTTACCATTAGGGGGCAGTCTGTGGGATCTCCCTGTTGTACTTCTTATAACTATGTATAAATTCACAATTGTCCCCAAAAGAAATGCTCACCCTGTGTAGGGATTTTTCTTACAGCTCCCTGCTTTAGCTGACTTTTTCAATTACCTGGCATGTGCCAGTCCCAACATGAGTAAGGTAGGAGGGCTTCTCCTCACATGAGTTGCTTGGTTGGTTTTTCCAGCTGTAAAATGGGGATAGCCATAGTGGTAACCTCAGTGTGGGGCTGTGATGAGAATTAAATGAGCTACAGTGTATAAATTCCTGGCATAAGTGTTCAAAAATAGTTAGCAATCATTGTGATTTTTATTTTTACTTAAAGCCCCACCACCACCACCCCAACCCCAAAATCAGACAAGAACCCACAAAAGGCCAGAATGTAGAAAGATCCAATTCCCACACATATCACTAAGCAGCTATATCCAGAAATCCGCTCACCACTCCTTAGAGAAATGGACTCAGCTTTGTGGCTGGGCCAGGCCCATCTGCTGGACTCTGCTTCTCCTCCCTTAGGATGGATGGGTCTTTTCCCTGAAGACTCCTGGCTATCTGTCTGTCTGCAGATAGCCTCTGAAGGCCCCTCTTTTTCATTTCCTAACCTCGCCTCAGGTCTGAATTCCAGAATAGGCTATTGCCACTCCCTACCCACTCCCATCCCCCACCCTGCCCACCCCTCTGTATCTTTCTCAGACCACTCTCTTGGTGGATAGTTTCAGTGGCACCCTGTGACCTCCAGGATAAAACGAAAGCCTGGTGTATTCAACTCTGGGAGTTCCCAGATGTGTCACACCTTCTCCCATTACTGCAACTTTCTACAGATCTATAGACTACTCCCACGTTCTTTATTATTATTATTTTTTTCCAAGACAGAGTTTCGCTCTTGTTGCCTAGGCTGGAGTGCAATGGCGAAATCTTGGCTCACTCCAACATTCACCTCCCAGGTTCAAGCAATTCTTCTGCCCCAGCCTCCCAAGTAGCTGGGATTGCAGGCACGCGCCACCACACCCGGGTAATTTTTTGTATGTAGTAGAGATAGAGTTCCGTCGTGTGGGATAGGCTGGTCTCACACTCTTGACCTCAGCCTCCCAAAGTGCTGGGATTATAGACGTGAGCCACCAAGTCCAGTCCAACATTCTTTAGTTGGCCAGCTCTTATTCTTCCTCCAAAATTCAACTGAGATCCCACTCCTTCAGAAAGACTTCTCTGACACCTCCGCCATCATCGGCCACTGTATGGATTAGGTGTCCTTCTGATTTGGCTCCGTGGGCCTGCCCCACCCCAGCATTGGTGGCTTCTCTCTCTAGACAGTGAGAGTCCTGAGGGAACTGACTATAATTTCTGTGTGTCCAGCATCCAGCACAAAGGACGTACCAACAAATGTTCCTTGAATGAATGCATGCATGTCAGTTTCCTCTTGGAGCGCAGAACTCACATCTCTTTCAACAAAAGCCCCAGAACAATACCCTTTTTTTTGTTTTTCTTTTCTTTCTTTCTGTTTTTAATGTAATTTTATTTTATTTTTGAGATAGGGTCTTGCTCTGCTGCCCAGGCCGCAGTGCGGTGGTGCAATCACAGCTCACTCCATCCTCTAACTCCTGGGCTCAAACAGTCCTCCTGCCTCAGCCTCCAGAGTAGCTGGCACAACAGGCACATACCACCACACCCAGCTATTCAAAATTTTTTTTTTTTTTTAAACTGAGGTGTTGCTATGTTGTCCAGTCTGGTCATGAACCATTTCTTAAAACAATGACTGTGAAATAAGCAACAATGAACTGGACAGAAATTCTACCCTCTATGAACTCTTTGTTCAACAGGAGACGCTGACTTGACTGAGCCATGATACAAAGCAGGGGATCCTAGGAGCAAAGAGAAGAGGCAGATTTAATCTAAGAGAGAGGATGGGGAAAGTTTTCTGTCCAATGTAGTATTTAAGCTAAGGAGGCCCCACCCTTCTTAAGAAGAAAAATTTTTTTTCTTTAATATCCTAAGTACCAGCCAGGTATAGTGGCTAACACCCACAGTCCCAGCACTTTGGGAGGCCATGGCGGGCAGATCACCTGAGGTCAGGAGTTCCAGACCAGCCTGGCCAATATGGAGAAACCCTGTCTCTACTAAAAATATAAAAATTAGCCAGGCATGGAGGCACATGCCTGTAATCCCAGCTACTCAGGAGGCTGAGACAGGAGAATTGCTTGAACCCAGGAGGCTGAGGTTGCAGTGAGCCAAGATGGCACCACTGCACTCCAGCCTGGACGACAGAGCAAGACTCCATCTCAAAAAAAAAAAAAATTATGTATATATCCTAAGTACCGGACATTCTCCCATTGGTAATTTACTCCAAAGGTAAATTTTAGTTTCTTTGCAATTCTTCCTCGGCCTCAGGCTGACAATAGAGAGTAGTAGTACTTGTCTTCTCTTCCAGCAGCTTTAAAATTGAGGGATATTATTAAGAACTTCTAGACATTATTTGGAGGGAACATTGAAGAATACAGGAAAGCTCTAAAGGCCAGAAAGGGAAAATAGTCAAGGCCAATATCAATGAACAAAAGTCTGCCCTTATAATTAGATATGGATCCTCTTGACTGTGCTGTCCTGAGTCTAATTCTGATTTTTTTCACAATCAAGTTCTAGTTCCTTCTTTCCCTCCTCCAGCATTCTGCCTCAGCTACTGATGTTTTTCCCTGGATAGCAGACAGGTGGAAGAGACTAAGGGAGAAAATTAAATAATCACTGAGGATAATATCTTTTTTTTTTTTTTTTGAGACGGAGTTTCACTCTTGTTACCCAGGCTGGAGTGCAATGGCGCGATCTCGGCTCACCGCAACCTCCGCCTCCCGGGTTCAGGCAATTCTCCTGCCTCAACCTCCTAAGTAGCTGGGATTACAGGCATGCGCCACCATGCCCAGCTAATGTTTTGTATTTTTAGCAGAGACGGGGTTTCACCATGTTGACCAGGATGGTCTCGATCTCTTGACCTCGTGATCCACCCGCCTCGGCCTCCCAAAGTGCTGGGATTACAGGCTTGAGCCACCGTGCCCGGCCTGAGGATAATATCTTACCTTGACATTTTGCAGAGGTTAGTCTTTGCATTAATAAGCAAGTGTGTTTATGGCCCACATACTTGACTCATAAACCTCACTGTGGCCCTTGGAGAAATACTAGGTGGAAATGCTGAGAACAGGCTGGTAAATGAGGGAAGAGAGAAGGGACTGTCTAAGCATGCCTCCTCCACCAGATGGCTCCCTTGCCCACTCTTATGGAAAAACATGACATTTCAGAAGCATCAGCCTCAATGCGTTTCTCACCATTTCCACACTATGACAGATATTTTCATGCTTGTAGCTGCATTAGTTATCTCTTGTTTGTTGTGCAACAAACTATTTCAAAACTTGATGACTTAAAACAACAATAAGCATGTATTATCTTACAGTTTTGGGGTTCTGGGTGGCTTAGGTCAGAAAATCAAGAGCAGCTTGGTGGTGGTTTTGGCTCAGGCCCTTTCACAAGGTTGCAGTCACATGTTGGCCAAGGAGGCAATCATCTGAAGGTTTAGTGAGGCTGGAGGATGGGCTCCCAGGGTGGCTTCCTCACATGGCTGAGAGGTGATGCTGACACTCTTTCATAGTGACAAGATGGCAAAGGTGCCATTTCCTCTTACCTGGGGCTCTCCTTAGGGCTTCTTGACTATCCTCCTGACATGGCGGATGCCTTAACCCAGAACAGATCCACAGGGAGGCAGGAAGGAAGCTAAAGGTCTCTTATGATACATCCTCAGAACTCACACACCATCATTTTCTTTTTCTTTCTTTTTTTTTTTTTAAGATGGAGTCTCACGCTGTTGCTTAGGCTGGAGTGGAGCGGTATGATGTCAGCTCACTGCAACCTCTGCCTCCTGGGTTCAAGCAGTTGTCCAGCCTCAGCCTCCTGGGTAGATGGGATTACAGGCACTCGCCACCATGCCTGGCTAATTTTTGCATTTTTAGTAAAGACGGGATTTTGCCATGTTGGCCAAACTGCTCTCGAACTCCTGATCTCAGGTGATCCGCCCACCTCAGCCTCCCAAAGTGCTGGGATTACAGGCACGAGCCACCACATCCAGCCCACACCATCGTTTTCACAACATGCTATTGGTTTTACGTGTCAGTCCTATTCAGTGTGTGGGAGAATCATACAAGAACATGAACCCCAGGAGAGGAAAATAACTGGGCTACCCTGGAAGCCGTCTGGAGGCTGGCTGCTATGCTCTGCTCCGTCAGCTTAAGATGCCCTTTCCCTCCCCCCAGCCTCCTCCCACTCACCTTTTACACCCAGCTGGAATGTCAGGTCCTCTGTGAAGCATTCCCCAATTCCTCACGCCCTCCTCTGTACTTACATAGAACTCTCTTTCTTTCTCTCTCTCTCTCTCTCTCTTTCTCTCTCTCTCTATCTCTGAGACAGAGTCTCACTCTGTCACCTAGGCTGGAGTGCAGTGGTGCAATATCAGCTAACTGCAACCTCAGCCTCCTGGGTTCAAGTGATTCTCCAGCTTCAGCCTCCCAAGTGGCTGGGACTACAGGCGCCTGCCACCATGCCTGGCTAATTTTTCTATTTTTAGTAGAGATAGGGTTTCACCATGTTGGCCAAGCTGGTCTCAAACTCCTGATTTCAGGTGATCCACCTGCCTCAGCCTCCCAAGGTGCTGGGATTACAGGTGTACACCAGCACACCCAGCGTTCCATCTCTTTTTTTTTTTTCTAACTTTTATTTTTGTTTTGGGGTATGTGTGTGGGTTGGTTCTATAGATAAATTCCATGTCATGGGGGTTTAGTGTGCACATTATTTTGCCATTCAGTTAACAGGATAGTATCCTGTGTATTTATAGGTAGTTTTTCAATCCTTAGCCTCCTTCAACTTTGCATCTTCAAGTAGGCCCTGGTGTCTGTTCCCTTCTTTGTGTCCATGTGTATTCAGTGTTTAGCCCCCATTTATAAGTAAGAACATGCAATGTTTGGTTTTCTGCTCGTGTGTTAGGTCACTTAGGATAATGGCCTCCAGCTCCATCTATGTTGCTGTGAAGTCTGTGCTCTCATTCTTTTTATGGGCTTGTTATATACGTACCATATTTTCATCTTTTTTTTTTTTTTTTTTTTTTTTGACACAGGATCTCACTCTGTCACCTAGGCTGGAGTACAGTGGCACAATCATGGTTCACTGCAGCCTTCACCTCTTTGGGCTCAGGTGATCCTCCCACCTCAGCCTCCCAGGTAGCTGGGACTACAGATACACACCACCAAGTTCAGCTAATATTTGTATTTTTTTGTAGAGTCAGGGTTTCACCATGTTTCTCAGGCTGGTCTCGATTGTCTGGGCTCAAGCTGTCCACTCGCCTTGGGCTCACAAAGTGTTAGGATTACAGGCATGAGCCACAGCACCCAGCCTGTACCACATTTTCTTTATCCAATCTACCATTGATTCCATCTCTATTTGTCATCTATCATCTTGCATTTCATTCTATCTCTTGAACATGAGTGTTTCTCCCATTGTTTCCTAAGTTCTTAAGAGCAGGAAAACAGAATTAACATTTTGGCAGCCTGTTTCTACCAAGTATAGAGCCGTGGCATAGTAAGTACTCAATGAATCCCTGTTTAAAAATGAATAAATAAAATGGAAAATAAGAAGTTGGTGGGGGCCGGGCGTGGTGGCACGTGCCTGTAATCCCAGCTACTCAGGAGGCTGAGGCAGGAGAATCACTTGAACCCAGGAGGTGGGAGGTTGCAATGAGCTGAGATCACGCCACTGCACTCCAGCCTGAGCAACAGAGCAAGACTCCATCTCAAAAAAAAGAGAGAATTTGATGGGAATGTGGAGAAATTGGAACCCTTGTGCACTGTCGATGAAAATGTAAAATCGTGTGGAAAGTAGTGTGGTAGTTCCTTTAAAAATACAAAATAGGGCCAGATGTGGTGGCTCACGCCTGTAATCCCAGCACTTTGGGAGGCTGAGGTGGGCGGATCACCTGAGGTCAGGAGTTTGAGACCAGCCTGGCCAACATGGTGAAACCCCATCTCTATTAAAAAATAATAATAATAGCCGGGCGCGGTGGCTCAAGCCTGTAATCCCAGCACTTTGGGAGGCCGAGGCGGGTGGATCACAAGGTCAAGAGATCGAGACCATCCTGGTCAACATGGTGAAACCCCGTCTCTACTAAAAATACAAAAAATTAGCTGGGCATGGTGGCGTGTGCCTGTAATCCCAGCGACTCAGGAGGCTGGGGCAGGAGAATTGCCTGAACCCGGGAGGCGGAGGTTGCGGTGAGCCGAGATCGCGCCATTGCACTCCAGCCTGGGTAACAAGAGCGAAACTCCGTCTCAAAAAAAAAAAATAATAATAATAATAATAATAATACAAAATAGAATTACCATATGATCCAGCAATTTCACTTCTGAGTATCTACGCAAAAGAATTTAAAGCAAAGTCTCAAAGAGATATTTGTGCACGCATGTTCATTTGAAGATTATTCACAATAGCCAAAAGGTAGAAGCAACTCAGGTGTTCATAAATGGATGAATGGATGAACAAAATGTAGCATACACAGAAGATGGAACGTTATTCAGCCTTAAAAAGGAAGGACATTCTGCACATGTTACAACATGGATGAGCCTTGAACACATTATGCTCAATGAAATAAGCTGGTTACGAAAAGGTAAGTACTTTTTGATTCCACTTCTATGAAGTACCTAGCATAGTCAACTTCAGAGATAGAAAGTAGAATGGTGGTTGCCAGGGGCTGTAGGGAAGAGGAAATGGGGAGTTATTGTTTAATGGGTTCAGAGTTTTAGTTTTGCTAGATGAGAAGAGCCATGGAGGTGGATGGTGGTGATGGCCGAAGAACAGTAAGTATGCGCAATGTCGTTTAACAACAATATGGAAGGACTTAATACCATTGAACTGTACACTTGAAAATGGAAAAGTTTATGTTATGTGTACAAGTGTACACTTGAAAATGGTCCATTTTATGTTTTTAGTTGTATCTTACTACAATTAAAACAATTCGAGCCGGGCGCGGTGGCTCAAGCCTGTAATCCCAGCACTTTGGGAGGCCGAGGCGGGTGGATCACGAGGTCAAGAGATCGAGACCATCCTGGTCAACATGGTGAAACCTCGTCTCTACTAAAAATACAAAAACATTAGCTGGGATTACAGGCACGCGCCACCATGCCCAGCTAATGTTTTTG
>NW_022436953.1:1397314-1399285 GCF_009761245.1 Sapajus apella | reverse complement strand
AGACCATCCTGGTCAACACGGTGAAACCCCATCTCTACTAAAACTACGAAACATTAGCTGGGCATGGTGGCGCGTGCCTGTAATCCCAGCTACTCAGGAGGCTGAAGCAGGAGAATTGCCTGAACCCAGGAGGCAGAGGTTGCGGTGAGCCAAGATCGCGCCATTGCACTCCAGCCTGGGTAACAAGAGCGAAAAAAAAAAGAAGAAGCCAAAAATCTGGCCATCTGGCCAGGTGCGGTGGCTCATGCCTGTAATCCCCGAACTTTGGAAGGCCGAGGCGGGAAGATCACCTGAGGTCAGGAATTCGAGACCAGCCTGACCAACATGGTGAAATCCTGTCTCTACTAAAAATACAAAAATTAGCCAGGCATGGTGATATATGCCTGTAATCCCAGCTACTCAGGAGGCTGAGGCAGGAGAATTGCTTGAACCCAGGAGGAGGAGGCTGCAATGAGCCAAGATCACGTCACTGCACTCCATCCTGGGCAACAGAACAAGACTCTTGTCTCAAAAAAAAAAAAAAAAAAAAAAAAAGAAGACAAAAAAATTTTAAGAGGTCGGGCACAGTGGCTCATGCCTATAATCCCAGCACTCTGGGAGGCCAAGGCCTGTGGAGCACTTTAGGTCAGGAGTTCAAGACCAGCCTGGGCAATATGGAGAAACCCCATCTCTACTAAAAATGCAAAAATTAGCCAGACATAGTAGCACATGCCTGTAATCTCAGCTACTTAGGAGGCTGAGGCATGAGAATAGCTTGAGCCTGGAAAGTGGAGGTTGCAGTCAGCCAAGATCACGTCATTGCACTCCAGCCTGGGTGACAGAGAGAAACTATCTAAAAAAAAAAAAGGTTAAATTAGATTAGTGAATGATGTAAACAAAATATATTCTAGCCATTCACTGGAATATTATTCACCATAAAAAATGAGTCTTGAGATCATGTTATAAGACAATAAGAAAAAGAAATGAGTTATTAATATATGCTACATGAATGAACCTTGAAAATATTGTGCTAAGTGAAAGAAACCAGACATAAAAGCCACACATTATTCCATTTATGTAAAATGTCCAGAATAGGCAAAAAAAAAATTTTTTTTTTTGAGACAGAATCTCACTCTGACACCCAGGCTGGAGTGCAGTGGCATGATCTTGGCTCACTGCAAACTCCGCCTCCCAGGCTCAAGCGATTTTCCTGCCTCAGCCTCCCACGTAGCTGAGATTATAGGCACCCACCACCACACCTGGCTAATTTTTTTGTATTTTTACTAGAGATGGTGATCTGCCCACCTTGGCCTCCCAAAGTGCTGAGATTAAGGCATGAGCCACTGCACCAGCCAAAATAAGCAAATCTGTAGAGACAAGTAGATTAGTAGTTGCCAGAGACTGGGGGGAGGGAGGAACTGGGAGTAACTGCTAACGGGTACGGGGTTTCTCTTCCGGGTGATGGAAATGTCCTCAAATTAGATGGTAGTGATGGTTGTACAACCATCTGAATATACTGAAAACCACTGACTTGTACACTTTAAAAATGGGAATTTTTGGCTGCCGAGGCCCCTCCCCTACTCCCCTCTTCCCTCTCCTGTCTGTAAATTTCACACAAAGTAAAAAGTGACTCTGCAGCCGGGCATGGTGGCTCACGCCTGTAATCCCAGCACTTTGGGAGGCCGAGGCGGGCAAATCACCTGAGGTCAGGAGTTCAAGACCAGCCTGGCCAACATGGCAAAACCCCATCTCCACGAAAAATACAAAAATTAGCCGGGCATGGTGGTGGGCACCTGTAATCCCAGCTACTCGGGAGGCTGAAGCAGGAGAATCACTTGAACCCAGGATGCGGAGGTTGCAGTGAGCCAAGATCATGCCACTGCACTCCAGCCTGGGCGACGGAGCAAGACTCTGATTCAAAACAAATTAATATAAATAAATAAAAAATAAAACTGGGAAATTTTATGTAATATTATGTGAAATTTTTTTTTT
>NW_022436953.1:1375399-1397214 GCF_009761245.1 Sapajus apella | reverse complement strand
GAGAATTGCCTGAACCCAGGCAATTCTCCTGCCTCAGCCTCCTGAGTAGCTGGGATTACAGGCACACGCCACCATGCCCAGCTAATTTTTTGTATTTTTAGTAGAGACGGGGTTTCACCATGTTGACCAGGATGGTCTCGATCTCTTGACCTCATGATCCACCCGCCTCGGCCTCCCAAAGTGCTGGGATTACAGGCTTGAGCCACCGCACCTGGCCTTATGTGAAATTTTATGATACATGAATTAGCTTTCCATTTTAAAAATGAATAGATGTCACAAAACAAAAAAAAGAAAGAGAAAAATGAATAGACAAATGAAAAAATATTTGACTGGGATGTATCTTTAAATTCTCCTTAATATTTGGATTTTCTCTAGTATTTAAACTTATTGTTTAACAGTGTACATTTTTGGATTAACAGTTCAGTGTCATTACCCTAAAAAGTGTTCAATAAGTACATCTTTATGTTCTTGTACCTGGGAAAGAAGTACTCATGGGTAATGAGTTTTCCAGCTGTGAGACAGTGGTTGTTGGACAAACACAGCAAGGAAATGACTGTCTGAAGTTACATTCTTACTCAACAGCTCTTGGCAGCCATGAAAACAACCATTCATCAAACACTGGCACTAAAAGAGTCTCACAAAGCAAAGCAATGAAAACCTCAGCAATAAAACCTTGTGTCTCCCTTGAAAGAGACGATTAACTGTCCACCAAAGAGTCCTGTGCCCCCTACCATGATATAGAGCTGTTGCTAAGCAGCAGCTGCCCGTCCAGGG
This sequence comes from Sapajus apella, assembly GCF_009761245.1. NCBI lineage: Eukaryota > Metazoa > Chordata > Mammalia > Primates > Cebidae > Sapajus > Sapajus apella. The sequence continues at coordinate 1,396,440 of NW_022436953.1, read as the reverse complement.
ACCACATTTCTCAGCCTCCCTTGCATATAGGTCAGGTCCCGTTCCTCCCAGGGAGGTGAGTGGGAGTGCTAAGTGTTACTTCTAGATCAAGGTATGCAGGAAGCAGGAAACCTCCTCCTGCCTCTCCTTCCTTACCTGCAAGCTCAATGCAAAGTGGATGGCCGAACCACAGGGTGGAAGGAGCCTGAGTCCTTGACTCACCTTATGGTGGAGCGTCTCCCTCTGCCCCAGAGTAGCCACAGTGGACAATGATGTGAGAAAGAAATAGATTTGTATATGAATAACAAATAGATTTTCATTATATGAAGCTGCTGAAATGCTGGGGTATATTTGTTATAGCAGCTAGCCATCAGCATTTACTCATTCCACCAAATGACTACATAGCATGTGCCTTTCATGGGATTGTAGAGATCAAGGACCTGGAATTCTTTCCTGAAAAGCTTACAGCCTAGTGGGACAGACAACCTGAATAAATATATCACCAATGGGAAAGCAGTATGTGACCCAACAAAAAACTTCAATACACCAATTTCCATTTACAAAATTGAAAGAATTTTTTTAAAAAGAAATAAAAATTTAAAACCTAAAAGGCATCAGGCCCAGATTATTTCATAGACAAACATTTTATAAATTTTTTTTTTTTTTTTTTTTTTTTTTTTTTTTTTTTTCAGGCAGAGACTGGCTCTGTCACCCAGGCTGGAGTGCAGTGGCACAATCTCGGCTCACTGCAACCTCTGCCTCCTGGATTCAAGCGATTCTCCTGCCTCAGCCTCCCGAGTAGCTGGGATTACAGGCACCCACCACCACGACCGGCTAATTTTTCTGTTTTTAGTAGAGACAGGGTTTTGCCATGTTGGCCAGGCTGGTCTCAAACTGCTGACCTCAGGCAATTTGCCTGCCTTGGCCTCCCAAAGTGCTAGATTACAGGCATGAGCCACCACGCCTGGCCAGAACCGACTTTTTAAAATGATATAGTTAAACTATTCCAGAACACAGACCAGTATAGAAAACTTCCTAATTTAGTCTGTGAGTCCAGAATCACCCACTCTGGTACAAACGCCAAGCAAGAACATGCGCATGCACGTGCGCGTGCGCGCGCGCGCGCACACACACACACACACACACCAGATTTCATCTGGAATATAGACAATTTAAAAATAATAAAAACAATAAGCCTACCACACAAAGGAGCCATTCCACTGCTAGCTATCTACCCAAGAGAAAGCATATGTGTCCACACAAAGACATGTACATGAATGTTTGAAGCAGCCATACTTGCGATAATCATAAACTTGAAATAACACAAATGTCCATCAACAGGCTGAACAAATTATATAGTATGCCCATACCATAGCCTGACACTCAGCAATGAAAATGAACTATCATTACTGCAACATCATTAATGAATCTCAAAATAATTAAGCTGAGTAAAAGAAGCCAGATACCACCCTCTCCCAAAAGGAGCACATATTATTCATTCCATTTATATAAAATTTTAGAATTCTTTAATCACAGAAAGCAGAGCAGTGGTTCCCTGGGGTGGGGGAGATGGGAAGGAAAGAAGAGGGGGTACAAAGAGCACAGGGAAGCTTTTGGACATTATGAGTATGTTTTCTTTCTTTCTTTCTTTCTTTTGAGACAGTGTCTTGCTGGAGCACAGTGGCACAATCATAGCTATCATAGCTCACTGCAACCTCAAACTCCTGGGTTCAAGTGATCCTCCTGCCTCAGCCTCCATATTGGCTAGGACTACAGTCATGCACCACCATGCCAGACTGATTGTTTTGTTTTGCAGAGACCAAGTCTTGCTTTGTTGCCTAAGCTGGTGTTAAACTCCTGGGCTTAGGTGATCCTCTCACCTCAGCTTCCCAAAGTGCTGGGACTACTGTCATGAGCCACTGTGCCTGGCCTGTTCATTGTCTTGATGGTGATGATAGTTTCACCAGTGTATCCACATGTCAAAATTCATCACATTGTCCACTGTAAATATGTGCGGTTTAATGTACATCAAATACCCTAATAAATCAATTTTTTAAAAAAAGTAACCATCTAGGCAACCACTTCACCTCTTGGAGTCACATCTACAAATTTGGTTATTATTTACACCATCTATCTGTTGATAGGAGAATAAGATAATATTATGAATGTAAAAATATTTTGTGAACTGTGAATACAAGAGTACAGTGATATTGTGGAAACTTTATTACCATTAATGTCTTTAATTAACAATAATGTCACCATTATTATCATAACCAGCAGGTTATTCACTTAAGAGGAAAAAAAATCCACTTTAAGCCAGGTTATTCACTTAAGAGAAAAAAAATAGGACTGGGCGTGGCGGCATGCAGCTGTAGGTCTAGCTACTCAGGAAGCTGAGGCAGGAGGATGGCTTTAGACCAGGAGTTGGAGGCTGCAGTGAGTCGTGATCACGCCACTGCACTTCAGCCTGGGCAACAGAGGGAGATCCTCTGTCTAAAAAAAGGAAAATAACAAACCCAGCGAGTTCATTGGTTCCTAGGAATAGCTGTGAGGAGAAGGCAACAAGCTGACAACCAACTTCACCAGGGAAATGAGGAAAGTCAGGTTGTGAAATACCCAGATATGCAACAGCTAGGGCAGCCAAGTATGTAACTGTTACTGGGAAATGTCCCCTTTGCCTGGAAAATTTTTGGTTCAAATGAAATCATGGAAGATCCTGTGAACATACAATGAAGGGAATCTGTGAACCTGCTGTTACTAACACCTGAGAACCTGAGGCAACTCTCCCCAGATGGACTGGAAACCCTGAAAACTCTATGGGAAGAGTGAGTCCTCTTTCTAGGCTGAAAGGAAAGCAGAAGGGGGTACTGCTTGGTGAAGAGGCATAGTCAGGGAACTGCAAAAGGGAAGAAAAGAGAGCAAAGAAGGACCTGAGAGTCTGGAGAGAAGGACCTCAGCTTTAGGAAAGTAACAATAATTTCAGCACCTCTGTGCCATCTTTTTAAAAAATGCTCAAGAAATTAATATAAGAACACAAGAGGCTGGGTGCAGTGGCTCTTGCCTGTAATCCCAGCACTTTGGGAGGCCAAGGCAGGTGGAGCACCTGAGGTCAGGAGTTCGAGACCAGCCTGGCCAACATGGCGAATACACCTCTCTACTAAAAATACAAAAATTAGCTGGGTGTGGTGGCCGGCACCTGTAATCTCGGCTACTCAGGAGGCTGAGGCAGGAGAATCACTTGAACCCAAGAGGTGGAGGTTGCAGTAAGCCAAGATCACACCACTGCACTCCAGCCTGGGTGACAAGAGTGAAACTCCATCTCAAAAAAGAAAAAAAGGAGCCGGGCACGGTGGCTCATGCCTGTAATCCCAGCACTTTGAGAAGCCAAGACGGGCAGATCACGAGGTCAGGAGATCGAGACTATCCTGGCCAACGTGGTGAAACCCCGTCTCTAACAAAAATACAAAAATTAGGTGGGCGTGGTGGCATGCACCTGTAGTCCCAGCTACTCGAAAGGCTGAGGCAGGAGAATTGCTTGAACCTGGGAGGCAGAGGTTGCATAGAGCCAAGATCGTGCCACTGCACTCCAGCCTGGCGCCTGGCGACAAAACAAGACTGTCTCAAAAAAAAAAGAAAGAAAAAAAGGAGCACAAGAAAGAGCAGTAGACACCAATGAGAAAGAAGGATCAGCCTATGCTGGTGAGATTATCATTCCTCAGGTGCAGGGAGACCCAGGGTGAAGGGGGCAGGAGGGAATTCACATTTATGAGCATTTACTATTACTATGACTACAGTTCAGGCACTGAGCTCAGCATTTTATGTATATCTTATGAAATCCTCCCAACAAACATATACTACTGAGAGCTGAATTGCACTGACTGAATTGCCAGGCACGCCTCATCTCATGAAGCTCTTTCAACAGCCCAGTGAGGTAGGTACTAATATTATCCCTGTTTACTAAGTCAGGAAGCTGAGAGGCAAAGAGATATCATAAATTGCCTAAGACGAGACAACTAATAAGAGATAGAGCTCACCGCTGACATCACAGTCTGAGCTCACTCAAAAATTAGAACAAGTCATGCTAACTGCCTGGGAGACACAAAAGAAGACAGAACAGAGAACAGGAAAAGATTGCAAAAGGCAGAGGCTTTAGTATTCAGAGTTCAGAGTCAGGTCAGGTATCCATACCTCTGGCACAGGGCCACAAGAGGGAGGAGGGGCCGGTGGGCAGTCTGACTTACCCTTCTCACATCCGGTGGACAGAGGGACGGTCTCCAGGGGACAGGAGAGTGACTTTGGCACAGTGAGCTAATTATACCTAAAGGTAACTACCTAACTTCATTACAACCTGGGAAGAGAGAAGTTCTGGAAAGAAATTCAGATTTGTAATAACTTTTTAAAATATATAGAGAGAGTCTTGCTCTGTCACCCAGGCTGGAGTACAGTGGTACAATCATAGCTCGCTACAGCCTCAATTCAACCTCCTGGGCTCAAGCAATTGTCTCACTTCAGACATCCATGCAGCTGGGACTACTGGTGCATGCCACCATGCCCAGCTAATTGTTTTATTTTTTGTAGAGATGGGGGCTTGCTACATTGCTCAGGCTGGTCTCGAAATCCTGGGCTCAAGCAATCCCCCTCCCTGCCTTGGCCTCCTCCTAAAGTGCTGGGATTACAGGTGTGAGCCACCACCCCCAGCCTACTTTTTTTTTTGAGACAGTCTCACTCTGTCACCCAGACTGGAGTGCAGTGGCACAATCTCAGCTTACTGCAACCTCCAGCTCCCAGGTTTAAGCAATTCTCCTGCCTCAGCCTCCTAAGTAACTAGGATTACAGTTGCCCACCACTACCATGGCTGACTTTTTTTTTTTTTTTTTTTTTTGTAGAGACAGGCTTTCACCATGTTGGCCAGGCTGATGTCGAATTCCTGACCTCAAGTGATCCACCCGCCTTGGCCTCCCAAAGTGCTGGGATTACAGGCATAAGCCACTGCACCCAGCCTCCTGGCCTGTTCCTTACAGTTTTTCTTTCCCACATTAGCTCAAGATGTAAATATTTCAAACTCAGATGAAGTTTGGATAAAGTATTTGGATGGTTGTGGAAAAAGCTCATCTGCTAGGAAATCTTTGAAGCAGCATGGTGGCATGGTAGCACAGACCTGAGTTTGAAACTTGTTTCAGTCACTACATAGTCAAGTGCCCTGGGCACATTAGCCTACTCCTGTGAGCCTGTTTCCACGACTGTGAAATGGGAGTATGTGCTACTTGGGGGGAATGAGAGGATAAGAGATGTTATATAAGGCACCCATCATGTTCTTGGCTCATGGTAGGTACTTCCGAAAATTAGTTCCCTTTCTCCCTCTTCCCAGCCTCGACTCAGAAGTGCTTCACAACTGGGTGTCAGGGCGCCCCCTTCAAGCGTCCTAGAGATGGCAGCAAGGAGAACCTGCCTCCAGCTGGAGGGACAGGCCCAAGTATGAAGCCTGGAGGGTCCGCCTCTGGCCTCCATCAGCTCACTGTCCCCACCTGTGCTGGTGAAGGAACAGCACAGCCTTGATGCTTACCAGATCCCAAACAGCCACCCAGTTCAAAAGGAATGAGGTGCCAGGTGCAGTGGCTCACGCCTGTAATCCCAGCACTTTGGGAGGCTAAGGCGGATGGATCACCTAAGGTAGGGAGTTCGAGACCAGCCTGGCCAACATGGTAAAACCCCATTTCAACTAAAAATACAAAAATTAGCCGGGCATGGTGGCATGTGCCTGTAATCCCACCTACTCGGGAGGTTGAGGCAGGCGAATCGTTTGAACCCAGGAGGCAGAGGTTGCAATGAGCCAAGATCACACGCTGCACTCCAGCCTGGGTGACAGAGTGAGACTTGGTCTAAAAAAAAAAAAAAAAAAAAAAAGGAATGAGGCCATGGAATAGGGAGGGCAGCAGAAGGGCCTTCGGATTAGAAACCAGATTGGAATTTCCAAGGGCTATTGAGGCTGGTGTGGGTGGATCCCATGGACCTCCTGCTGGCTGTCTCCAAATGCTCTTCTTGAGTTCTGACTAGCTCCCAGCATACTTTGCCCCACAGGGCCCAGAAAGTCTCAGGCCCTCCTCATCTCTTTCCAGCTGCCCCCACTAACCCTGGTCCCTGGGGCTCCTGTCCCCAAGACAGGCTATGGAGTGGGATGCAGCCACTCCAGGGCTCCCGCCCAACCTCACACTCTCGGCAGGATAGGGGTTAGAAAGGGCACAGGCCTGAGGAATCACTTCCCCTATCGGTTTCCTCATCGCTAGAAAAGGACCCCACCCTCTTTTTAAGGGTTTTATGAAGATCTCTATAGGGAACAGCCAAGGGACTAACACAGTTAACCAGAGTAAGAAAGTTAGAAAAGTTCCAGAAAGCCCATAGAATTCTTACCGTCCGTGACTACTGTTTCTGTGGACATAGAGAGTTAGAGCTGTATTATTGTTACATTTAAAAAGCAAGTTGTAGAAGAGTCTGTGTGTGTGTGTATGTGTGTGTGCGCGCATGCACGCACACACATCCATAAATGTTTGATTAGTTATAAGCAATGAAGAAAGTGGCCAGGCGTGAGCCACCATCCCAGCCTCTTTTTACTTTGTGTCTTTTTTGTTGTTGTTTTGAGAGTCTCACTCTGTCACCCGGGCTGGAGTGCACAATCACGGCTCACTGCAGCCTCAACCTCTGAAGCTCAAGAGGTTCCCCCAACTTCAGCCTCCTGAGTAGCTGTGGGCATGCCACCATGCCCAGCCAATTTTTTTCATATTTTTTTGTAGAGACAGGGGTGTGCCATGTTGGCCAGGCTGGTCTCGAACTCCTGAGCTCAAGTGATCTGCCCACCTAGGCCTCCCAAAATGTTGGGAATTACAGGCATGAGCCACTGCACCTGGCCCAGCTTTTCTTTTTACTTTTTACACATCTATACTGTTTACATGTTTTGATGGTACATATTGGTATTATATTTTCTTTTTTTTTTTTTTTTGGGACGGAGTTTCGCTCTTGTTACCCAGGCTGGAGTGCAATGGCGCGATCTCGGCTCACCGCAACCTCCGCCTCCGCCTCAGCCTCCTGAGTAGCTGGGATTACAGGCACGTGCCACCATGCCCAGCTAATTTTTTGTATTTTTAGTAGAGACGGGGTTTCACCGTGTTGACCAGGATGGTCTCGATCTCTTGACCTCGTGATCCACCCGCCTCGGCCTCCCAAAGTGCTGGGATTACAGGCTTGAGCCACCGCGCCTGGCCAGTATTATATTTTCATGGATATATATTACTACTTTATTTTACAAATAGCTATTGTGACCAAACAAAAAACATGTAAATAATGCTAACCAAACTTTTCTCTCATATTCCTTTTTCCTTTTATCCCTGAAAATGTTCATTTATTAATTCTCATTTTTTACCACTGACCACCCCACCTCCATCCGTAGAAAAGCAGGAGAAGTAACAGACATAAACCCCTGTCAAAGGAGTTCATTATGTCCCTGAGAAGCAGTGTCTTATTTCAAACTCCATTAAGCAGGAAATGCCAGATTAGGCCATTCCTAAATACCTGGTCTCCTGGAAGGAAAACCAACCTCTCACTAAGCTTTAGAGCCTGCCAAAGGACCACGGGGCTTAAAGAAACCTCTGCCTTCCAGTCCCTGCCCCGCCACTAGCCAGCTGTGTAACCATGGCCTTTCCATTCTCTGGGCTCCAACTCCTCTATTGAACAGGGTGGGAGGTGTGGGAGGCGGGCAACAGTGCCAACCTATAAGATTACTGGGAAGGGGCTGGGGGCAGTGGCTCACGCCTGTAATCCCAGCACTTTGGGAGGCCGAGGCGGGTGGACCATCTGAGATCAGGAGTTTGAGGCCAGCCTGGCCAATGTAATGAAACCCCGTCTCTACTAAAAATACAAAAATTGGCAGGGTGTGGTGATGCACACCTGTAGTCCCAGCTACTCAGAAGGTAGAGGCAGGAGAATTGCTTGATGGGAGATGGAGGTTGCAGTGAGCTGAGATGGCGCCATTGCATTACAGCTTGAATGACAGAGACTCCATTTGGAAAAAACAAGACTACAGGGAAGATCAAACAGGGTAATGCAGGTAGAAGCATATTTCAACTGCAAAACGCTCCACTGCTAAAATAGAGTAGAGCAGGGGCTTACCAGCCTTTGTGGAAAGCAGAACAACTTTTTTACTTTGCCCAAAATTCACAAACAGAAGAGGGAAGAGGAAGGGACGGGAGCGGCCTCACAGCTGATGGTGTTTACCTCCACCCACTCTCCAATCACAAACCAAATCATGAAGAGGGTGTGCATGCCTGTGTGTATGTTTGTGCAGGCAGGCATTGGAAAGGCTCTTTGGAAGACAGTGGGTGTGGCATACACACATGGCATGAGATCCCACCCTGGAGTTATTCCAGGTGAGTTTTGAAATCTTCTAGCAGAATCCTGTTTCCTGGCTGCAGATGTCAGGCCCGGGGCACAGGGAGGAGGAACCTGGGAGGAAGCCTCTTAACTCTGCCTCACACCCTTTCCAGGGCATCCGTCAGCAGGCAGCAACTCGCTGGGCAAAGAATCTGTGGGGAAACGAGGGAAATACAGGTGGGGCGTGGTCCATGAGGCAACACCAGAGCAGGCCACAGTGGTGTGGAGGGAAAAACACAGGGCCTGGGCTATGGGAGACCCCAGCTCTGCCCCTAATCAGCTGTGTAGCATCAGGCGGGTTGCCACCTCGCCCTGGACTTCGTTTCCCCTTCTGTAAAATGATGGGGTTGGACTAGAACAGGACCCTCTGGCTGCAACCACAGTCTTTCTGTGCCCAGAATGAGAGGCAATGGAGCTCCCTAACAGAGGGCCCATTGAGAGCAGGGACAAAAGCCTCTGGAACTCCCTCCCGCCTCCACCAGGGACACAGGCAGTTTTCTTCCCTCTGGTTTCTGCCCTCAGACAACCCCTGGTCCAGGCTCCTAACTGCACTGGAGATCTGTGAACTCACTCTTTCCCTCCTAAAGGTAAAGAGGAAGCCAGAGAGGCAGAAACGATGCCAGCAGCAGGGTGTGAGGCTCAATGAGATGGACTGGGAGGACCTCACATGGAGGGATGCTGCAGAGGACCAGGACAGAAGACACACACACCAAGAGCAGACAACCAAACTTTATCCAGAAAAGCATATGAAGAATCACCACTAAATAATGAGGCACATCAGTCCCCTCTCCCCAGCCACCCTCATTCTTCCCAAACCCACTTTCTCTTGGCTTTTATAGAACACTATAGAAATCCTGTCCTGAGTCTGCAAATGGCCCCAGACCAGGATGGGAGCTGCCCAGAGTGGTCTTGGGCTGGACTGAGTCCTGGTGTCCAAAGAGGGAGGCTTATGTGACTGCCTCCACTATCCAAAAGTTCTGGGGGCAGGTCAGGTGGCCACCCCTATGGCACAGGGCCTTGAGGGAGGGTGAGTGTGGTAGCAGTCTTACATGTCCTTCTCATACCTGGCAGACAAAGGGAGCACAGAGCTGCTGGAAGCCCAGTGGGAAGGCACATCTAAGAGCAGTGAGCTCTGGAATGCTACAGGCATGTGTGGATGGATGAGGCTCCATGGCGGCCAAGGAGATATCTGCTCCTGAGTAAGGTCACCTGACCACAGACAGCACCAGGGGCTGGGGGGCTAAGAGGGAGATCTTGAGAAGGCTGGACCTGAGCTAAAGGTATAACTTAGATGGTGATCTGAAAAAAGAAAAAAAGAATAAAGGCTGAAGTCAAACCCATTGTTTAGGGTACAGGAGTATACAGCTAAGTTCCAGGTGTCCAGAATCTTATGTCCAAACCATAGCACAAGGAGAACAGGAATTCTCTTGAGTTAAGGCAAAATCAATCTTCACCCATCTGGGATCTTCCATTGCATGATGTGGAAAGGAAACTACTAGGCAGAGGTCATTTCTCTCCCCACCTCCTGCTACTGCCAGTGAAGACTCTGAAATCTTCTGCAGGCCCAGGCCAGAACGGTGTTGCCAGCCCAGGGCAGCAGGCCCTGGGAGAGGTCGGTGTGACCAGCTCTGGTATTCTCTGTGGCCTCAGCAACATGGAAACCTGCAACAGGAGAACCAAAGTCAGTGGGCTTCCAAGGCACCCCAAATGTCTCACCGCAAGCTCTCGCTGCACCAGCAGCTAGGGCTGAGGGAATTTTACCCTTCCTAGAGCTTGGCAGTAGGACCCGGCCTAACTGAGACATTGAAGGACTCAGGGGACTTGGGGCTCAGTGTTCCAGAGTTTCCCAGAGGAGAGAAAGAAACAACAAAAATAACCACAGTCTGGCTGGGTGTGGTGGCTCACACCTATAATCCAAGCACTTTGGGAGGCTGAGGCGTGTGGATCATTTGAGGTCAGGAGTTCAAGACCAGCCTAGCCAACATGGTGAAACTTTGTCTCTACTTAAAATATAAAAATTAGCTGGGCATAGTGGTGTGCGCCTGTAGTCCCAGCTACGTGGGAGGCTGAGGCAAGAGAGTGGTTTGAACCCGGGAGGCGGAGGTTGCAGTGAGCTGGGATCACACCATTGCACTCCAGCCTAGGTGACAGAGCGGGACTCCATCTCACACACAAAAAAACAAAAAACAAAAAACCCCGACAATTTTACTGGGTACAGAGTTTCAGTTTTACAAGATAAGAAAAGTTCTGAAGATGGATGGTAGCGATGATGGCTGCATAACAATGTGAATGTTCTTTTCTTTCTTTCTTTCTTTCTTTTTGAGACAGTCTCTCTGTTACCCAGGCTGGAGTGCAGTGGCAGGAACACAGCGCACTGCAGCCTCAACCACCTGGGCTCAAACGATCACCACTTCAGCCTCCTAGGTAGCTGGAATCCCAGGCACACACCACCACACTCAGCTAATTTTAAAAAACTTTTTGTAGAAACAGGATCTTGCTGTGTTGCCAAGGCTAGTCTCAAACTCCTAGTCTCAAGCCTCAGCCTCCCAGAGTGCTGGCATTACAGGCCTGAGCCACTGCATGCAACTGTGAATGTTCCTTTTGCCACTGAACTACACACTTAAAAATGGTTAAGATGGTAAATTTTATGTATATTTTACCACAATTTTAAAAATAGCCACATTAACAGTACCTAACACATATTGACACCCTACTATATAGAGTATAGCCTGGTCATGAAGAGGCCAGACTGCCAGGGTTCAAATCCTACCTCTACCACTCACTAGCTGGGAGACCTTGGGCAAGGTATTTAACCTCTCCGGGACTCATTTTCCTCATTAGGAATATGGAAATGACATTAGAACTCAGCTCAGTAGGGTTATTGAGAGAATCAATGGACACCTATAAAATGCTTTGAGATGTGCCAATCACATAGTTAGAGCTACATAGGTGCTCTGATGGCAACAGACCTAGAACTACATCCATGCTTTACACACCCTGAAACTACACCTTCACAACCTCCGCAGAGAAATCAAACACTTGTGCACCTAAGGTTTAAAAACAAGCTCACAAAAACACATGGCCTCTTCCCCTCTTCTAGTTTCTAATCCAGAGGTGAGCCTTTCCAAACAGCAGACCTGGCCAGGCACAGTGGCTCACACCTGTAATCCCAACACTTTGGGAGGCTGAGACAGGAGGATCTCTTGAGCCCAGGAGTTTAGGACCAGCATGCAAAATATAATGGGGCCCTGACTCTAAAAAATTTTTTAAATTAGCCAGGCATGGTGGCAGGTGCCTGTAGTCCCAGCTCCCTGGGAGGCTGAGGTGAGAGGATTGCTTGAGCCCAGGTCAAGACTATAGTGAGCCATAATCACACCACTGCACTCCAGCCTGGTGTGGACTGTCTCAAAACAAAACAAAAAAGAAAGAAAAAATAAAAGAGCAGGCCGGGCGCGGTGGCTCAAGCCTGTAATCCCAGCACTTTGGGAGGCCGAGGCGGGTGGATCACGAGGTCAAGAGATTGAGACCATCCTGGTCAACATGGTGAAACCCCGTCTCTACTAAAAATACAAAAAATTAGCTGGGCATGGTGGTGCGTGCCTGTAATCCCAGCTACTCAGGAGGCTGAGGCAGGAGAATTGCCTGAACCCAGGAGGCGGAGGTTGCGGTGAGCCGAGATCGCGCCATTGCACTCCAGCCTGGGTAACATGAGTGAAACTCCGTCTCAAAAAAATAAAATAAAATAAAAGAGCAGACCATTGAAGGATTTAGTAAAAAAAGGTTGAATTTTCACAACTCTGAAGATATTGTGATTATTACTGTCACCTCTCCAACTTGCTCTGAATAAAAACCGTTTAACTTTTGGAAAATAAATAGGCTCTATGCTTTTTATTCAAATGACCATGACCCCTTCCAGAAAACCAAGAAGCATCTTACCTTACAGGCCCAGCCAGCAGGTCATCCCAGCGCCAGAGAGCGGTTCTTCTCTTTGGTAAGTGAGACCCACCCTGCCAGCTGCTGCAGGTCGGCGCCAGGATCTCTTGCAGGTGACTTTCCTTTAGACTGGGAAAACCATCCCAATAACTTTGGCTTCATTTCTCCAACAACGTCAAGGAATGTTCATATTCCCCAGTTCAGGTCTCTGGCTAGGGGCAGCAATCTCCTTCCTCACTGGGGTGGGTCCCCTCCCTCTGCTAGAGAAACTCCCTGGGGAAGAGAAAGAGAAGGGGCTCCCCCAAATCTTCAAACAGAACACAAGCAATGGGTTGAGCCCTTAGGCATGAATGAGAGCAGGGACAGCACAGGGCTGCTGGGAACCTCCAGGCAGGAATACTGCTCCAGGCCCAGGAGCAGCTAATACAGTAAACTAAATTAATTCTGTAACAGGGAAACTTCTCAGAGTCTTTGATAAGCTAATGAGCATCTCCAAGAAGGGAAGACAGCACCGTTGACAAACTAACTTGGCCTTGAAACCCTCTTTTCGAGAGAGGCGGCTCCTGAGCCAGGGGTCCTGACTCACCCACCCTTTTAATGCAAACAGCGCTGGACTGCGAGTTCCGATTTTAATCTTACTCTGGCTGTTCCCAACAACAGGCTCTGGGTCCCCACCTGTAAGAAGGGGTGGGGTTCACCTTAATATTCCGCCATGGTTGTGGGACTCCTAATGCAAACAGATACGGCGGGAGATGAGAGCGGCGGCAGAAGCAGGTAAGGAAGGCTGGGAAGACAAGAGGCCAGGACGGTTAGCGTGTGTTTGGGACTGGCCTGCAAAATACTTGAAGGACAAAGGCAGAGTAGACAGAGGCAAGAGGAGACTCCACAAGTGTAAGGCTACAGCCCACCGGCTCCTCCCATCCACCTTGGCGGATGGGCCCCACCCCAAGGCATCCCACCACCGAGAGACAGGCTGGGAGGGGCTTCGCAGGACGCCCGCACAATCCCAAGCTAAAAACAAACTCGTCGGTCATCTTGGGATCAGCCAAGGCCTGTTCTCAGCTCCGCCCGCGGCCCAGCTCCTGCGCTTTACAGCACGGGAGGCTGGACAAGGGGCCTGGGAAGGGGGTGCGCTTCCGACCGCGGGGTGGGAGGGAAGGGGGCAGCCAGAAGCCTGGTTCCAATTTGGGAGCCTCCCCCGGATCTACGCGGCGCCTGTCCACGTCTTAGTCTCGGCAGGGAAGGGAATTGGAACCGCGAGGTTTGGCCTTGGGGCGGCTAGTCTGCGAGCGTGCGTCCGCCCCTCGGATCGCAGCCCTGCGCTGGTCCCTGGAGACGGCGCGTCCGGCGCGGCGTTCGGTATTCCGGGCGGCGGCGACCGCGGCGATGCAGTCGGGCGGGAGCTGCGCGTCAGGGTCCCTGGGCGCGGGCGACAGTGGAAACGCTGGAGGGGAGGGGGAGGTGCCAGGGCGCACCCGCGCGGGTCGGCGGCAGGGACTGGGGGCGCTGGTCTCCCGGGGGTCCCCTGCCCCGATCCGGGCCGCGGCGGGCGCGGGCGGCCTCACACCACCTCCTGCTTGCCCTGGCAGCGACGGCCGCAGCCGTAGAGCGCCGAGAGCAGGTAGAGGCCGTGGCAGACGCCGCCGCAGACGGCGGCCGCCAGGAAGGCGTGGTAGGCGCAGGGCAGCGGGTAATCCTTGAGGTTGCAGTAGCTGTGGCGCTGCATCTGGTCGCTCATGATGCCAGTCGCGGCGCCGTATAGCGCGGCCGCCAGCACGTCGTGCGCCACGTTGACCAGGAGCCAGCGCGAGCCCAGCACGGGGACCAGCTCGTGCTTGCCCAGCAGCGTGAGGAAGTAGAGGCCCAGGGTGAGCAGCCAGAACAGCACGGACACGAAGAGCGCGAAGTGCACAGGGCCCTGGTACTTGCTGGTGGCGATAGTGATCCAGAAGGCGGCGCCGGCCAGCAGCTGCAGCACCCGCAGCACGCCCAGCGGACTGCGCAGGAAGGGCCGCTGCAGGCGCACCGAGCCGCGGGCCGCACGCGCCTGGGGCGGCGGCTGGCGCGGGGGCGGCGGGAGCATGGCCCCCGGGCGCGGCGGCGGCGGCGGGGGCGCCCCGAGCAGCGGAATGGCGGCGCCTTGCTCGTCGGGGCGGCCTGGCCCAGGTGCCCGCTGCGCCCGCCGCAGCCTCCTCGCCGTGCTCCCCTCCTAGTCCTCTCCTCTTTTCCTCCTCTCCCCACCCTTCCTCTCCTCTCTCCTCCCCTCGGCCCTCCACGCCTTCCCTCTGCCGCTCTCCAGCCCTCCAACCCGCCCCTTTCCCTTCCCCTCGGCGGTCTCCTCCCCCGCGCGCTCCTCCCGGCTTCCTGCCATCTCTCTTTCCGTCTGCCTCACCACCCTGGCGCCCCCCTTTCCCCTCTGCGCCAGGCCCCCAGCTCGGATTCCTTCGTCCTCGGGCCAGGGCGGGGCGCATCCCCCAGCCAGACGCGGGCTTCAGCCCTGCCCGCACGCGCGCTGCTGAGCCAAGTTTGCCACATCTGGGGCCACCCCTACCCGCCCTGCCTCCTCCTTTCCCCTCTCTCCTGCCATAGCACCCACCCCGGGCCTCCGGGCTCTTCAGCAGTGCTGATTTTGAACTGACATCCGCTGTCGCCTGGACGTAGGCAGTCTCCTGCCAGGGCCCGTCTCGTCCTGTCCAAAGTTGTCCAAGTTCCCGGTCTCAGAGTAAGAGTCCATCATCCACCAGAGGCACCGCCACTGGTCCCACTCGGCACAAGCTTATCATCCCTATACTCTTATCCTCCCCCTTCCTTGTCATCCTCCCGTCTTGCCCAGATTAAAAATACGCTACCCAACATGACCGGGACACAAACCCTTCGGCTCCCAAAGTGCTGGGATTACAGGCGTGAACCACCGCGCCAGGCTCAAGACATCTTTCTAAAACATAGACCTGGTTGTTCATTACACTGCTTCCCCCACTGAGACAGGACAGAGGCTGTCTCTTCTCTGTGCCCTATTTCACAATCTGTCCCCAACCAATTTCCGGCTTCCTGGCTTGCCACTTCCGTCCCTTTCCCATGCTGCCACCCAGCATACCAACCCCACCAATCCTTTCAAATTTTCCAGATAAGCTCAGAATGCCCTGCATTTCCAGACCCCACCTGACAGCAAAACTCCTGTTTACCCTTCAAGGCCCAATTTAAATGCTGCCTCCTTTTGGTCCAGCCTCTGAGGCTGCTCTTCTAGGCCCCCACTTGGACCATCCGTCTGCAGCAGTTCTGAGCCAGCTACATAATAACTATTGGATATCATGTCTTATCCATCTTTGCCTGTGCCTGGCACATAGAAGACGCTCAGTAAATATTTGTGGAACAGATGACTGAGTGGCTGCAGGGGCAACAATGGAACTGAGAGGGCCCCTCTTACCCTGGGGACTGTGCATGCCTCAGACCTACAGCTGACCTCATGCTGCAGAGCTAGTCTTCATCTCCTGGTCTTGAGTCCTCTGTCCTCTGGCCTGGATGAGCAGGTCCTCTTCCAGCAGGCTGGCTCCCCTGGGGAGAGAAAAGCTATGTGGTTCCTGAGCGGGTAATGCCTCTCACTGCCAATTCAGCCCACTTGGAGAAGGCTCTGAATGCATTAAAAAAAAGAGAGAGAGGCCGGGCGCGGTGGCTCAAGCCTGTAATCCCAGCACTTTGGGAGGCTGAGGTGGGTGGATCACGAGGTCAAGTGATCGAGACCATCCTGGTCAACATGGTGAAACCCCGTCTCTACTAAAAATACAAAAAATTAGCTGGGCATGGTGGCGTGTGCCTGTAATCCCAGCTACTCAGGAGGCTGAGGCAGGAGAATTGCCTGAACCCAGGAGGCGGAGGTTGCGGTGAGCCGAGATCGTGCCATTGCACTCCAGCCTGGGTAACATGAGCGAAACTCCGTCTCAAAAAAAAAAAAAAAAAAAAAGAGAGAGAAATGGAAGCTTGCTATCTTGCCCAGGCTAGTCTTAAACTCCTGGGCTCAAGCGATCCTCCCTCCTCAGCCTCTTGAAGTGTTGGGATTACAGGCATGAGCCACTGCATAGATAGATAGATAGATGATTGATTGATTGATTGATTGATAGATAGATAGATAGATCTAGAGAGAGACAAAGTCTCACTCTGTCTCCAGGCTGGAGTGCAGTGGCGTGATCTCGGCTCACTGCAACCTCTGCCTCTTGAGTTCAAGTGATTCTCCTGCCTCAGCCTCCTGAGTGGCTGGGACTACAGGTGTGCGCCATCATACCTGGCTAATTTTTGTGTTTTTAGTAGAGACAGGGTTTCACCACGTTGACCAGACTGGTCTCGAACTCCTGACCTCATGTGATCCGCCTGCCTCAGCCTCCCAAAGTGCTGGGATTACAGGCCTGAATGCATATTTTAAATGAACAAATGGTGATGTATGACACCTCTGTCTGTGTGCAACAGCATGGTGTAGAGGCTTAGGGTGCAGGTCCTGGAGTCCGACTGCCTGGCTGTGGATCATTGCCTCACTACTCCTTAGTGCTGGGACGTAGAGGGAGGGTGGCTTGAGCTCTTTTTGCCTCAGTTTACTCATCTGTAAAATCCTGTTACCAGCAAATAGATATTGAGCACCTATTAAATGCTGGGCACTGTTTTAAGAGCAAGGGATTCATAATATACATGTGATTTTTATTAATTGAATGCTTACTATATTCTAGGCACTATGATGAGCACTTTATATTTGTTGTTTAACTTGATCCTTCCACCAACCCATAAAATGATTAATAGCTCTGATTTGCTGATGGGGAAACCAGGGCTTACAGGGTTAAAGAAGCTTACCTTTGGGCGCTGTGGCTTATGCTAGTAATCGCAACACTGGGAGGCCACGGTAGGTGGATCATGAGGTGAGGAGTTCAAGAGCAGCCTGGCCAAGATGATGAAACCCTGTCTACTAAAAAAAAACAAAAATTAGCCAGGTTCAGTGGCGTGCACCTCTAATCCCAGCTACTTGGGAGGCTGAGGCAGGAGAATCACTTGAATCCAGGAGGCAGAGATTGCAGTGAGCTGAGATAGTGCCACTGCCCTCCAGCCTGGGTGACACAGAGCAAGAATCTGTCTCAAAAATAAATAAAATTAAAAATAAAACATTTAAGCTGGGCGCGGTGGCTCATGCCTGTAATCCCAGAATTTTGGGAGGCCGAGGTGGGCAGATCACCTGAGGTCAGCGGTTTGAGACCAGCCTGGCCAACATGGTGAAACCCCATCTCTACTAAAAATACAAAAATTAGCCAGGCGTGGTGGTGCACACCTATAATCCCAGCTACTTGGGAGGCAGGAGAATTGCTTGAACCCAGGAGGCAGAGGTGGCAGTGAGCTGAGATTGTGCCACTGCACTCCAGGAGCTGATCATGTTCACAGGAAGGCGGTGACAGCTCAAATACCAGCCCAGGGGAGCTGACCCCACACCACATTCAAAGTATGTTTATATAATTTCCACATTTTATTCTCGGCTACACTCACAGGGACCCAGAAACGATAAGCGACTTGCCCAAAGAAACACAATTTGTGTCACTGTTAGGACTCAAACCTAGGTCTTCAGATCCCAATTTCAGAGCTTTCCCCTCAGCGTCCCTTAGCATCCGTCTGTCCCCTGGCAGGGAATCCTCAAAACCCTCCAGATGCTGGTATTGAATCGGGCTCAGGCTCAGATGGGCAGCTGGGTACGAATCTGGGTGATGGGCTGGTGACAGGGGATTAATATGAGTGGGGACCTAAGTGAACCAACTGTAAAAGGGAGGGAACAAAATCCTTCCTTTCTAAAAAAGGCTCTGGGAGACTTGAGGGTTAGAGCGTCACCTGGTGGGCATAAACTTCCAGCCTCAGGAGTCACATCACGCCTTACAAGGAAGCGCCTGCAGTGGCTTTGGGGTGATATTTTTAGCCTCTGGAATCCTGGAATGTTTTCACATTCTACGGGGCGGTCCAGCAGACTCTCTGGAAAAAGCATACCAAGCAGAAAAATTTTGATTCTGTACAACTCAACAAATAGGGTCTAGGCACCTGCTAGCTGCAAACAATCTGGATGTGGAAAGCAGAAATGAAAAGGACCAATTTCTGCCCTCAAAGCGTTTGCACTCTCCTGGTAGGGGAGGGATCAATGTGGACACAAAAGAGAGGGGTAGATGAGGGTTCTAAGAAAATACAAAAGGAAAGGAAGAGAGTATGTGTGAGGGGAGGGTTGGGGAATCTTTCACCACAAGGTGTCATTGGAGGCCGGATAGAATTTCAACAAGCAGAGGTGGGAGACCAGAGTTGCCAGGAGCGGCAGCCCGCCATGGGTCCAGAGCATCGCTGGATGTTATCACTGGGTGTGCCAAGAATTCATGGCCATGACTGCCATTCTTCAGGGTTGTGTCTGCAGCCAGCAACCGTAAGAGATAAGGGAACATCTCCCAAAGAGCAGGCTTGCTTATAACAAAAATGGTGGTGGTGACCAGCTGTGGTGGCTCATGCCTGTAATCCCAGAACTTTGGGAGGCCAAGGCAGGTGGATCACCTGAGGTCAGGAGATTGAGACCAGCCTGGCCAACATGGTGAAACACAGTCTCTATTAAAATACAAAAAAAAAAATTAGCCGGGCATGGTGGTGCACCCCTGTAGTCCCAGCTACTTGGGAGGCTGAGGCAGGGGAATCACTTGAACCCACGGGGGCGGAGATTGCAGTGAGCCAAGATCGCGTCATTGCACTCCAGCCTGGCAACAGAGCAAGACTCTCAAAACAAACAAACAAAACCAAAATCCTCACCTTAAAATGAGGAACCTGAGACCAAGGCATAGGGAAGTTATGTGATTGATCCGGTGTCACACAGCTAGTAGAGATAGAAATTCCAAATGGAAGCTTTTAACCACTGCATATATCTGAGGCTTCAGCCTTGGTCTGGGAGGAGACAAAACATCAGAAGATTGCTGCTGAATGGCAGGAAAGAGAACGGTCCTGATTTTGTGGGGAGGGTCAGCAGGAAGGCAGCTGGGCAAGAGGCCCCAAGAGTGAGTGGGGCCAGGAAGAGGCCATGAGAGTTGGATGTGGTTGCTGCAATCCCTGAGATCTGCACTTGGGAGCCTGACTGCTATTTCCGTGTCTCCCCCTGCTATGCTAGGGAGCCCCTGGAGTGGGGGATTTGCCCTCAACTCCCTATTATATCCACAGCAGGAGCTTTAAGGCAGGAGGATGGCCCCCAAGGGCTGGAGCTGGATGATGCTCTGTGCTGAGTGTTTATTTGCATCACCTGACCTGTGAACTGGCTGATTTTTATTCTATTCAGGCCTTCAACTGATTAGATGAGGCCTACCCACATGGGGAGGGCAACTGGCTTTCAGTCTACGAATGTATATGTTAACCCCATCCACAAACACTCTTGCAGAAACACCCAGAACCATGTTTGACCAAATATATGGGCATTCTATGGCCCAGTCAAATTGACACATAAAATTAACTACCACAGGCAGATATGCAGAGACAAGAGACAGTGACAGACAGAAAACAGCTGCCTGTGACTGACTCCAGGTCATTGAGCTGGACTTCATCTCTGTAAACACACTGTGGGTTTATAGTACCTTTCTCCCCACTTCTTGGGCAAACTTAAACAGATTTCTGTGCCTTACAATGACCCTGTAGTTAAGCAAGTAAGGTCTGGAGCCAAACTGTCAGAATCTGAATACTAGTTCCACGTGGGCAGTTTTTTAAAAAAATAGCAGCAAATTCTGTGACTTTCCTCCCATCAAGATATTGGGTCTATGTCCACTTCTTTTGAGTCTGGCAGGCTTATGACTCAGTTGTAACTAATGGCAGTAACAACACTATATCTCTTCTAGGTCATGTCAAAAAAGGCAATGCAGGCTGGGCATGGTGGCTCACATCTGTAATCCCAGCACTTTGGAAGTCCAAGGTGGGCAGATTGCCCTGACCAGGCTGGAGTTCGAGACCAACCTGGGCAACATGGCAAAACCCTATCTCTACCAAAAATACAGGAAAAAAAAATTTACCTGGGTATGGTGGTATGAGCCTGTAGTCCTAGCTACTTGGGAGGCTGAGGTGGGAGGATGGCTTCAGCCTGGGAGGCAGAGGTTGCAGTGAGCCAGGATCACACTCCTACACTCCAGCCTGGGCAACAGAACAAGACCCTGTCTCAAAAAAAGGAAAAAAAAAAAAACGGCAATGTAGCTTCTGCCCTATTTGCCAAAATAAATATACACTTTAAGCTCTAAGCCACTGTGGAAGAAGTCTGACTATTCTGAGGCCACCAAGCTCCTGGTCACACTGAGAAGGCTATGAAGCACTCCAGTCAACACTTCTAGTCTTCAGGTTTTCCCAGGCTAGGCACCAAAGGGGTGAGAAATGATTATTCCAGTTCCCCCAGCTATCAAGTCAACCTCAGCATTCAACACTTCCTAGCTGAAGTCCTGATGTTGTGGATTAGAAACAAGCCCCTCCTGCTGTGCTCTGACTGAATTCCTGTGTAGTGATCATGGCTTTTTTGGGGAGTTTTCTTTTTCTATATTTTATAATGGATTTATTTTATTTTCTGTATTTTAAGATGTATTTTTGACATCTTGGGGCCTGGCAGACCAGGGGAGGGACTGCCCCCTCCAAAGCCAGCTAATTTATTTCTTCTTTCTTTCTTTCTTTCTTTCTTTCTTTCTTTCTTTCTTTCTTTC
>NW_022436953.1:1351541-1375389 GCF_009761245.1 Sapajus apella | reverse complement strand
TTCTTTCTTTCTTTCTTTCTTTCTTTCTTTCTTTCTTTCTTTCTTTCTTTCCTTCTTTCTTTCTTTCCTTCTTTCTTTCTTTCTTTCCTTCTTTCTTTCTTTCTTTCTTTCTTTCTTTCTTTCTTTCTTTCTTTCTTTCTTTCTTTCTTTCTTTCTTTTCTTTCTTCTTTCTTCTTTCTTTCTTTCAGTTGTCTTGCTCTGTCACCCACGCTGGTGTGCAGTGGTGCAAACATGGCTCATTGCATCTCTAATTCCTGGGCTCAAGAGATCTTCCTGCCTCACTCTCCCAAGTAGCTGGGACTACAATTGTGCACCACCTTGCCTGGCTAATTTTTTATTTTTTGGAGAGATGAGGTCTCGCCATATTGCCCAAACTGGTCTTGAACTCCTGGTCTCAGGTGATCCTCCCACCTCAGCCTCCCAAAGTGCTGGGATTATATGTGTGAGTCCCTGCACCCGGCTAGGCCAGCTAACTTCTGGAGATGGCAAACAACTTGCTTGTAAGCATGCCTTTGACATGCAAACCAACCAACTCCAAGTCCATATTCTGAACTGCCTCCTCTATCTGGCTCTTACACTCCAGGAGGCAATATTCCTAATATTCCTCTGCCTCAATCATCCCAGGCCCAGGTATTGGGCAATTAGAGACAGTCCTTATGCCCGAGAGCACACTGGAATTTCTAAGAGTAGCCAATTCTAGGCCGGGCGCGGTGGCTCAAGCCTGTAATCCCAGCACTTTGGGAGGCCGAGGCGGGTGGATCACGAGGTCAAGAGATCGAGACCATCCTGGTCAACATGGTGAAACCCCGTCTCTACTAAAAATACAAAAAATTAGCTGGGCATGGTGGCACGTGCCTGTAATCCCAGCTACTCAGGAGGCTGAGGCAGGAGAATTGCCTGAACCCAGGAGGCGGAGGTTGTGGTGAGCCGAGATCGCGCCATTGCACTCCAGCCTGGGTAACATGAGTGAAACTCCATCCCAAAAAAAAAAAAAAAAAAAAGAGTAGCCAATTCTAAACCTACCTCACCTGTTTACTCTGCCTCACCCGTTGCTTTCCGAAAAAACACAGTGCTTTCCCCTTTCTCCACCTCCCAGGCTCAAGCAATTCTCCTGCCTCAACTTCTTGAGTAGGTGGAATTACGGGCATGCACCACCACACCCGACTAATTTTTGTATTTTTAGTAGAGACGGGGTTTTGCCATGTTGGCCAGGCGGTCTCAAACTCCTGACCTCAGGTGATCCGCCCGCCTCAGCCTCCCAAAATGCTGGGATTACAGGCATGAGTCACTGCACCTGGCACTTACTTTCATATTTGAGTCCTTGTGGATGAACTACAACCTAACTTAATAGGTAGACACGATTGAAAACCTAACTTATGAGTGTGCACCTGTAATGGTAACTGAGTCTTGGCCAATCCTGCAGCCATACTTCAACCATCATACATTGCTGAGTGTTCAAACTGTGTTCAGATAAGGCAAGCTGTAACCAGTCCAGCTGTTTCTGTACTTCACTTCTGATATTTTTATGTATTTTACTTTTTATGACTATAAATTTATTCTGGCCACAAGACACCCGGGGGTTGCCAAATTCACAAATCATTCATTGCTCAATTAAACTCCTTTAAATTTAATTTGGCTGATGTGTTTCTTTTAACAAGATCAATATATGCTACCTTTATTATCAATATTGTTTTCTAAAAGAGCTTTGACACCCAGGTCACTGGGTCCCAGGGCATCCCTGGATTGCAAGACAAAACTTGCTGTCTTGAGGTTTCCTCATTCTCCTTCACCATCCTACTAGACTTGTCATTCTCCACTATATCAGAGTCCAATCTCCACACAGTCATTTGGACAGGGAAAGTTTGACATGAAGGCTCATTCACTGTAACAAGGAGTTGGAGCACTGAGGGACTGACTGATAAGACAAGGAGAGGCCGGGTGTGGTGGCTCATGCCTGTGATCTCAGCACTTTGGGAGGCTGAGGTGGGTGGATGACTCGAGGTCAGGCGTTTGAGACCAGCCTGACCAACATGGCAAAACGCCGTCTCTAGTAAAAATACAAAAATTAGCGTCTCTAGTAAAAATACAAAAATTAGCTGGGTCTGGTGGCAGGTGCCTGTCATCCCAGCTACTTAGGAGGCTGAGGCAGGAGAATCACTTGAACCGGGGAGGCAGAGGTTGCAAGTGAGCCAAGATCGTACCTGCCACTGCACTCCAGCCTCGGTGATAGAGTGAAACTCTGCCTCCAGAAAAAAAAAAGGCAAATGCTAAAGAATAAGGAATAGAAGATAGAAGGGGCAGCTCCTAGCCCCTAGGGCTGAGATAGACATCCTTCCCAGCCTTCCTCCAGGGCCGAAATCCAGACCTTATTGGAGAGGATGTGACTGTGGCTCACTGGAGGGCAAAGAAGTCATTGAGGTGCTGCCCTGGTGGAACTTGCTAGAAATCTGCCATTTAGGTGTGCTGGGGAAGTTACTCACAGGGAGGTACTGCATCTCAAAATCTGCTGCAAAGCCATCCAAAGAGGTGCCAGGGAAAGCCGCTAGCCATGGTGTGTTGCTGATTGCCATGCACTGTAGGACCCAGGCACTAAAGAGGCTGCTCACACCACAGGAACCCACGCTTCAGGAGTCTGGGCTGGAGAACCATATGTGCTCCAGGGACCAGGCCATGGAGGAACCTCAAAAATTTCAAGAGTCCAGGCATGGTGGTACACACCTGTAATCCCAGCACTTTGGAAGGCCAAGGTGGGCAGTCGATTGAGCTCAGGAGTTCAAGACCAGCCTGGACAACATGATGAGACCCCATCTCTATACACACACACACACACACACACACGCACACGCACACACACACACACACACACACAGCTGAGCATGGTGGCACATGCCTGTAGTCCCAGCTACCTGGGAAGCTGAGGTGGGAGGATCCCTCAAGCCCAAGGAGGTTGAGGTTGCAGTGAGGCATGATCACACCACTGCACCCCAGCCTGGGTGACAGAGTGAAACCCTGTCTCAAAAACAAACAACAACAACAAACCTGCAGGAGCCTGATGAGAGACACACACATGTACCAAGGAGAGGAACCCCTCAACCCCTGCCTCCTACAGTGTCCCGCTAGCTCCCCCTACTGACAAAGCTGAGCATTGTGTTAGCTGGAAAAGAAAAAGTGTTTACAGGCCTCAGTTCCAGGATTACCGAGCCATATGTGCAACAGAAGGTATATTTTTCGCTGAGAGGCAACAAGTTGATAACTGGTACAGAGAATCAACACTTAGTTTCCATATCCACTCCTATATACATTTGAATTTCCATGCAGCAATGAAGCAACTCACATTTCCACCTAAAGAAGTTCAACTGTCTTTCTTGTAAGTGAAGAAGTTCTCATCCTCTCTCCAAAATGAGAAGACACACAGTCCCAACAATCACCGTATCACTGGCTCTACTAAATACTTACCAAATGCGGTCATAGTCTCTACTATTTTTTACCTAAAGACTTGTAACATTAGTTTGCATGCAACAAGAAATAAAAACGGGGAGAATGAGAAACAAAAACGTTAGTGCTGTGATTTGAATGCTTGTGTCCCCCCTAAATTCTTCTGCTGAAATCGTAACCCCACAAGGTGATGGTGTTAGGAGGTAGAGACTTTTGGGAGGTGATTGTATCATGAGGGCAGAACCCTCATTAATGGAATAAATGTCCTTATAAAAGAGGCCCCAGAGAGATGTCTTGCCCCTTCCACTATGCGAAGACACAGCCAGAAGGTGCCATCTTCGAATTAGGAACAGGCCCTTAACAGACAATGAAACTGACAGTGCCTTGATTTTGGACTTCCAGCCTCTAGAATAGTAAGAAATAAATTTCTGTTGTTTAGAAGCTATCTGCCAATGGGCATAGTGGCTCAGACCTGTAATCCCAGTACTTTGGGAGGCCAACATGAGAGGATCGCTTGAGGCCAGAAGGTTAAGACCAGCCTGGGCAACATAACAGGATCCCGTCTCTACCCCCTTCCAGCCCCTCCCAAAAAAGCAGCAGCAGCAGCTACCTAGTCTATGATATTCGGTTATAGCAGCCCCTGAACAGACTGAGGCAGCATATTAAAAAGTCCATATATACATAACAAACAGAAAGGAAATGTGCAAAACTACTGCTATAGTCCAGGTGGCCAGTCACAAGGCCAGGCTAGTAATCGGTCACAAAGCCATAATTGATATCTGTGGCTTCCTTCTTTCATTACCCATTCCCTATTTCCCCTAATTTTAGCCAGAGCCTCAGATGAGTGAAATTTCGTACCTGTTGAAGTAACCCAAAGCTTCGTTTCTTTTTTTCTTTTGAGACGGAGTCTCACTCTGTCACCCAGGCTGGAGTGTAGTGGTGCAATTTTGGCTCACTGCAGCCTCTGCCTCCTGGGTTCAAGCAATTCTCCTACCTCAGCCTCCCAAGAAGCTAGAACTACAGGCATATGCCATCATGTCTGGCTAATTTTTGTATTTTTAGTAGAGGTGGGATTTCACCATGTTGGCCAGGCTGGTCTTGAACTCCTGACCTCAAGTGATCCACCCACCTTGGCCTCCCAAAGTGCTGGGATTACAGACATGAGCCATTATGCCCAGCCGGAAGTTTCATTTCTGAAGGCCCTGAGATGTCAATCTTCCCATCTTCTTTTGGCTACTAGTTTCCTATTGACCTTTACTACTGGTGATGGAGGTATCACTTGGTACACCCTGAGGATCCTCTTGTTTCCAGACATAGTCCTCCTACTCACATGTGGCAGACAGACTGTAAGGTAGTTCCCCACTATGTCTGCTTTCTGGTATTCTTTTTTTTTTTTTTTTTTTTGAGATGGAGTTTTGCTCTGTTGCCAGGTTGCAGTGCAATGGGAAGATTTGGCTCACTGCAACCTCCGCCTCCTGGATTCAAATGATTCTCCTGCCTCAGCCTCTCAAGAAGCTGGGATTACAGGTGCATGCCACCACAGCTGGCTAATTTTTTGTAGTTTTAGTAGAGATGGAGTTTCACTATGTTGGCCAGGCTGGTCTTGAACTCCTGATCTCAAGTGTTCCACCCACCTCGCCCTCCCAAAGTGCTGGGATTATGGGCATGAGCCACTGCGCCCAGCCTGGTATTCACCCTTTTATGCGTTCCCCACAACTTGAGTAGGAATAAGACCTGAGACTGACTGGAGCCCAGGCCATGGCAAAGGTGATGGCACTCCCATGGTTACATTATGCCACACTCCCATGGTTATGTTATGCAAGTCTCCGGGTCTGTCTTGCTCATACACTTGCTCTAGAGACTCTCCTTGCTGGCTTGATGAAGTAAATGGCCACTGGTGAAAGCCATGTGGCAAGGAACTGTGGAGCCCCTTGCCAGGAACTATGAGCAGCCTACAGCTAGCAAGAAATCAGGCCCCCAATCCTATAGGAAGGAAATGAATTCTGCCAACACCTTGAGTGAGCTTGGAAGAGGCTTCTTCTCCTGCGAGGCTTTCAGGTTCCAAGCGCAGCCTTGGCCAACACCTTGATTGCAGCCTGTGAGCCCTGCCCATTTTCCTGGCCCACAGAAACTGTGGGATAATAAATGGGTGTTGTTTTAAGCCACTAAATTTGCAGCCATTTGTTACACAGTAGTAGAAAACTGGCCTGGTACAGTGGCTCGCGCCTATAATCCCAGCACTTTGGGAGGCTGAGGTGTGTGGATCACCTAAGGTCAGGAGTTTGAGACCAGCCTGGCCAACATGGTGAAACTTCGTCTCTACTAAAAATGCAAACATTAGTTGGGCGTGGTGGTGCATGCCTGTAATCCCAGCTACTCCGGGGTCTGAGGCAGGAGAATCACTTGAACTCAGGGGGCGGAGGTTGCAGTGAGCCGAGATCACGCCACTGCACTCCAGCCTGGGTGACAGAGTGAGACTCCATCTCAGAAAAGAAAAAAGAAAACTAATATACCTCACTATGTAGTAGCAACCCAATTGCCGCTGACCATCTGGACCAATAACTTAATCCAGTAGAATAATCGGTTTTCTGCTTATTGGCTCAGTAGCATAGACCACCAAAATGGACAGTCTCGCCTTCCAATACAATGGAACTTTGTTATGCCACTTGGTTGAAACCTCTTCCCCACATCTCCCACCTTGTAGAATAAGACTTCCAAATCTGCAAGGGTCAAGGTTGTTTGCTCTGTCACCAGGATAGAGTGCAGTGGCGAGATCTTGGCTCACTGCAACCTCCGCCTCCTCAATAAAAAATTCTAGTCTGGGCACGGTGGCTCACACCTGTAATCCCAGCACTTTGGGAGGCTGAGGCAAGCAGATTACCTGAGGTCAAGAGCTCGAGACCAGCCTGGTCAACATGGTGAAACCCCATCTCTACTAAAAATACAAAAATTAGCCGGGTATGGTGGTGTGCACCTGTAATTCCAGCTACTCAGGAGGCTGAGGAATGAGAATCACTTGAACCTGGGAGGCAGAGGTTGCAGTGAGCTGAGGTCGTGCTACTAAACTCTAGCCTAGGCAACAGAATGAGACTCTGTCTCAAAAAAAAAAAAAGAAAGAAAAGAAAAGAAAAGTTCTGCTAGTGGGTTACTGGGGATAGTGGTAAGTGGAAGTGTATCCACTCCCACTTCTACCCTTGATTCCTGAATTCATGAGTTCTAGCTATGGAAGAGATAGACTGCATGTTGTAAGACAGAAGCCAGCTTTTCTGTGTCTTGTCTCCTGAACAGCACTGTAACTGAGTCTTCGGTAAGCCATTCCACCTTTCAACTAGCCCAGCTATTTTCAGGTGATGGAGTAGGGGGTAAAACTACATGAACCCATTGCTGTGAAATGAGTTATCTAACCAGAAGTATTGTTATGGGGAGCCCATGATGGTAAATAAGGCATTCTTGAGTCCATGGGTGCTGTTCCTGGCAGAAGCATCATGGGCAAGGAAGGCAAATCCATATTCAGAATATGTGTCTACGGCAATGAAGACAAATCTCAGTCCCTCTGTGCAGTGTAATAAACTTGCCACAGGTGGCTGGCTGGTGCCCTCTATGAGTGGTGCCATATTGGAGGGCTTTGTGCGGGTCTCTGCTGTTGGCAGATTATGCATTCAACAGTGATGTTATCTAGGTCAGCCTGGGAAAAGTGAAGTTCACATAATTGAATCTATGGGCAGCCTCCCTCTGTGCCACCACGGCCACTTTGTTTATGAGCCCATTGCACAAGAACCTGCGAGGTGAGAGAAAGGGGCGGAGTGACATCTAGAGGATGTTAATTCTCCTGCTGTCTGTCATACACAGTCCTAGCAGGCCAGACACAGTGGCTCACGTCTGTAATCCCAGCACTTTGGGAGACTGAAGTCAGCAGATCGCTTTAGCTCAGGATTATAAGACCAGCCTGGGCAACATGGGAAAACCCCATCTCTACAAAAAAAATTACAAAAATTAGCGGGGCGTGGTGATATACAGCTGTAGTCCCAGCTACTTGGGAGGCCGATGAGGCAGAGGTTACAGTGAGCCGAGATTGTGCCACTGAACTGCAGTCTGGATGACAGAGCCAGACCCTGTCTCGACAAACAAAACAAAACAACAACAACAACACGAACAGCAAACAGTACTAGCAGGTCTTGATGATTTGACACTCCACAAAACATCACGATGGTCTGTTACATTGACAATATTATGCTGAGCTGGTCTGCTAAGCTGAAAATAACACATACTTTAGACGCCTTAGTAAGACTTACATGATCTGGAGGGTAGGAGATAAACCCCATAAAAATTGAGGGGATGCCCATATGAATGAAGTTTCTGGTACATTCAATGGCTTAAGCCATCTGAAAACAGGCCTACAGTGACAGACACCTTCACTTCACACCATCTACCTTAACAAAAGAGGCACAATGCTTGGAAGATCTTTTCTGATTTTGGAAGCAACATACCACATTTGAGTGTACTACTTCAACACATTTAGAGAGTCCCCTCCATGGCTACCAGTTATGAATTGGGACCAGAGCAAGCGAAGGCTCTGCACTAAGGTCAGTGTGCAGTACAAGCCACTCTTGGAGGCTTTATGTGAGGCTTTATGATCCAGCTATTCCAGTTCTTTTGTGGTTCCATATAAATTGTAGGTTGTTTTCTAATGCCATGAAGAATGTCATTGGTATTTTGATTGATAGGGATTGCATTAAATCTGTAGATTGCTTTAAGTAGTATGGACATCTGAACAATAATGACTCTTTCAATCCATGAACATCAAATAACTTTCCAGTTTTCTGTGTCCTCTTTAATTTCTTGCATCGATGTTTCATAGTTTTCATTGTAGAAATCTTTCACTTCTTTGGTTAATTTCTAGGTATTGTTTTACTTTATTTTTAGTAGTTGCTTTTTTAAAGAAATGAATGCATGAGAATAAATATAGTCCTGGTTGAATTTTGCTCAAAGAACTGCTGCAACCCTCTTGGGTCCATGAAGAGAGATACTGCCCATGTGCTGAGTAAGCAGAGCAGAAAAATGAATGACCACCATTACCCTGCTGAATCAGCCATTCTAGAAATCCTCCTGCCTCTGGATTTCATGATATGTAAGAAAATAAGCTTCTTCTTGTGTAATCCAGTTTAGTTGGTGCCTTATCTTCTGTTTACCTCCTGTGTCCAAGGACCTACTTTTCTACATTTTCCACTCTGCTCTTACCCTGGGGGCTGACCTGTTTCAATTACATCAGGGACTTCCCTTCTCCTCTGGCTTTCAACTGGGTTTGGCCAATAAAACACACCCACAAGAGAAGGGAGGGAGAGAAACGAGTTAGAAAATGTTTCCTGCCAGAACCTTGAGTGATAATGTTGGGTTTTCTGTTACTTGAAGTCAAAAGCATCCTGATTTACGTGTTCCTGTCTACTAGGTGGCAATTTACATTTTATTTATTTATTTATTTCCCCCAGCTTTACTGAGGTATGATTGACAAATAGAATCAATATGGTGAAACCCGTCTCTATTAAAAATACAGAAAATTAGCTGGGCATGGTGGCAGGCGCCTGTATTCTCAGACTTGGGAGGCTGAGGCAGGAGAATTGCTTGAACCCGGGAGGTAGAGGTTGCAGTGAGCTGAGATCACACCATTGCACTCCAGCCTGGGCGACAAGAGTGAAACTCTGTCTCAAAAAAAGAAAAAAAAAAAATAGAACATTGTATATATTTAAGGTTACAACATGGTGTTTCATTACACAGGTAAGTATACAGGTAAGTATACCTGTGTAATGGCATACTTGTCACCTGACATAGTTATCTTTTTGTGTGTATGGGTGACGTGAACATTTAGGATCTATTCCTCTAGCAAATTTCAAGCATATACTATTAAGTATAGTTGCCATACTGTACAGTAGATCTCTAGAACTTAGTCACCTTATAACTGAAAGCCTGTACTTTTGACCAACGCCTTCCCATACCACCACTCCCTAGGTGCTGACAACACCATTCTTCTACTCTCTGTTTCTTTAAGTTCAACTATTTTGGATTCCACATATAAGTGATATCATGTAATATTTGCCTTTCTGTGACTGGCTTACCTCATTTAACATAATGTCCTCCAAGTTTACCCATGCTGATGCAAATGACACAATTCCCTTCTATTGTTTTTTAAGGCTGAATAATGTTCCATTGTGTTCTATCTGGATGGAACACGATGGAACATTATTCAGCCTTAAATTGTAAATACAGGTCGGGGGCGGTGGCTCACGCCTGAAATCCCAGCACTTTGGGAGGCTGAGGCGGGAGGATCACGAGGTCAGGAGTTCAAGACCAGCCTGGCCAATATGGTAAAACCCCATCTCTACTAGAAATACAAAAATTAGCCAGGCATGATGGTGTATGCCTATAGTCCCAGCTACTTGGGAGGCTGAGGCAGAAGAATTGCTTGAACCCGGGAGGTGGAGGTTGCAGTGAGCCAAGATCACACCACTGTACTCCAGCCTGGGCAACAGAGTGAGACCTTGTCTCAAAAAAAAAAAAAATAGAATATATTTATTTATTTATATATATATATGTTTTTACATACATGTAAGGAAATTGTAATATATATTATACATGACATATATTATCACATATATATGACAATATGTATGCGTATATATATTCATATATATACCCATACTACAATTTCTTTATCCATTCATTTTTGATACTTAGGTTGTTTCCACATCTTAGCTATTGTAAATAATGCTGTAATAAACATGGGCGTGCAGATACCTCTTCAAGATGCAATTTTATCAAATGCCATATGCAGGTTTTGAAAAAAGAAAGAAGAGGGATACCAAGTGTATTTCTTTTCATTATATACCCAGAAATAGAATTGCTGAATCATATGGTAATTCTGTTTTTAATTTTGTGAGGAACCTTCATACTTTTTTCCATAATGGCTATACCAATTTACAGTCACACCAATGGTACACAAAGGTTCTCTTGTCTTCACATCCTTGTCACCCTTGTTATCTTTTGTCTTTTTGAGGATAACCAACGAAACAGGTGTGAGGTAGTATCTCATTATGGTTTTGATATGCATTTCCCTGATAATTAGGGATGCTGAATACTTTTTTTGTATACTTGTTGGCCATTAGTATGTCTTTGGAAAATGTCTATTGAGGTCCTTTGCCCAGTTTTTAACTGGATTATTTGGGGATTTTTTGTTATTGAGTTTTTGGAATTCTCTATATATTCTGGATATTAACTTCTTTTTTTTTTTTGAGACAGAGCCTCACTCTGTCACCCAGACTGGAGTGCAGTGATGTGACCTCGGCTCATGGAAATCTCCGCCTCCCGAGTTCAAGTGATTCTTCTGCGTCAGCTTCCCAAGTAGCTGGGACTACAGTCACATGCCACCATGCCCGGCTAATTTTTGTATTTTTAGTAGAGACGAAGTTTCACCATATTGGCCAGGCTGGTCTGAAGCTCCTGACCTTGTGATCTGCCCACCTCAGCCTCCCAAAGTGCTGGGACTACAGACACGAGCCACTGCACCCAGCAATATTAACTTCTTATCAGACATATGATTTGCAAATCTTTTCTCCCATTCTGTAATACCTTTTCATTTTGTTGATTGTTTCCTTTGCTGTACAGAAGCTTTTCAGTCTGACTAAACATTGGCAGAATGAAGACTAAAAGTTATATAATTATCTCAGTAGAGAAAGTATTGGACAAAATTCAACATCATTTTATGACACAAACTTTCAAAAAATTAGGTGTAGAAGGAATATACCTGAACGTAATAAAAGCCATATATGGCAGACCCACAGCTAACATGATACTCAGTAAAAAGCTGACAGCTTTTCCTCTAAGATCAGAATAAGACAAGGATGCCCACTCCTGTGGCTTCTGTGCAACACAGATGTCCTGGATTGAGCAATTAGGCAGAAAAATAAATTGGAAAGATAGAAGTAAAACTCTCTCTATTTACAGATGACACAATCCTATATACAGAAAACCCTAAAGACTGCCAAAACTAATGAACAAATTCAGTAAATTTGCAGGATACTAAATCAACCTATAAAAATCAGTTGCATTTCCATACAATAATAATGTACTATTCAAAAAGAAGTTAAAAAAATAATCCCAGCTGAGTGTGCTGGGTGCTCATGCCTGTAATCCCAGTGCTTTGGAAGGTCAAGGCAAGTGGATCGCTTAAACTCAGGAGTTCAAGACCAAGCTGGGAAAATATGGCAAAACCCCATCTCTACTAAAAATACAAAAATTAGCCTGGTGTGGTGGTGTACACCATAATCCCAGCTACCTGGGAGGATGAGGCACAAGAATCACTTGAACCTGAGAGGTGGAGTTTGCAGTGAGCTGAGATCATGCCACTGTCCTCCAGCCTGGGCAACAGAGCGAGACTCTGTCTCTAAATAAATAATAAATATCTGAGGTGAATGTAAACGGCATTTGATACTGAGAGCCTCAGCAACCCCTTGAGTTACCTGGGAGAGAAGACAGGCTTATCACTTATTAAAAATTAAAAAATAAATAAATAAATAGAAGAGACATAAATAAGTAGAAAGCTATCCCAAGCTTATAGATTGGAGGAATTATTACTATTGTTAAAGTGTGCATTCATATTAAATTTATATATAATTAGTAGATGCTGCTCAATAATTGTTTACTCTGCTTATCATACTGCTTGATCCTGATTTGCTAGTTCTAATACTGGTGTATTATTGGTTACTTTTAATTTTGATTTTATTTATTTATTTATTTATTTATTTATTTTTAAGACCAAATTTCACTCTTATCACCCTGGCTGGAATGCAATGGTGTGATCCTGGCTCACTGCAACCTCTGCCTCCTAGGTTCAAGTGATTCTCTTGTCTCAGCCTCCCGAGAGCTGGGATTACAGGTGTGCTCCACCACGCCTGGCTAATTTTTTTATTACTAGTAGAGACAGGGTTTCGTCATGTTGGCCAGCCTGGTCTTAAACTCCTGACCTTAGGTGATCCAACCACCTTGGCTTCCCAAAGTGCTGGGATTATAGGTGTGAGCCACCACACCCGGCAATATAATTTCAAATTTACAAAAGTATTGTAAGAATGATTCAAGAAATTTCCATGTGACTGTTATTCTGATATTCTCTTTTTTCCTTTCTCTCTCTTTCAGAGCAAGTTATCTTTCATTCTGAACCACTTGAGATTGAATTGGAAACATCATGTCCTTTAAATACTTCAATGTGTATTTCCTAAGAACGAGCGCCTTCCCTTGCAGAACTTCAGCACGATTATCAAAATCAGAAGATTTCACATTAATATACTACTACCTCACACTCCATACTCAAATTTCAACAATTATCAAATAATGTCTTTTATTGCTGTTTCTTTTTGCCCAGCCCAATCTAGGATCATACATTACATTTAGTTTTCTTTTTTTTTTTTTTTTTTTTTTTTTTGGGGACGGAGTTTCGCTCTTGTTACCCAGGCTGGAGTGCAATGGCGCGATCTCGTCTCACCGCAACCTCCGCCTCCTGGGTTCAGGCAATTCTCCTGCCTCAACCTCCTGAGTAGCTGGGATTACAGGCATGCACCACCATGCCCAGCTAATTTTTTGTATTTTTAGTAGAGGCGGGGTTTCACTATGTTGACCACGTGATCCACCCGCCTCGGCCTCCCAAAGTGCTGGGATTACAGGCTTGAGTCACCGTGCCCGGCCTACATTTACTTTTCATGTTTAGTTCCTTTCAATCTGGAACTAGTCCTCAATCTTCCTTTGTTTTTCTTTTCTTTTCTTTTTTTTTTTGTGACAGAGTCTCGCTCTGTTGCCCAGGCTGGAATGCAGTTGTGCAATCTCAGCTCACTGCAACCTCAACCTCCCAGATTCAACAATTCTCTGCTTCAGCCTGCCAAGTAGCTGGGACTACAGGCGCCCACCACCATGCCTGGCTTCTTTTTCTTGACCTTGACATTTTTGACGAATACAGGCCAGTTCTCTTGTATTTATTAATTTATTTCTTAGAGACAGGGTCTGGCCCTGTTGCCCAGGCTGGTCTTAAACCCCTGACCTCAAGCAATCCTCCTGCCTCAGCCTTCCAATGTGCTAAAATTGCAGGCATGAGCCATTGTGCCTGACCAGTTTTTTTGATAGAACACCTTTCAGGTTGGATTTGTCTAATGTTTCCTTCTGATTTGATCCATACTGATTATGCATTTTTTAACAGGAATATCACAGAAGTGGTGCTGTGTCTTTCCCAGTGCATCATATCAGGGGGCACATTATGTTCATTTGTCCCAACATTGGTGATGTTAGCTTTGATCTTTGATTAACTTGGTGTCTGCTAGGTCCTTCCACTGTAGTCACTACTTTTTTCTTTAGAATTAATAAGTAATTTGTGAAGAGATATTTTTTAGACTATATAAATATCCTGTTCATCAATAAACTTTCACTCACTAATTCTAGTAGCCACTGATGATTTTCTAACTACATTCCTTCTACATTTATTCGTGAGCATTCTACTGCAAGGGCTTTCTTTCTTCTTTCCCCTGCTTATTTACTGATTGATACTATCCTGGACTTAAGTATTCTTATTTTATTACATTATAATTTATTGTTATATTTTATTTTGATGCCTAATTGCCCCGCCTTTGGCTAGTGGGAGCCCTTTGAACCTGACTCCTGGTCCTTTGACATGTCTCCATTATTCTATGAGAACCTCCTTACTTTCTGGTACAAGATGTTCCAGGCTCATCTTGAATTTTCTCAACTTCAGTTCTAGAATCTACCAACTCCCCAAGGATCCATAGTCCCTTTTTGTGGAGAATGGTTATTGAGAAGTCAATATCTGGGTGCTAAGTGTGGTTATTCCCACTAGACTATCATTGTTTCTAGCCCTTCTTCACCAACAGAGCTGAGGCGTGCATGTGTGTGTGAATGTGACTGTTCGTATACATACATATGCATACATGTATGCAAATAGATATATACACACACACACACACATACACATTTATAGCTAGATTTATTTATTTACTTTTAGAGACAGGGTTTTGCTCTGCCACCCAGGCTATAGTGCAGTGGCACAACCATAGCTCACTGCAGCCTCAAACTCCTGGGCTCAAGCAATCCTCCCTCCTCAGCCTCCTGAGTGGCTAGGAGTATAGACGCAAGCCACTGCACCCAGCTATATTTATTTTTCTATCTATTTATCTACATACTTAAAACCATGAGTTCATACTAGCTATGGACTGAATTGTGTCCCCTCAAAATTCACATGTTGAAGCCCTAACCTCCAATGAGGCTGTACTGGGAACAAGGAAGTAATTAAGATTAAATGAGGTCATAAAGGTGAAGCCCCAATTTAATAGGATTAGTGTCCTTGGCCGGGCACAGCACTTTGGGAGGCCGAGGTGGGTGGATCACTTGAGGAAAGGAGTTCGAGACCAGCCTGGCCTACATGGTGAAACCCTGTCTCAACTAAAAATACAAAATTAGCAGGGCATGATGGCGCGTGCCTGTTATCCCAGCTACTCAGGAGGCTAAGGCAGGAGAATCACTTGAACCCAGGAGGCAGAGGTTGCAGTGAGCTGAGATCTCATCACTACACTCCAGCCTGGCAACAAAGCAAGACTGTTTCAAAAAAAAAAAAGATAAGGATTAATGTCCCCATGGAAAAGAAGAGACCCCAGAGCTCACTCACATATGCTCTGTCTCTCTTTCAGCATGTGAAGACACAGTGAGAGGGCGGCCATCTACAAGCCAGGAAGAGAGCCCTCACCAGAAATTGAATTGGCTGGCATCTTAAGCGTGGACCTCCCAAATGTTATTGGGAAGTCTATGGTATTTTGTTACAGCAGGCTAATAATACTGACATTTAATTCTAATCTACATGAATGGCGTACTTTTTTAGTGCTTCTATAATGTACCATTTTTCTATAAGGACTTTGCTATTTTTGGCCTGTCCAGATTGTCAGTTGATAGAAGAGGGTTAGAGTCTAGTTGCCTTGTGTAATGTCATAAGTAGAAGGGGCTTTCTTAAAAAGTTGAGAATGTCCATGATTATTTATCAATAAAATCAGAGTTAATCCAAAAGTTGCACTGTTGCATGTCAGCTGAATGTAAAAGTTCTCTCTCCTTTGCCCAGAACAGGACAAATAGCAAAAAGAAACCCATGGGAATAAGTGTCAACCCCAGCAGGGGACCATAACTGTCCAGCTGCTTGAATCATTCCTGCAGGCTAGAAAAGGGAAGGAGTCCATTGCTGGTTTAGTGTCTATAGCAAGGTAGATATTAGGAACTCAGCCTACAGTACCTCACCTTGTCCTCACAGCAACACTGAAAAGTGGTGTGATTCTTCTCATTTTAAAGACAAGAAAACAGAGAGACAGTAGGCCAGGTGCAGTGGCTCACACCTGTAATCCCAACACTTTGGGAGGCCGAGGCGGGCAGATCACCTGAGGTCGGGAGTTTGAGACCAGACTGACCAACATGGAAAAACTCCACCTCTACTGAAAATACAAAATTAGCTGGCTGTGGTGGCACATGCCTGTAATCCCAGCTACTCAGGAGGCTGAAGCAGGAGAATCACTTGAACCCAGGAGGTGGAGGTTGCAATGAGCAGAGATCGCACCATTGAACTCCAGCTTGGACAACAAGAGCAAAACTCGGTCTCAAAAAAAAAAAGAAAAGAATAAAAGCCAGTGGCTCACACCTGTAATCCCAGCACTTTGGGAGGCTGAGGCGGACGGATCAGGAGGTCAAGAGATCAAGACCATCCTGGCCCACATGGTGAAACCTGGTCTCTGAAAAAAAAAAAAAATTTTTTTAATTAAAAAAAGAAAATAGGCAGAGAGATTAAGTCATTTGCTTAAGGTTAAATAGCTAGAACCCCCTCCCTAGACTATATATACTTCCTTTGAGGATGAAAATCAATACTGAGTTGAACCATATTGGAGCCTAAAACAAAAGAAAGAATACATGCCCTATATGCACTTACCTTCCATATTTTAAACCAAATAGAAAAAGTGGATATAAGCATTACAATGAAAAAAATGACTACATATAAAGTTCTATGTTATTCAATCTGTTCACATGTTATTGTCAACTCTCACAAAGTCACTTGTCAGGACATGCAGTGGCAGTCTGCCTGGGAACTCTGGGCTGATTGGTAATGAGTGTTCTCACTGCAAAATAATGCAAGGTCATAAGCAATAGCCTGCCTATATTTTAAATGTTAACATTCTGTTCATCATGGGTTTTTTGCATTAATTTTGGTTTTTAAAAATATTGTGTTAAGATATTATTTATCTTGGATTTCCTGAGTTTTTGGTGCCCTCTTAAATTTTATGCCTGAAGGGAGTTCCTCACTCAACTCACTTTAATCTGGGCCCTGGGTAAAATCAAGCTTGGGCCTGAATATCATAAGATTCCTACTCACCAGAGTTGACCTTCTCTACATAGAGCCCTGTCCGGGATGATTACTGACTCTAGCACCATTCCATGGGTCTCGGATGACTCCACTCCTGGTGAGGCTCACATGGCCCACATGACTGTGGAGTGCCCCAACTTCTCGCCAGAAGTATTGAATCACAAAGCTGTAACAATAGAAATGGTTCCATCGTGTGGAAAGCACATGATCACGTGCCTGCAAAAATGTTTGGTGACACCAGATATTCTCCACCCAGCCTTAGTCACATCTGACCCAGAAACCACAAGTTTCCAGTTCCTACCTTGGGATGCTCATCTAAGCTCATGGCATCAGAATTCCTAGGTTCCCCCAGCACCTGTATGCCAAGAGTCTGGCTTCCCTACCGCTTAGAATGGGCCAGTGAGAGTCACCGGCTCAGAAGCTCAGCCTTTGGTTTGGGAGCCTGCACAGTCCCCTCCTTAGCCAAGTAGTTGGCTGAAAGTCCCTGCACCAATACCCCAGATGAACACTGCTGATTTCTTTGTTCTTTTCAACAGTTCCCCACGGCTTTAGGAAAAGTGAAGAGAAGCTACTGTTAAAACACTTTTAGCGACTGGGCACTGTGGCTCACGCCTGTAATCCCAGCACTTTGGGAGGCCAGGGTGGGTAGATTACTGAGGTCAGGAGGTCAAGATCAGCCTAGCCAACATGGTGAAACCCTGTCTCTACTAATAATACAAAAATTAGCTGGGTATAGAGTCTGTAATCCCAGCTACTCAGGAGGCTGAGGCAGAAGAATTGCTTGAACCCGAGAGGCGGAGGTTGCACTGAGCTGAGATTGTCCTACTGCACTCCAGCTTGGTGACAAAGTGAGATTTAAAAAAAAAAAAAAAAAAACTTTTAGCCACAGCACAACACTTACTAATGCTGTTTTGTGCAGAAGGACAGAGGGAGGAACTGGAGATAACGGCACGAGGAAGAACAGCTCTTAACCCCTTCACCCTGCAACAAGGAATTCACAAATACCCATGTGCTGGCTCTTCCCCTTCCCACCCAGAACTTTTACAGATGAAGAATCAAGCGCAAATCGGTAAGAAGTCAGCTATGAAGTAAAAAGGAAGTCAGGGAGACCCAGGAGCCTTTCCTGAGCATCGCTGAACAAGTGCACAAACACCTCATCTTCCAAAGACAAAACAAGCATTTTATGAGGCCCATTGGACACCCTGTATCCACCCCTGCCCCCTCCAATCCAAGTTCCAAGCTGTAGCCAGAGTAACCCTCTAAAAACACAAACTTGTCATGAGGATGAAATGAGCTAGTATTTGCAAAGTGCT
The DNA here is from genome assembly GCF_009761245.1 of Sapajus apella. Classification (NCBI taxonomy): domain Eukaryota; kingdom Metazoa; phylum Chordata; class Mammalia; order Primates; family Cebidae; genus Sapajus; species Sapajus apella. Next base: position 1,357,203 of record NW_022436953.1, on the reverse strand, counting down.
GACTGGCACTACTGGCACGTGCGTGGTAAGTACTATAAAATGCCCATTACATAAACACAGTACATATAATGCCATTCCCTGGTTAAACTCCTCTGAGGATCACATGCAACCTTTTCTGCCTACCTCTGCCTTCTGCTTCCCACCGCGCTCTCTCTTGCTAGCCTTACTCCAGATCTCACTGAATTCCTCCTGAGCCAAGCTACCTCCTGGCCCAAGCAAGTGTCCTTCCGCTTTCCTTAAAACACTCTCCTCATACCCACTCCTCTTCATTTGACCAATTTCAACTCCTTCTTTATATTTCAGCTTAAATGTTGTTTCTTCAGGCCTCCTGAACCTCCCAGAGGAAGCTTAGGTTCCTCCATATTTGTTCTCTTCTAGCCATAACATTGATCACAACTGTAATCACATACTAATTTAGGTTGTTTAATCACATACTGTTTTAATTAATCACATACTTTTTTGGGCTGTTAACTGTCTGCCTCCCTTACTAGGCTGTAGACGCCCCAGGACAAGGGCTATAGGTCTTTCTGTCTCTCTTGTTTACTGCCTATCAAGGAATTCGGACAGCATAGGTCACTAATGAACATTTCCGAATGAATACAAACTTTGAAATACTGTCTTGTTTAGGTAACAGGCCCAAAGTCGCACAAATGACTCAAGATTTGAACCCACGACATTCTGGCTTTGAAGCCTAAGGTCTGACTGCATCACCAACTGCCCCTCCTCTCCCTCAAAGCCAGAGCCAAACGCAAGTGGGCTGGGAGGGGAGCTGAGCGGTAGAGTCTGAGGATGTGAGAGAGCCACGCACTGCAAGGCAGTCGGCGCCGCGCCATCGCTGGCCTCGGGCCCAGGAGAAGGGGCAACCGTCACGTGTACCCTGCAGGGCTAGCGGCCGCCGCACCCTGGGGCAGGAATGTAGCCCCGCCCGGCTCCCGCGCCACCAAAACCGCGCTGGCGGTGGGGACTGACGTCAATGAAAGGGGCGCCTCGGGCGCCGCGCGAGGACTGCTAGGGCAGTGGGCAGAGCCAGGGCAGACACGCCCCCCACCGCAGCTCCGCAGCTGATTAGGTTCGAGGAAGCCTCGCACCCGGCTTTCCAGGCCAGCGGGGGCGGGGGCGGGGATGGACACGCCCCCTCCCGTCTCCCGCCTCTGATTGGCGCACAGAGCTCCGCCTTGGGTTTGGAAGGCTCTCCTGGGAGCTCACGCCCGGCTCGGGCCGAGGATTGGCGGTTCCGGGGCTGGGGAGCGCTTTCTCCCGGGAGCTGCTGCTGTGACCCGAGTGGCTCGGACCAGCTTGCGGTCGCGTGCGGCCCCCCTCGAGCAACCGGGTCCGTAGGTCGGCGGCCCGGCTCGGCGCTGCGGTGGGAGTCGGGGTGCCACTGGGACGCGACCACCAGATCCACTTAGGGCCCCGTCGTTCTGAGAAGCGGCCACGTCTGAGCCCCGGGGCCTCCTCGTGCTGGAGATGTCGCCTTAGGAGCTCGGCCAGGATACCGTCTCCCACGCTCTTGTGCTGTCCGTGAGCACCGCCTGGCCCTTGTGGGCACCCTCGCAGCAGGAAGCCCAGAGCTGCGCCCGCCCTTTCTGAAGGCTGTGGAAGGGGTTGAGTGGGCGCATCTTACCTCGTCTCATCCCCATTTGAGGTCTGTCGGAGCTTCCCTGCAGCGTGGTGAGTACCTGCTCCAATTCTCTGCGAGGCGGAGGAGTGCACAGGGCACAGAGGCTGGCTTGGGAGTCCTGACCTTGGATCCCTGCGTCTTCCACAATCCACAGAAGCAGATAGCCTCCGAAAGGCTTCTGGGCCCGACCTTCCCCAGAAGACCTCCTCAGCCATCTGGCAGGAACAAAAATAACTTAGTGGTTGAGAGCCCGGGTGCTGGGGTCAATCTGCCTGGTTCATGTCCCAACTTCCATCACCTGCCAGCTGTGTGACTTTGGGTGTAGCTTTCTCATCTGTAAAATGGGTGTAATAGTGCCACCTCATGTGAGGAAGAAAGAAAGCACCCATCTGAACGTGCTCTGTTCTGTGATTGACACCGAACAAGCTGCCTCTATGAGTTCAATCATAAAGCTAAGATTTAAAACTACACAGGTTTGCTGATGGCAGTGATGATGAAAATGACAATGATTCTATAGCCCCTGGTAGTCAAACAGCCTTTCCCTTCATCATGTATTCAATCAGCATACATAGAATATGTTTTACCAGGTACTAGTAGGAATGCCCTCGCAAACTCCATTTTCCCATCAAGGGTTATTCATTTTCACCATTTATTTTAAAAAGCTTGTTTAAAATTTTGTAGAGACAGTCATGCTATATTGACCAGGCTGGTCTCGAACTCCTGAGCTCAAGTGATCCTCCCACCTCAGCCTCCCAAAGTGCTGGGATCACAGGCAGGAGCCACCAGGCCTGGCCTTATTCACACCATTTTGACGATGAGCAACTTGTAGCAGGGGAAACTAAGACTTATCCAAGGTCAGTCAGCAGCACAGCCAGAATTCAGGGTTCTAGAACTCTTGAAAAGGGTTATCCCTAGATCTAGTAGCAGTTTATTTCCAGGTCATATATGAGAATTGGTCTGGGGAAAGGGCCCAGTTCCCTTCTCCACCTCCTGGGACACAGATTTGAAGGCCAATGTATATCCAGTTCTCTAGGCATACCTGCCTGAGGCTAGGCCTTGCTGGTGGGGAAGCCCACACAGCCATTTGAACTGGGCTTCCCATTTGAGGAGCCACAGATTTTGGCTGCTGTCCAGTGGCATGTTTGTGTAGGGTAGCAGGCCAGGGCCCCAAGTATTGATTTGGACTTTGGGCCAGAGGCTCCAGTAATTTTTCTATGAGGCCCTAGGTCCCTGATTACAGAGATTATTGCTGTCACCTGGGTTATTGGAAGGGGGCCTCCAGCTGTGTGAGGACACAGGTGTTGCCAACTCAACCAAAAGTGTCCTGCCTCGTGGTTTCCGTGCCTTCCTGGGACTACAGCGAGATACTCACCTAGAACAGCTGTCTGTACTGAACTTCGTGTATTACAAAAAGCGCACCATATTTATATATTGCAAATTCATTGCATGGTGAGTCACTTTTTAAATATATTTCTTTGTTAGGGTTCCACAGTTCTTCACTTATTGCCTGTTTCAAATCAAGTTGAACTTTGTCATTTTCAATGTTTGGCATTTCCTTTGGGGTTCAATTCCAACCTAGTTTGTGTCAAATTGAAGTATTTTGCAATTGGTCTTTACTCGTTTGTACACATACCCATGCTTATCTTCTTTTATGTCAGCTCAGAAATGAAAGATCCATTTGTAATCTTTTAATAGCCCCATGGTTTCATTTTCTGGTTTTCAAAAGAACCATTGTTCAAGTATAAACAATATGCTTGAACAATGTTAAGATCTTGTCCAGGAAATCTGAGGGAAAATAGCTGTTGAACACATTGAATGGGACAAGAAAAGTTTCTTTTGATAATAAAGGTTTCTTTTGATAATAAAAGTGTTCTGATTCACCATTTAGTCGGTGTTCCTAAAGCCTACCAATCTAATCCTACCTGGAGTCTGCCTGTTTTTATTCCCAGCCTCACTCTGCCGTCTGAATCCCAGAATAAGAGGCAAAGTCAAGAGTGAGGGGTCTCTGACGGATGCGGTGACTCACATCTGTAATCCCAACACTCTGTGAGGATGAGATGGGTGGATTACTTGAGGTCAGGAGTTCAAGACCAGCCTGGCCATCATGGTGAAACCTCAAAACCTCGTCTCTACTAAAAATACAAAAATTAGGCATGGTGGCAGGCACCTGTAATCCCAGCTACTTGGAAGGCTGAGGCAAAAGAATTGCGTGAACCTTGGAGGCGGAGGTTGCAGTGAGCCAAGATTGTGCCACTGCACTCCAGCCTGGGTGACAGAGACTCTGCCTCAAAAAAACAAAAAAGTGAGGGGCCCAAAATCTGGATGTGCTAAGTCCTCCCCAAGGTTCATGGAGGGTATGGTTGAGGCTGAAGGCTCAGACTCTCCCCAAGCATTTCTTGGTATGTTTGTAATGCAGCTTGCTTACGCTGTGGAGTCAAGCCATTGCCATCCTGGCAGAAGTTGCTGGGAAGTCAGGCTCCAAGCCATTTCCTCCCGAGGCAGCTGCTGCTACTTGATCCGTGTTGCCCTTCTTTCCCTGGGGAGGTGAGGCCGGATATCACCCTTTCTCCTACCACCCCAGACCAGCCTAGGAGTCTTCCCTGGGCGTGGTCATAGCCAGCTGAGGTCACCAGGGAGCTTTAGAGCAGTGAGTTCTGCCCACTGCAGCAAAACAGCAGAGCAGGGAGGAGAAAGGGAGTTACTGGCTGGGGAATGTCCTAGCACCCAGTTAGCCAGACCTGTTCACACATGTTGCCCCTAGGCTTTGGCAGACAAGCAGCTCCATTCCTCCTTCTGTACAGACTTATCTGTCTGTGGAATTGTTGGCTCCCAGCACTGGCGCAGGCCCTCAGAAACCATTAGCATCAACCTGTTCTTACAGCAGTAACAGGGAAACTGATCCTCAGATGGGATGTGAATTGCCTGAGGCCTTTCAGCCAGTGAGTGGCAGAAGCAGGGCTTGAACCCACTCCTCTGACTCATAAGTCAGGGCTCTGTGTACTGGGCTGGGTTGCCGCTCTAGATTTCTTCTGTGGAAGCTTGACTCTTCCTCTTTAGAGGGCTACAGCTTCAAGGCTGGGCTAGCTGTCACCAGCAAAGAGCCCTGACCCTAGTGAATAGACTAAAAGAAATTCCACAGCTCCACCCCTACCTTCCCAGGTGGGATAATTCATTGTTCTTCCCTTTCCATTGGCAGGACTTCCCCTTCAAGAATTAGGTGGGAATAAGAAAGTACTTTTCACAGAAACGTGAAGTGTTCTTGAAGCTGCCTGGCTGTGAAGTCAGCTCGGAGATTTAAAAGCGTGGGCTTGCTGGGCATAGTGGCTCACATCTGTAATCCCACCACTCGGAGAGGCTGAGGCGGCTGGATCACCTGAGGTCAGGAGTTCAAGACCAGCATCTCTATTGGTCTTGACCAGTTCAAGACCCCATCTCTACTAAAAATACAAAAAATTATCTGGGCGTGGTGAAGGATGTCTACAATCCCAGCTACTTGGGAGGCTGAGGTAGGACAATTGCTTAAACCCAGGAGGCGGAGGTTACAGTGAGCTGAGATTGCACCACTGCACTCCAGCTTGGGCAACAAGAGCGAAACTTGCTCTCAAAAAGATAAAAAGTGTGGGCTGCAGTCATTTAAACCACCTCTGGCCTCAGCTGAGCCACTGGTACTCATATTTGCATCTCAGCTTCCCTTTACTCCCCTATGAAATGGAGTAACACTGCCTAACTCCTAGAATTATTTTGAGGATTAAAGGAGATCATCCCAAAAAAAAAAGATATTATCCATATTGCCTGATACAGAGTAAACATCCCAGAGTTAGCTTTTATGTATCTTTATTAGCCTGAAACTGTGACTTGGTGACTGTTGGTGTGTTTGTCATCCAGCTCTGGGGGCTTACTTAGCACATAGATTAGGTTTTAACTGGATTTTCATAATAGCACCTAAGGAGGGGCAGATTTTAAAATTCCCATTTTCCAGAAAAAAAGTACAGTTTTCATACATTAACTTATCTGGAAGTCTTCTGCAACTTTTTTTTTTTT
>NW_022436953.1:1330742-1351441 GCF_009761245.1 Sapajus apella | reverse complement strand
TTTTTTTTTTTTTTTTTTTTTTTTTTTTTTTTTTTTTTTTTTTGAGATGGAGTCTTGCTGTGTCACCCAGGCTGAAGTGCAATGGCATGATCTCGGCTCACCGCAACCTCTGCCTCCCAGGTTCAAGTGATTCTCCTGCTTCAGCCTCCCGAGTAGCTGGGATTACAGGCACACAGCACCACGCCCAGCTAATTTTTGTATTTTTAGTAGAGACAGGGTTTCACCATGTTGGTCAGGCTGGTCTGGAACTCTGACCTTGTGATGCGCCTGCCTTGGCCTCCCAAAGTGCTGGGATTACAGACATGAGCCACCACACTGGACCTGCAGCTTTTAGTTGTTAAATCTTTTGAAAACAGGGTGGGGTTTTTATGATAGAAGGCCTGGAAACTGAGACAGGGTGCGCGTGGAAATGACTGGAATAATGAGGGTGACTTTTGAGGTGGGGAGCAGGGAAGGCCAGGGCAAGGGAGGGAGTCATATTTTGGGAGTATGAGTGGGGCAGAGACAACTCAAACTCTTACAGAGAACAAAAGGCAGGTTAGGGGAAGGGTTACTTCTGCAAGTTAGTTGAAAGGAATTGGAAAAGCTTTTATTTATAAGCTTTTGTACTGTTTGCCTCTTAGGCTGAGCATGTAAATATTTTAATTTAAACATATTTAAACGTTCCTTTTCCCCCTTTGTAAGCTGGTTGCTGTTGACAGCTGTCTCTATAGCTGCCTGTGGAATGAGGTCTGACTCAGGCAGCCAGGCCCTGGGGAAGCAGCAGGACCTGCTCCTCCTCTCCCCAACAGGCTTGGGGCTGGGAGAGGAGGGCAGGACCACAGGCCTGTCTTCAGCTGGCTGTGGCCACACAGCTTGGAGGAAAGGAGGGTTCACCTGTACCCCTGACCTAGGTGCAAAGGTCACAGAGGCCAAAAGAGGAGGATTTGCATTTACAAATTCCTCAGTATCCATGGAGGGTGGTTCCAGGATCCTCCTTGGATGCTCGAGTCACTTATATAAAATGCCATGTTTACGTATAGACTGTGCACATTCTCCTGTGTACTTTAAATCATCTCTAGAGTACTTATAATACCTAATACAATGTGAATGCTCTGTAAACTATATTTTTATTTGTATTTTTTAATTGTTGTATCATTATATTCTTAAGTTTTTTATTTATTCAAGGTTGGCTGAATCCCTGGATGTGGAACCCACAGATGCTGAGGGCCAGCTATAGCTCTTATTGGGTGACTGATATACTAGGCTCATTTAATCCTTACTATAGCCCTAAGAAGTGGCTAATCTTATCCCCATTTTACAGTTAAGAAAACAGGCTCAGAGAGGAGGTTGGGTAACTTGCTGAAGGTGTCAGAGTCGGGATTCAAACCCCGTTCTGTGGAATGCCAGTCTTCCCTTGTTTCCAGGCTGTGCTGGAGACAAGGATAAGGTGGGTAAGCTTCTTAGGCCTTTATTACTCAAAGTGAACTATATCTAGAATCAGGGAGATCATTTAATTTTCACTTCCTGGATATAATGGGAGACATTGACACGAGAGCCTAACTTCTATTGAACTTTCTTATCAATTTCAGCCTCTGCCCTTGACAGTATATTCTAACACTTGTCACCTCCTCTTCTGCCTCCCTCTCTCTCATTAGGTCCCTTGGACAGGGGTTAGATATGATTGGCTCATTTCACACTATATTTGCTAAATTACATGGATTTGGTTCATCCCAAATCCAAGGGATGGTTCAAGGTCTTGAAAATAGGAGGTGGGATGACGTCTCAACACTGACCACTATTCTATATGCTTTGTATCTTCCTTCAGTCTTCAAATTAATCCTACAAAGTAGGTACTAGTACCAGGTGATAATCTGACACACGAGGCAGCTAAGGCAGGGAGGGTGCCCAGCCAGTAAGTGCTGGAGGGGGATAAAAGTGGGATTCCAACCTGGGTAGCCCAGCTCCACAACTCCTCTCTTACCTGTGTGCTACAGCACCTGGGCTGGAGTTCATCAGAGAGGTCTGGGTTCTCATCCTAGTTGCATAACCATGGATGATTAACCTTTCCTCAGATTCCTCATCTGTGAAATGAGGAGGATAAAAATACCCACGTTGGCCAGGCACAGTGGCTCACATCTGTAATCCCAGCACTTTGGGAGGCTGAGAGGGGTGGATCACCTGAGGTCAGGAGTTCAAGGCCAGCCTGGCCAACATGGTAAAACCTCATCTCTACTAAAAATACAAAAATTAGGCATGGTGGCACAAGCCTGTAATCCCAGCTACACAGGAGGCTGAGGCAGGAGGCTTCCGGAACCCGGGAGACAGAGGTTGCAGTGAGCCAAGATCACACTACTGCACTCCAGCCTGGGTGACAGAGATTCCGTCTCAGAGAAAAAAAAATACCCACCTCCCAGGGCTGTTGTGCTTGTTACATTTCATTGATACTGTGTGAATGAAGCTCTTACAGGCGCCTGGTGTAAGTACTCAACACAGTTGAGCTGCTACTGGGGATCCTGGTGTCTGCATGGAACTTACAGCTAGACAGACCTGGGTTCCACTCCTGGCTCTGCACGTGCACATGGCTTTGACACTGGCAAGTCATTTAACCATTCTTCATCTGTAAAATGAGGATAAACAATAATTCTTACCTCACAGGTTGCTGCGAATCTTAAATGAGATAATGTAGGTGTCTGACACATAGATGCTTAAGTCATTTTAAGGCAAGAGACCTCCTCCAGTTTAGCTTCTGGAGAATGGAAACACCAGGAGCCCTAGTATTAGCCAGGACCCCCAGGTCTGGGAAGGGCCAGCTGAGTTGCTGATGTCTCCATGCTTTGCATCCTCAGAGCATCCACAATGGGGACCCCAGCCTCGGTGGTCAGTGAGCCACCACCTTGGCAGGCCCCGACTGAGGCCCGGGGCCGCAAGCAGGCCTCAGCCAACATCTTCCAGGACGCCGAGCTGCTGCAGATCCAAGGCCTGTTTCAACGCAGCGGGGACCAGCTGGCTGAGGAACGGGCACAGATCATCTGGGAATGTGCAGGAGACCACCGTGTGGCGGAGGCCCTGAAGAGGCTGCGCAGGAAGAGGCCCCCAAGGCAGAAACCCCTCGGCCACTCGCTACACCACTGCAGCCGGCTCAGGTAGGTTCCTAGAGCTGGATGGCTGAGGGAAGAGCACCGTTGCGTGGCTGTGTGGCCTGGAGCTAGTTAACTGGCCTCACTATGAAGTGCCTGCCTACCATTGGGATGGTTATAAGGTCTACAGTGTCACCACTTGGTTGGCACTTAAAAGACTGCTGTTGGCCAGGTACAGTGGCTCATGCTTATAATCCCAGCACTTTGGGAGGCAGAGGCATGTGGATCACTAGGTCAGGAATTTGAGACCAGCCGGACCAACATGGTAAAACCCCATCTCTACTAAAAATGGAAAAATTACTCAGACGTGGTGGTGCACGCCTATAATCCCAGCTACTGGGGAGGCTGAGGCAGGAGAATCGCTTGAGCCCAGGAGGCAAAGGTTGCAGTGAGCTGAGATTGCACCACTGAACTCCAATCTGGGTGACAGAGCAAGACTCCACCTCCAAAAAAAAAAAAAAAAAAAGATTGCTGTTAGTTTTGGAGTCATATACGACCCTGTGAACTCCCACGGCAAGAGATGTCTGGGCCCTAGTAGCACCACCTCATTTCGCCGTGATTCTCAGCTTACCAGCCTAGGCAACAGAGCGAGAGCCCAATTCTAAAAAAAACCAAGAACATTAGCCAGGCATGGTGGCATGCACCTGCAGTCCCAGCTACTCCAGGGACTGAGGTAGGAGGATCACTGGAGGCCAGGAGTTTGAGGCAGCAGTAAGCTATGATCCTGTCACTGTACTCCAGCCTGGGTGACAGAGTGAGACCCCCATCTCTTTTTTTTTTTTTTTGAGACAGAGTTTCGCTCTTGTTACCCAGGCTGGAGTGCAACGGCGCGATCTTGGCTCACCACAACCTCCACCTCCTGGGTTCAGGCAATTCTCCTGCCTCAGCCTCCTGAGTAGCTGGGATTACAGGCACGCGCCACCATGCCCAGCTAATTTTTTGTATTTTTAGTAGAGACGGGGTTTCACCATGTTGACCAGGATGGTCTCAATCTCTTGACCTCGTGATCCACCCGCCTCGGCCTCCCAAAGTGCTGGGATTATAGGCTTGAGCCACCGCGCCCAGCCAGACCCCCATCTCTTATTAAAAAAAAAAAAAAAAAACCTAATGAAAATCTTGGCTGGGGGATTACAGAGAATGTAGCCTAGGAATGTAATTGAGGCATTATGGGTTGAAAATTGTTGAAAAACTTTTATTTAGAGATCTCTCCCCAGTCTCCCTTGTTGGCCACTTCTTTGCCACTGCCAGCCCAGGAACAGTGAACCCAAAGGGATGGAGCTGAACCACTTGGCCTCACCCAGTCACTATGGGTGATGCTCTGGGCTTCCTTTGTCTGCTGCCATCTCTGGGGCCCACAATCAGAACATCAGACCTGAACAGGCCTGGAGGGCATCAGGCCCTGAGATGCCAAGTCAGTGTCACTGCTTGTATTTAACTCCAATTGATTAGCAGTCACTGTTTAAAACCAGTTTAATAGCATGACTGATTAATGACATCTGCCATGAGTACAGGATAAGGATGAAGAAATGTCAAGTTTTGCACACCCTGATCTGGTCTAATGCTTTCTACTGCAGAGAAATCTGCAAACTTTGTCTAGTCAGATAGTTCTGAGGTGGAAAGACAAGCCCAGAGCCCTGGCCTCATTTTGCTCTAAATGTTTTATGGTCCACCATGACAGTCTCTTCAAGTCCCCACTCCATTCTCCCCATTGATGTTGGCTAATCCTACACTTGTTCTCTGCAGAATCCCAGAGCCCCCCTCTCCACCGGCTGACCCACAGACTGCCACGGAGACAGCCTCCAGCGAGCAGTATCTGCACTCTAGGAGGACAAGCGCCAGGATCCGCCGGAACTGGAGGAAGCCAGGCCCCGCAAACTACCTCCACCAGATCAGACACTGATCCAGGGAAAGAGCCAGGAATGGCAGTGTCTTCCCTTTTGCCACAGGGCCTTGGGAGGTGAAGAAGGAACAGACTTTAGGCAAGAAGCCCAAAGGGGTAAATGAAAAGAAGAGGCCACTGCCACTGGCCTGCTCCTTTCAGAACAGAACTGGATGCTTCTGCTGGGCCCTCCATTATGTGGGACCCATTCCTCACCGAAATGAGGAGAAACAGTGGCTGTTCCTGTCTCAGCCCTTCTCAATCTAACACTATTCCTGGGCTGCGTGATATTCTCCTGGAAACCAAGCGACAGACACTTGATGCAGCATTTCACCATTCACGCTACTAATCTACCTGCTACTACTATAAACCATGGTTCCACCCGCACACCATCAGGGTAGCACAGGGAAACCATGGTTTAAGTGGCAAATAAAAACATTTGTATCAAGAGCTGTGTGAGTCTGTCACAAAAGGGGAGGACCCAAAACAGAGTGGGAGGGGCAAGAGTATCCCCAGGAAGGAAAAGTCAGGGCTGGCCTCCTCTCCTTTTCACCTCCCTCTTCTTTTTCACCCATATGCCCTTGGGCCCCTGGACCACAGCCTCCTTTTCCAGAGCCTGTTGGATCCAGAGTAGAGATAGGAGTCACCACAGCAGTCCTGATCCACAAAAGAGGAGAAAGGGGAAGGCTGTCATGGCCAGCCCTGCACAGCAGGCTGGGGCCTTGGGCTGGCTTAATCTGCAGCCAAACTAGTGGTGCCAGCTCCTCATTTGGCTTCTTCATCCTTAGGGGCTAGTCATCCCAAGGTGGACCAATTGTTCTGAAGCTGGCTGCATTGTATCTTAGGCCTCCCATGGCCTGGAAACTCTTGAAGGGAGGGATATTTCCTGCAGTTCTAGCTCCACCTCAAGAGAAGCATACTCTGTGCTCATTAGCTTTCTTCTCCCTCTCCACTCACCGTCTATGCTTGATTATTCAGGGTTCAAAGTGGGGCAGGGATGTACACAAGGCATGTACTCTGGTGGCTGAGAGGGGGAGCCTCTACTACCTGTGTAGGTAAGGTCCTCTTTTTTTTTTTGAGACAGGGTCTCGCTTTCTCACCCAACTTCCGCCTCCCGGGTTCAAGGAATTCTCCTGCCTCAGCCTTCTGAGTAGCTGGGATGACAGATGCGAACCACCACACCTGGCTAATTTATTTTTAGTAGAGACGAGGTTTCACTATGCTGGCCAGGCTGGTCTCGAACTCCTGACCTCAAGTGATCCACCTGCCTCGGCCTCCCAAAGTGCTGGGATTACAGATGTGAGCCACCAGGCCCAGCCTGTAGGTCCACATTTCTTATCCCAAGCCTTTGGCACTAGATGATTTTGGAAATCAGATTTTTTATTTTTTGGCTTTTAGGAAGTAGTCAGGGCAAATACTGTATAATCCCTAGTAGGGATCTCATAAAATATATTGACATTTCTGCAACAAAGTCACACTGAGAGGGACACATGATGATTACCAATAGCTTCACATCAGTGTAGGTTCAGGTCAGGTTTGGTTTCAAATGGGTTATGAAGATACTTTTGGTTTTCAGAGCATCAGGACTTTGGAAAGAGGACCTGGATCTTCCTTTATTAGGGGGAAATAGCCCCAGGAGCCACGTCTCCGCAACTCCATGGAAACACAGGTTTCTGTGTCCTCAAAACTGTTCCTACCTTCTTTGTCTTCCTTCCCCCAAAGAAACTGGACAAAAAAGGTCAGAACTGGATTTGTTATTCATACATTTGGTTGATTTAAATATATTACGTACAATTTCTACAGCGAATTAGAACGACATGGGGCAGCAGCACTCTGGCAACCCAGCCTCCATTCCCTGATGCTGGGGGCAGGGCCTATGGCTGGCAGAGGGACAGGTTCCATGAGTGCCACCCAGAAAGAAGCCTGCTCTGGCACTCTGGGCCCCTGGCTCTTCCAGAGTCCACATTCAAGGCAACCTAAGCATAGGCTTCAGGGAGAGTGGAGCAAGGCTGGGAAAGGATGCATCACACTCTTGCCTGCCAGGCCCAGGACCAGCCTGCTCCTACATTGGACCCAATTTCCTTCTGATCACAGAGCTTGTCTGGATCAAGACAATATGCAGATCTGGTATGGAGGCTGTGGCCAGGTAAGGCAGCCGGATTCCCTGTTAGACACCCAGGCTCTCTTGAGCACCAGATGGGGCGCTTTACCAACAGCTTTGTGTAAAGATGTCTACAGAGAGCTATGCACACCTGGGTCCCCTTCTGGCTCCTACAGTCAAGGGGCAGGTGTCCTCTCAAAGATTGTTCTCAAGGCCAATGTCCGAGTCAGCTGCATGGGATTGTCAGGGCTGGGGCAGGCAGATGAGCTGTGCCTTCGTCCATAGGGCATGCACATCTGGTTCTCAGAAACTCTTCCTATGTGGGTGGAAGCCTGGGACAAGAGGGCTCCTGGTGGCTAGACTGGAAGGGAACTGGCAGGGACCAGCCTGGACCAGCTGACCAGAGGGCTGCACACCTCTGCTCTGCAGCTGGGCAAGCAGAGGACATGCAGCCATAGTCCTCACTCCCTTTCTTTGGTTGTTTTTCAAACCTTCAAGACAGTTTTTTTGAGACTGACTGACCAATCGCAAGGTGCCAGAACTGTGAAGTGTCCAGAGCATGAACATAACTGCCCCTCAGCCACAGATGGCACCCTTTTTACTCCCTCCTGAAGCCATTCTTTGCTTTGGTGTAGAAAGGGCTCAAACACCTGGCAAGTGGGGGTGGGGGCGAGGCAGCAGGGAAAAGACACATGGAAGCAAGAAGATGCACACTGAGCTGGGCAGGACCTGGGGCAGTTTGAAGGCCTCTCTCCTTTGGGCCCCACCTTTCTCAGGACGCCAGAGAGAAACCGGCCTAGGACAAGTCAGGGAGAAAAGGGAAACTGCCACTTAGGAGGCAGAATCCAAGTCCTGTTACTTCCACCAAGCAGCATCGGCAGCATAGAAAGAAGTCCAAGAATGTAATAGCCTGTCCTCTTAGAAGCCAAGACTTACCCCAGAACCCTCACAGAGACCCACTCCAGAAGACAAATTGAACTTTTACATCAAAACAGTTGAGGGGAAAAAATTTAAAAACGACAGGAACAAATGAGAAGATTGGGACCAAGGACTCAGGAAGCAAGGTGGGATAAGTTCACCCACAGACCACTTAGCTCTCGGCATACACTCAGGCCGCGTGGATCACTTTTACAGGCTGGGAGTCAACTTCCTATTAAAATATAAATGCTAAGACTAACTCTTCCTGCCTCTGCTTGAGAAAGAGACAAGCTGTAGCACGGCAGAGAGCAGAGGTTCTGTATGATTGTGCAGAAGTGCTGGCAGGGGTAGAGCAAAAACCTCCCTTCCAGGAGAACTGTTGGGTGGCTTGCAGCCAGCCCACAGCACTGGTGGGAGATGGAGGAGGCTTGGCAAAAACCCAAAAGAAAGGTGTGGCTTCTGTCTGTCCCAGTGCTATGGTACTGCGAGTCATCCAGGTGCCCTCTGACACTGCCTTGGCTCATGGGAGGAAGCAGCTGCAAGGCAGCTGAATGTCAGGTCTATGCAAATTTCGGCCTGGATTTTCGGACATGAGGCGACCTGGGGTTCTGCTACAAGCATTTAAATTTTTGTTTTGTTTGTTTTTCTGATGCAGAATATAATAGGGAATTGCAACAGAGCAGGGTGTAGGGAAGAAATGGACTGTACCAGCCTGCCACCAGCAGATGCTGGAAGGGAGACGCTCCTTCCCAGGCATCTGGATTATGTGCGTGGAGCTCCAGCCTCCCCGGCACTCCGAAGGGCAAGGAGCACTCACTCTTCCTGATTGTGCTTCTCCCTCTGGGTGGGAAAGCCCTGAGCGGGGTGGCAAACAGAGAGGGAGGGCTCTTAAAGGTGCTGCTCTCCACTGGCTTCTCTGGCTTTTCCTGCACCCCAGGAACCCCTGGCTTCCTCCCACCAGTCTCTGACAGTATTTCCTCCGCCTGCCTCTGGAGCTACCACCATGAAAAGAAGGGCTTCCGGCTCTGGAAGCTCTGTGTGTAGGACTCGCTAGAAGACCGCTGGTGGGAACGGGCCGTCTCAACAATCACAGGTGGCATCTGGACGAGGTGCAGGGGACTCTTGTTGTCTTTCAAGGCCTGGGTCAGATTTAAGATCTGCAATAGGAAAAAGGAGATGGGTGAGGGAGAGGCCTTGGCATTCCAGATCTGTCCCTGAAGGGAGATGAGTAGAGAGGACTCCTACAAATCAATTTTTAAAAACACCAATAGAAAATCACGCATATAGGCTATTTACAAAAGTAGAAATGAGCAATAACAGAAAATGGAAACCTCTCGAATCATTTAAAAAATACAAATGAAAACAAATCTTTTTTTTTTCCCCTCCAGTTAGTAAAGATACAAAAGAATGACTCAGAGTTGGGGAGAGTTCAAAAAAATAAACACTTGCCAGGTGCGCTGGCTCATGCCTAGCACTTTGGGAGGCTGAGGAGGGCAGATAACTTGAGGTCAGGAGTTTGAGACCAACCTGGCAAACATGGTGAAATCTCGTCTCTACTAAAAATACAAAAAGAAATTAGCCAGGTGTGGTGGCACACACCTGTTGTCCCAACTGCTCAGGAGACTAAGGCAGGAGAATCACTTGAACCCAGGAGGCGGAGGTTGCAGTGAGCCAAGATCGTGCCACTGCACTCCAGCACTCCAGTCTGGGTGACAGAGCAAGACTCTGTCTCAAAAAAAAAAAAAAAAAAAAAAAAAAAAAAAAAAAAAAAAAAAAAAAGAAGTAATCTCTCTCCTCCATGGCTGTGGGACTGGAACGTGGGACAGTCTTTCAGACAGGCAGGCTGACAATAAAAACTTAAAAATGAACAGATCCTAACCTGACCAACATGGCGAAACTCTGTATCTACTAAAAATTCAAAAAAAAAATTAGCCAGGTGGAGTGGTGCACACCTGTAATCCCACTACTTGGGAGGCTGAGGCACAAGAATCACTTGAACCTATGAGGCAGAGGTCGCAGTGAGCCAAGATCACGCCACTGCACTCCAGCCTGGGCAATAGAGTTGAGAACCCACCTCAAAAAAAAAAAAAAAAAGAACAGACCCTCTGACTTGGCAATTCCATTTTTAAAGACAAAGGAAACACTCATGGATATGCATAAAACACTTAGTTTCAAAAAATTTATAATTAATATTGTTTATAATAGTGAAAAGATATAAATTAAATTAGTTAATAATTTAAGGGATAAGAAACAATTATCCTAATTAAAATAAAATATGTATAAATTTAACCAGGGAACTATTAAATATATATATAAAGCTGATCACAATGTTGTGTTAGATGCAAAGGAAAGCAGAAAAGGAACCAGTGTTAGATTGCAACCCCACTTTTATTTTCTAAAATTCTATCTTCCTATTGTGTAGAAAAATGTCTGGCAGGCCAGGCGTGGTGGTTCATGCCTGTAATCCCAGCACTTTGGGGGGCCGAGACAGGAGAATCGCTTAAACTCAGAAGGCGAAGGTTGCAGTGAGCCAAGATTCCTGCCATTGCACTCCAGCCTGAGCGACGGAGCAAGCCTCCATCTCAAAAAAAAAAGAAGAAAAAGAAAAAAGTCTGGCACTTGACAGTGGTCATCTCTGTGTCTCAGGAAATTATAGGTGATTTTAATTATTTATTGTTGTTCATCTCTGTTTTATGATTTTCCTACAAAGATGATGTAAATGTAAAATGTAAAAAGCTGGCTAGGCACAGTGGCTCACGCTTGTAATCCCAGCACTCTGGGAGGCCGAGGTGGGCTGGTCACCTGAGGTCAGGAGTTGGAGACCAGCCTGGCCAACATGATGAAACTCTGTCTCTACAAAAATACAAAAATTAGCCGGGCAAGATGGCGGGTGCCTGTAATCCCAGCTACTGGGGAGGCTGAGGTGGGAGGATTGCTTGAACCCAGGAGGTAGAGGTTGCAATGAGCTGAGATCACGCCACTGCACTCCAGGCTAGGCAATACAGCAAGACTCTGTCTCGAAAAAAAAAAAAAGTAAAAAGCCAACATTTGATTTGGATTCTCCTTCCAACACTATCTCTTCATCATCTTGTTTTAAAATAAATTTTTTACCTTGGAATAATTTTAAATTTAGAGAAAAGGTGCAGATGGTACAGACAGTTCCTGTAAAGCATTGCCTGGTTTCCCCTAATTTTTTTTTTCCCGAGATAGGGTCTCTGTCTCACAAACTGGAGTACAGTGGCACATCATAGCTCACTGCACCCTTCAGCTTCTGGCCTCAAGTGATCCTCCCACCTTGGCCTCCCACAGTGCTGAGATAACAAGTGTGACCAGCTGACTCCAGCCCTCACCATGTTTTGTCAGTATTTTACAGGTATTTCAGTTATGTGTCCATGAGGACACAGTTTCTCCTCTTTGTCAAAATTAGTATCACCACCATTTATCTTCTCTGGTAGAAGAGTACAAAAGCTGAAGGTGTCCTATCTTCTTTAAAACACTCTAAGTTGAAGATTTCATGGCCAGATCACAGACCATGGAGGGTTAGCTAGGCTGCACCCTGAAATCACACAGACTCACCGCCCTCAAGCCACAAATATCCTTACACAACTGTTGCCTATAAAGGGGCAGAGATACACCTGCAACAGGGATCAGGGGTCAGAAGTGGATCCTATCAGTAACAAATTTCCTTTTTACTTAATTGTTTTGGTACTTGGCGGCATCCTACACTGCTCCAAATAGTCTTGAGCTCAGTATCAGGGTGAAGAACTGAAAGGAGATTGCTGGAGTATCTGGGCTAAACATGTCAAAGTGTCTACTATTTATTTTCAAAAGATTTCGCAAAAAAAAAAAAAAAAAAAAAAAAAAAAAATCTAGGGCGAGAGAAATTATATAGCTATTATCCAGATAGATCATTGGATAGTACATAGACATATGAGATAAATGTGGCTAAATATAACAAATGAAGAATCTAGAAGGTCCCATTCTTTCAACTTTACTGAGGTTTGAAAATTTCCAAGTTAAAGAGCTGCAGATAAGCCTGGAACTTGGACTAAAAAGAAAGGAGAATAAAGAATTTAAAAAGAAAAATTATTTTTAAAAATTGAAAAAAGATTATAGCAGTCACATAATACTAAAGAATAAATACTATCTTTGAAAATGTTGATCTGGACAGGGTGGCTCATACCTGTAATCGCAGCACCTTGGGAGGCCAAGGCAGGAGAATTGCTTGAGGCCAGGTGTTTGAGACCAGCCTGGGCAACATAGCGAGACCCCACCTCTTAAAAAAAAAATTACCCAGAAATGGTGGTGCATGCCTACTCAGGAAGCTGAGGGAGGAGGACTTCTTGAACCCAGGAGTTCAAGGCTGCAGTGAGCTATGATTGGGCCACTGTACTACAGCCTGGGTAACAGAGCAAGACCCTGTCTTTAAAAAAAAAGAAAAGAAAAAGAAAATGTTAAAGAGGCTTTCTCTCAGACCCTAGATTCTTTATCTAACTCCTAGTGAGATGCCTTTAGTTGAGTAACAACTTCTATCACCTGACTGTGTCCCTGTGGGGCCTCTTCCTTCTTTCCCTACATCTCAGAGCCCTTGTACTAAGCCCATCCTGTGATAATGGCTCAGCTGGGTGGATAGGGTTATGCTCTCTTTTCTCTGTGCTTTGTCAGATTTCTGTAGTGCGGAGACCCATTTTGCTTTGATGTGTGAATGGTAGACAAGTAAGCAGATGAATGATATACTGGCCATCTGCATGCTGGAAGGAGCTGGATGGTCACCCTAAGGTAGTAGGAAGTAGGCACTCTAGGTTACAAGATGCCAAAAGCTCCTCTGAAGACATTAAGAGCATAAGATGGAGAGAAATAAAACTGCACTACCACAACCTCCCCTGCATTTTGTAACCCTGAATAATGGCCCTATCTGAGTAACGGGAGAAGGGCTGGCAAGGGACTGAGCTGGGAAGAAATCAGAGAAGACATTGCAATATGAACAGAGGCAAAGCCTCTAACAATTGGGGAAGCCAGTTTATTCCTTTATGCTGAGTTCCGTAATATCAGAGTACTTTTATGGCTTTTAAGGTTTCCAAAAATTCTGCCAGCCTAACTGGGACCTTACATTACTTGGGAAATGTAGGAATACCATGTTACTGGTATTCAGACAGCTACAATAATTGTAGTTCTTAAAACCTCTCTCCAGGCTGGGCTCAGTGGCTCACTCCTGTAATCCCAGCCTTTGGGAGGCTGAGGCAGGCGAATTACCTGAAGTCAGGAGTTTGAGACCAGCCTGGCCAACATGGAGAAACCCTGTCTCTACTAAAAATACAAAAATTAGCCGCGTGTGGTGGCAGGTGCCTGTAATTCCAGCACTTGAATTACTTGGGAGGCTGAGGCAGGAGAATCACTTGATCCCGGGAGGCGGAGGTTGCAGTGAGCCAAGATCATGCCACTGCACTCCAGCCTGGGTGACAGCAAGACTCTGTCTCAAAAAAGAAAAATGTCTGTCCAACTCAATTCTAGGGAAAAATGGGCTCAGCAACCCCAGGAGGTGCTCTCATCAGAGGTCTTTAGATAAATGGCAGGGAGAAGAAAATGCAGAGTTAAGGCTGAGAAGATCCTCTTCACCTTTAAAGATGGGAGAAACTAAACTTTCTGTATACAAAAATCATAATACTAACAGCTATTAATATTACAAAATGGGTATTTCAATATGCCAGGTACTACTCCAACTTTTTCAAATCATTTATCTCATAATTCTGTAAGGCAGGTACCATTGCTATTATTATCTTGAGAGAGGTTCTCATTCTGTTTCCCAGACTGAAGTGCAGTGGCACAATCTCAGCTACCTGCATCCTAGACCTCCCAGGCTCAAGCAAACCTTCCACCTCAGCCTCCCGAGTAGCTGGGACTACAGTTGTGCACCACCACACACGGCTAATTTTTGTATTTTTTGTAGAGATGGGGTTTTACCATGTTGCCCAGGCTGGTCTTGAACTCCTGAGCTCAACTCATCGGCCCACTCAGCCTCTCAAAGTGCTGGGATTATAGGCATCAGCCACCATGCCTGGTCTCAGCCACTATTATTGATCTCACATTACACATGAGGAAACTAAGGGAAGGAGAGATTAAGTAACTTGCCCAAAATCTCACAGGTAGTAAATGGCAGAGCCAGGCTTCAAACACCCAGGCACTCTGACCACAGTTTATACCCTTAACCACTAGGGCATCCCAGCTCTCTTTAAGACTTCAGAGTGACAAGCATAATACCAGTACCCTACAGAATTTTCAAACCATTTTCAAGCATGTCTTTACTATGCTTTGGAAAATCAACAATCCCCTTGGTTTCCTTAGCTCCCTTTGAAGGTGGAGTGGAAGGAGAAGGAATAATGTAACTTGTACCTATAACAACAAAATTATAACCATAATCAATATCTGAGTGCTTCATGTGCCCAGCACTGTTTTTACTAAATGCTTGATAAGGATTATCTCGTCAAATCCTCCAGCCAACTGTGCAATATATTATTACTATCTTGTTTAATGAACAATAAAACAGAGGCTATTGCCCCAGGCCACAGAGCTTCCAGGTGGTGAAGCAGTCGGGCTTCAGGGCCCAGATCTTAACCACCAAAACATACAGCCTGCCTTGAGCAACTCCAGGACAGGGAGCATTAGTTTAATTACCAATGAATTACCTAGCAACTAACATAGAGATACGCACATACTAAGTGCTTCACCAAGCACTGGATACCAGGAAAGAGGTGGGAGAATTGGGAGGGCCATCTTTCCTCTCCTGTGTAGGGCAGAGTCAAAAATAATGTATGGCATAGACTGAAAAGGGTGTAAAACACAAGCTTCAAAGATTAGCTCAACATGAGCAGGCAACCCTCCCAGAGAGAAGCCAAAAGGACACTGGGAGAATGTCCCAGGCTTACCTGGCCCCGCATCACAGCAATCTGCTTATGGAACTGGCCCCTGTCAAAACCAGGATCTTTCTGCAAAAGAAGACCAGAAAGAGACGGAACCTGTGTGAATGCCTCATAAGAACCCATTTTCTTCCCCAGTTAGAAATTTTCTAGTAAGGAAAACCTGTGTTAAGACTTCTGCAGCTTGGAGAAGTCAACTACTTCCACAAAAACTCCCCGCTTTACAGATGAGTAAACAAAAGACAAGTAAATATCTTCCTCTACATCTCAAACTCTAGGCTCCAGTGCTCCATATTAAAATGAAAGCCCTGCAGATACATTGCAGCCACATGATGCACAAGAGAGACACATCAGTGTGATTTATCACCCCTGCCCATTTCTCTCAAACCCATCCAAACCAGGTCCTGCTGTCCACATGTGGAAATCTTGCTATTCATTGGCTAACTCAAGTCAGAAAGATGTTAGCATTTCCTCTTGGCTGTGTCAGGACCAATTAGAAAAACCATTAGAAATTCCTTTTTCCACATGGTAACAGGGCTGAGGTTCCCAGGGCTAACCTTGAAGAGTTCATATAGGTCCTCTTCCAAGTCCTTGACAAAGTTAGGGTCCGATATCTTTGGAAGGATCAGATCTTTGATCTCCTGAGAGAATGGGACTTTCGCCTGGGGCAACCAGGCCCAGTAAAAAGGATCTGAAAAGAGGAAAAGCCAAAGGCAAAGCTGGTGTTGGAAAAGTCTCTGCTCATCTGTGTCCTCCATTAGTCAAGGCACTTTCAAAAGGAGAATCCCTCTTCCCTGATATACAACAGAAACAAAAACTTACAAGTTCTCTTAACTGTAAAGGTTACACAGCTAGCCAGTAGAGGAACCAAGATTCAAACCCAGGGCTGCCTGATCTCAGGGCTCTTTCTCAGACATTACATGACCTTCCAAGACGCAAGGTCTAGAAGCAACTACTTGCCACTGAGACACTAAGATAGTCCTTCTGAAAAGGAAGACTAATGCTGAAAAAGGGGCTAGTGACTCCCTACTTTTATTTCTCCCCCTTTCCAAAAGCTTCTCAGTTATAACAGGGTAGGAGATATAACGAGGAAGACAGAACACTGATAGGCAAGTTATATTTAGAGACACAAATAGAGTAAGTTATGGAACGACAGTCCTCAGATAACAAATAAAAACAAACAAAAAATATTTCAGGAAATATACACTAAAACAATAAAATGACAAATTAAAATATTTTAAAAAATAGTCCTCAGCCAGGCATGGTGGCTCACGCCTGTAATCCCAGCATTTTGGGTGGCTGAGACAGGCGGATCACCTGAAGTTAGGCATTCGAGACCAGCCTGGCCAACATGGTGAAACCCTGGCTCTACTAAAAATACAAAATTAGCCAGGCGTGGTGGCGCATGCTGTAATCCCAGCTACTCGGGAGACTGGGGCAGGAGAATTGCTTGAACCCAGGGGGTGGAGGTTGCAGTGAGCCAAGATTGCGCCATTGGCACTCTAGCCTGGGTAACAAGAGTGAAACTCCATTAAAAAAAAAAAAAAAAAAAAAGTCATCAGACAGAGAAGAATGCAAAGAAGCAATGAGAAAACTCAACTTTATGCTTCTAATTTCTAATCACCTTTATGCTTCTAATGGGAATCATAGAAAACACAAATTACAAAAACAGTTTATATTATGAAACAGTTGCCATGTGCCGGCCATGGTGTTAAAGTGCCTGAGCCGCATTATTTCATTAATTTTTAGAATAATCCTACAATAGAGACATTACCATCTCCATTACACAGTGAGAAAACAGACTGGGCAAGAGAAGAGCCAGACCACCATTGTCTTGAGACTCACATGCCCTCCAGGAGTCAGGATGCTTCAGTGGGAAGGCCAGCCCATTGTCTATGGCAGCCACCTTGATAACAGGCTCCTTCACCACCACCCAGTCTGTGTCCTGAAGAGCAAGGAAAGACTAATGACTGAGGAATCCCATCTGCCTCAGACCCCTCCAAGTAGTAGCAAAGCAACTCATCCCAACTCCCTCAAGACAACAATCCTTACTTAACTTCTCTTGAGCTACTCTCTTAACTGGCTTCCATGTGGTTATCTGAACTTAGCATATTTCTGCACCTGTGACCTGGCTCTTGTTAAAGGTTAAAGAGTCTGTTCTTAGAAAAGGTGCACTTCTCCAAGTGTTTTGCTACAGTCTGCTTGGTAAGAAAGATAATGACAATAATAAAGATAACTATGAGCCATTCCTACTAGGGAAAGAAAATGTGTGAATCCTGAAAGCAGAACAGAAGAAAAAAAATCTGTATCAGTTGGCCAAAGTCCTTTTGTGTAGACCTTGACTCAGATGTTACTTCATTGGTGACAACTACATTTTCCAGAGAGAAAACAGAGCCTCGGAAGGTAAGAGCTGGCTGCTCTTCCCAAGGGAGTCTGTTCTTCTGCTTCAGTGATACATAAAAAGGAAAAGGACCAGAGCTGAATGTAAGAGTGTACAGGTTACCTGTGACAGCCCATGTCAAAGACAGTCACTGACTATGTGGCTCCATACCTTAGGCTCATGGGTGCCATCACAGGAAGAAGAAATGTGGTTCCAGGGTGCCTGCATCCGAATCCCCTGGGATGCCTTATTAAATGTGCAGAATCCTTGAGTTTTACATCAGACCTAATGAATCAATTTCTAAGGGAAAGGCCTAAAGAATCTGTGTACTATTTTAAATAACTCTTCAGAAGATTCAGGCACAAAATTTGAGAGCCACTATTACAGAAAGTAAAAAAGTTATAAGGAATAGAAACCTCACCCTGGGCAACATAGCAAGATCTCATCTCTACAAAAAAATTAAACAATTTTTGCATCTGTGGTCCCAGCTTCTAGGAGGCTGAGGTGAGGACTGCTTTGAGTCCAGGAGTTCAAGGCTGCTGTGAACTAGGACAGCACCACTGCACTCCAGCCTGGGTGACAGAGCAAGACCCTGTCTCTTTATTTTATTTTTTGAGACAGAGTCTTGCTCTGTCACCCAGGCTAGAGTGCAATGGTGCAATCTCAGCTCACTGCAACCTCCACCTCCCAGGTTCAAGCCATTCTCGTGCCTCAGCCTCCCAAGTAACTAGGAATATGAGCTCCTGCCACCATGCCTGGCTAAGTTTTATATTTTTAGTAGAGACAGAGTTTTACCATGTTGGCCAGGTTGGTCTTGAATCCCTGATCTCAGATGATCCATCCGCCTCGGCCTCCCAAAGTGCTGGGATTACAGGCATGAGCCACCACACCCGGCCAACGCTGTCTTTTAAAAAAAAAAAAAAAGAAAGAAAGAAAGAAAGAAAGAAAACCAATCTCACTCTCCTCCAGGTAGCCTTCTGCTAATTTTTTACAACATGCAGACTCAGGCTGGGAGCAGTAGCTCACGCCTATAATCCCAACACTTTGGGAGGCCAAGGCAGGCAGATCACCTGAGATCGGGAGTTTGAGACCAGCCTGACCAACATGGAGAAACACTGTCTCTACTAAAAATATATAATTAGCCAGGTGTGGAGGTGGGTGCCTATAATCCCAGCTACTCGGGAGGCTAAGGCAGGAAAATCGCTTGAACCTAGGAGACAGAGGTTGCAGTGAGCCAAGATCACGCCATTGCACTCAAGCCTGGGCAATAAGAGCAAAACTCGGTCTAAAAAAAAAAAAAAAAAAAAATGCAGACTGAACACTGATAGAGAAGTATAGTGGAGGAGGAAAGAAACGAGAGGAAAGAAAGTTACAGGAGCAGCTTTTTCCAAACTGATGTTCTGTGGACTTGTGGTCTGTTGTGACAGAAGTGGTTCATGGTTTAAAAAGAGTAGAAATCAAATTTAAATAGGTTTGTTTAATGCAGTACTTCTCAGACCTTTACTATGCTACTGTGCAATATGAAGTTCAAAGAAAG
This sequence comes from Sapajus apella, assembly GCF_009761245.1. Taxonomy (NCBI): domain Eukaryota; kingdom Metazoa; phylum Chordata; class Mammalia; order Primates; family Cebidae; genus Sapajus; species Sapajus apella. The sequence continues at coordinate 1,332,593 of NW_022436953.1, read as the reverse complement.
GATCAGAGAACGTAATATGTTCCAAATTTTCTTGGCCTCTTCTTCATGCTATTCCTATTAACATGTGTCAGTAGGATGTCCTTGAAATACATATTAAGAAAAACTGTACCAAACATTACCTTATTAATTTTTTTTTTTTTTTTTTTTTTCTTTTTCTTTGGGACGGAGTTTCGCTCTTGTTACCCAGGCTGGAGTGCAATGGCGCGATCTCGGCTCACTGCAACCTCCGCCTCCTAGGTTCAGGCAATTCTCCTGCCTCAGCCTCCTGAGTAGCTGGGATTACAGGCACGCGCCACCATGCCCAGCTAATTTTTTGTATTTTTAGTAGAGACGGGGTTTCACCGTGTTGACCAGGATGGTCTCGATCTCTTGACCTCGTGATCCACCCGTCTCGGCCTCCCAAAGTGCTGGGATCACAGGCTTGAGCCACCGCGCCCGGCCTACCCTACTAATTTTAAACATATGCGCTTCCCTGATTCTTCTGAACTTACATGACCTATATCTCTGACCATTTTATGTGTTTCTATGTTATGCAAACACTCCTCATCCTCTTTAAGCTATAGATCAACCTCTTACCCGAGAGCTAGAACTATCCATTGGACAGTCATATTTAATCAGCCAGTTGTCATTGCCTCGATCTGTGAACAGAAATACAAAGTTAGCAGAAGAAAAGGGGGATGACTTTCAATTTCTGTAATGGTGGACTAGGTATTCTGGACCCTTGGACCAACCCTTCTACTGAGAATGACTACGAATGCTGAATAAAATATCTTTAGATCCCTTTAAGGTATTGGAGATTTTAACAAAACCACAAAGAATTTAAGAGTGAAGATCTAGGAGAGAAAGGAAATCCACAGGAGAAAGTGGAGCTCAGCACTGAACCTTGTTTTTTCCTAGAGCACCTTCTGATTTGGAAAGAGGTGGCTAACAGGTTGAGAGGTAGAACAATTATAATAGCCTTGGGGAGCTAGCGAGACAAAAACTATAATCCAGTGAGTGATGGGGGAAGGGACCCTTGTATAACATCTATGCTTTGAGTTAAGACCTGAAGCCTATACCCTGGAAATAAATCAATCTTCCCCTCAACACCTGAAATTAAAGTGGTACTGGATTGCTAGTAGCCTAGATGGTTGCCAAAAGCAGTCTTCTTCCTCAAGACACGATTTACAACAGAATCTTAGGCCTTCATATAGCTCTACAATTTCTGATAGGCAGTATTTGACAATGAAAAACAACCAGTACACAAAGTAACAAGATGACAGGAATAAAAACAAAGAGAAACAACTGAAAATTAAAACAGATCTGTAGGAGCTCCAAACAATAAAAATATCTTATATAGGCTTTAAAATGTTCACAACAAAATCCTTAATATGTTTAAAAAGATAAAAGCCAAGATTAAGCATATTAGCAGAGGCTACACCTGAAATCCCAGCATTTTGGGAGGCTGAGGCAAAGAATCATTGAGGTTGGGAGTTCAAGACCAGCCTGGGCAACACAGCGAGCCCCCATGTCTGTAAGGAAGGTTAATAAACTGTAAGGAAGATTAGCCAGGTGTGGTGTTGTGCACCTATAGTCCCAGCTACTTGGCAGGCTGAGGAGGCTGCAATGAGCTATGATCAGACCACTGCACTCTAGTCTGAGCAACAGAGTGAGACCCTGTCTGAACAACAGCAAAAAAATCAAACCTGAATTTGATCAAGGCTTTAAAGCCAAGCAGTAAATTTACAGAAAACACAGAGAATGGGCCGGGCGCGGTGGCTCAAGCCTGTAATCCCAGCACTTTGGGAGGCCGAGGTGGGTGGATCATGAGGTCAAGAGATCGAGACCATCCTGGTCAACATGGTGAAACCC
>NW_022436953.1:1304483-1330732 GCF_009761245.1 Sapajus apella | reverse complement strand
CCAGCTACTCAGGAGGCTGAGGCAGGAGAATTGCCTGAACCCAGGAGACGGAGGTTGCGGTGAGCCGAGATCGCGCCATTGCACTCCAGCCTGGGTAACAAGAGCGAGACTCCGTCTCAAAAAAAAAAAAAAGAAACATATGAACCTAGAGAGGCACAGTGGTTCATGCCTGTAATGTCAGCACTTTGGGAGGCTGAGGTGGGAGGACTGCTTGAGCCCAGGAGTTCAAGACCAACCTAGGCAATATAGTGAGACCCTATCTCCAAAAAAAGAGAAAAGAAAGAAAAGAAAAGAAAAAGAAAATGAAAAAAGAGAGAGAGAGAAGAAAAGAAAAAAGAAAAGAAACATTAACCAAATGAGAAGGAAAGAAGAAAGAAAAGAAAGGAAAGAGAAAAAAAAAAGAGAGAGAAGAAAAGAAAAAAGAAAAGAAACATATTAACCAAATGTAATATGTAGACTTTGCTTGTTTACATCATGATTTCAACAAGCCAATTATAAAAAACATTTTTTATGAGACAACTGGGGTAATCTGAACACTAAATAGTTTAAATCTGGACATTAAATAGTGATTATACTGGGGAAAAAAATGTCTTCACCTCCTCAAGAACATATGGAAACATCCATGGACACTATATAAAATGATGTTTCAGATTTGCTTTAAAACAATCCAGCAGTTCCAGTCAAAACTTTTGTTGAAAAAAAAAAAAAAATCCAGCAGGGATGGGGATAGCAAGAAGTGAGACCTTATTCAGGAAGTGAGGCCTTACATAATAACTATTGAAGGTGTTAACAAGTACATGAGGTTTATTGTATCAGTCTCTCGGCTTTTGTGTATTTTGAAATTTTCCTACTAAGCAGCTAAAAAATTATTTTAAGGGCCGGGCGCGGTGGCTCATGCCTGTAATCCCAGCACTGTGGGAGGCCGAGGCGGGTGGATCACGAGGTCAAGAGATCGAGACCATCCTGGTCAACATGGTGAAACCCCGTCTCTACTAAAAATACAAAAAATCAGCTGGGCATGGTGGCGCATGCCTGTAATCCCAGCTACTCAGGAGGCTGAGGCAGGAGAATTGCCTGAACCCAGGAGGCAGAGGTTGCGGTGAGCCGAGATCGCGCCATTGCACTCCCCCCTGGGAAAAAAAAGAAAAACCCAAACTCCACAAAAAAAAAAAAAAAAAAAAAAAAATTATTTTAAGTAAACTATGAGTCAGAGAAGAAATCAACAATGGAAATTAGAAAATATTTCTCCATCTATTAAGGAAAGGATAAAAAAATTAAAAGAATATATTTTATATTGATTGATTACAGTGGAAAAAAAAAATTATTTATTTTTTTTTTTTATCCTTTTTAAAAAGATGGGGTTTCACCATGATGGCAAGGCTGGTCTTGAGCTCCTGACCTCAGGTGATCTACCCACCTTGGCCTCCCAAAGTGCTAGGATTACAGGCGTGAGCCACCGGAAAAAAAATTTTTAAGATACACCTAAACTATGTTTAAGATAAAATTCAAGTCTGAAGTGCATATATTAGAAAAGGATAAAAGCTAAAAATCAATACTCTAAGAGAGGATCCTGGGAAGATGGTGGAGTAGCAAACAGCAGAAATCTGTCTCCCCATGGGGACAACTGCAGTGGCAATAATCTGTCTGATATAATTATTTTGAAACTCTGCAGTCTATGGAGGGCCTGCAACTTCCAGGGAAAAGCCTGGACAGTAAACTGTGGTTAATTTCAGTCTATTTTGGCTCTTAGCCCCACCAGCAGCTACCCAGCCCACACTCTTTAGCCACATGGCAGCCAGATGCGCACAAGTTCCAGAAGCAGCTTACAAAAAGCTTGAGGGCACCAAGGTGGGTAAAAAGGAACCTGTCCTCCAAATATGAAGGAAACTACCTCAACATACTAATAGTCATACAATGTTCCACAGCGAACATTATAATGGTGAAAGACTAAAAGGTTTTCCTCTAAAATAAAGAACAAGGAAAAGATGCCTGCTTTTACTTCTATTCAACATAGTACTGGAAGTCTTAGAGCACTGAAGGAAGAAAAAAGAAATAAAAAGCACTCAAGTTGGAAAGAAAAAAGGAAAATTATCTCTGTTCATAAATGATATGACTGTGTATGTACATAATCCTAAAATTTCCGCAAAAAAACTATTAGAACTAATAATTCAGCAAAGTAGCAGCATACAAAGTAAATCCACAAAAAAGTCAGTTGTGAGCTGGGCACAGTCATTCATACCTATAATCCCAGCACTTTTGGAGGCTGAGGTAGGAGGATCACGTGAGCCTAAGAGTTCAAGACCACCCTGGGCAACACAGTGGGACCTTGTCTCTACAAAAAATTTAAAAACTAGCCAGGTGTGGCCCTCACACCTGCAGTCCTGGCTACTCGGGAGGCAGAGGTGGGAAGATCACTTGAGCCCAGGAGTCTGAGGCTATAGTGAGCTATGATTGTGCCATTGCACTTCAGCCTGGACAACAGAGCAAAACCCTGTCTCTTTAAAAAATAAAAATAGGGCCGGGCGCAGTGGCTCACGCCTGTAATCCCAGCACTGTGGGAGGCAGAGGCGGGTGGATCACGAGGTCAAGAGATTGAGACCATCCTGGTCAACATGGTGAAACCCCATCTCTACTAAAAATACAAAAAATTAGCTGGGCATGGTGGCAGGTGCCTGTAATCCCAGCAACTCAGGAGGCTGGGGCAGGAGAATTGCCTGAACCCAGGAGGTGGAGGTTGCGGTGAGCTGAGATCGCGTCATTGCACTCCAGCCTGGGTAACAAGAGCAAAACTCCGTCTCAAAAAAAAAAAATAAATAAATAAATAAAAATAAAAATAAAAATAAAGGCAACAGAATGGGAGAAAATATTTGCAAATTATGTGTCTGATATACAGAGAACTTTAAACAAATATACAGAGAACGCAACACTAACAACAACAAAAAATCAAAAATGAGCAAAAGACTTAAATAGGCAACTCCAAAGATGATATACGATTGACCAATCAGCACATAAAAAGATGCTTAACATCACTAATCATTAAGGAAATGCAAATCAAAACTACAAGATAACATCTCACGCCCATTAATATGGTTATTATCAAAAAAAACAGAAAACATTCCGCAGAATGCAGATTAAATAGAAAAAGAAAAAAACCAAAATATTCAGTAGGATGCAGATTAAATATGAAAAAGAGAAAAACAGAAAACAGTGGTGAGAATGTGGGGAAGTTGGAAGGAGCCCTCGTGTGCTGTTGGTGGGAATGTAAGATGGCACAGCTGCTGTGGAAAACAGTATGGTGGTTCCTCAAAAAATTAAAAATAGAATTACCAGATATGATCCAGTAATTCCACTTCTGGATATATACTCAAAAAAACTGAAAGTAGGGTCTTGAAGAGTTATTTGTACACCCATGTTCATAGTGGCATTGTTCCTAATAGCTAAAATGCAGAAGCAACTCAAGTGTTTACTGAAAGATAAATGGATAGGCAAAATGTGGTATACACATAAAATGGATCAGTACTTATCCTTAAAAAGGAACAAAATTCTGATACATACTAAATCATAGATATATCTTGAGGGCATTAATGCTAAGTGAATAAGCAAATCATCAAAAGACATAAACCGTACTATTCCACTTATACAAGTTACTTAGTCAAAATCATAGAAACAGAAAACAGAATGGCGGTTGCCAGAACGTGGGGAGGGGGAATGAAGAGTTACTGTTTAATGAGTATACAGCTTCAGTTTGACAAGATGAAAGGAGTTCTTGAGGCCAGGTGCAGTGGCTCATGCCTGTAATCCCAGTATATTGGGAGGCTGAGGCAGGTGGATCACCAGAGGTCAGGAGTTCAAGACCAGCCTAGCCAACATGGTGAAACCCCATCTCTACAAAAATACAAAAATTAGCCAGGCATAATGGTGGGTGCCTGTAATCCCAGCTACTTGGGAGACTGAAGTGGGTAAATCACTTGAACCCAGGAGGCAGAGGTTGCAGTGAGCTGAGATTGCGCCATTACACTCCAGCCTGGGTGACAGGGCCAGACTCCATCTCAACAACAACAACAATAAAAAGAGCTCTGGAGAGGGATGGTGGTGATAGTTGAACAACAATATGAATGTATTGTATTTAATACTACTTTAAAATGGTTAAGATAATACATTTTATGTTATATGTATTTTACTATGATTAAAAAATTGGACAAAATATAGCTCCAATAAGGTGAATTTAAAGACTTGGAGTGCAGTGGCGTGATTTCGGCTCACTGCAACCTCTGCCTCCCGGGTTCAAGTGACCCCCCCCACGCCTCGGCTTCCTGAGTAGCTGGGACTACAGGTGTGCGCCACCATGCCCAGCTAATTTTTATATTTTTAGTAGAGAGAGGGTTTCACCATGCTGTTCAAGCTAGTCTTGAACTCCTGGCCTTAAGTAATCCGTCGACCTTGGCCTCCCAAAGTACTGGGATCACAGGCGTGAGCCACTGTGTCCGGCCTGAATTTAAAGACTTTTGTCCTCAATACATGTAGATTTTGCCATGTTAGTTGAATTTAAATTGGACTGAAAAAGTTTTTTTAAAATATCAATGTTTTAAGCATCTACTTCAAGAAGTTAGAGGAAGACAAAACTGTCCTGTTATAGGTCTTGAGGCTACAGGAACGACTAGGGATCAAGAATAAAAATACTCTTCATGGTACTTTGGAAGAGCTAAGTGTCTTCTGTCTGGGACCAGGAAAGAGTGTAAGATAAAATGTAAATACTAACTCCAGGCCTTACCACCTCCGAAAACTACATGTGATGTGTCTGGACGAGGCACTCTGACTCCCAAACCCTGCAAGCCTCAGGGCTTCAACAGTCAGGCACAGGGCATGGGACCACCTGCAGCTGCTCACCAGTGTTTCGGATGATGTAATCCAGCACCACCAACCGCTCGAACTGCAGCAGTAGTTGCCGGTTAGTGTTCTCAGGGAGAGGTTCTGCTTCAAAACGCCGCAGCCAATAGTCTGCATCTTTGTAGCCTTCAACAAAGAGCTGGAATGAACCAACCTAGAACCAAGAGGAAGGAACAAAGGTATTTCCCTACTGACCAAGTCCAAAAACCTTTGGCGTATGCCAGGTACGCATTAAGGCCCTATGGAGTTTGAATCAGGGAAGGGAAACTTTTCAGGATCTTTACTTCCTCATTTTCTTGCAAGCATAGGAGAAAACAGATGTAACAGTGATCATCCATCCAAATTAAAGACCTTATCCAAATGGACCAGAGGAGTAAAGTGAAAAGTTAGGTCTCAACTCTCTGGAGAATCCCCAAACCTTAGCCCCTTGACAGAAATGAGGAAGACAGAACACTCAGGGCAGGTTATTCACATGCCCATATTAGAGTTGTAGGCACCTTGCTTCCCACTTGGATGACTATGTCCCTGTAAATCATGATCCTTGATAAGCCACACAGGTGCATCTATACCTTTGGTGGTAGCCCGATGCGGTTAAACCGCTGCCCAACTTTTGGCACTTTCTCTAGCGCAAGCCGCTTGCCCCTGGACTTCACTCGGTCAATGGCACTATAGTTGAAGGTCTCACTGGCCAGGTATACTACCTACAGTGAAAGAGAAGGGACACTAAGGTTAGAGTCAAGTTTAAGGAACCACAACACTATGGCAGAGAATAAATACCTTGATGTTTACAAATACTATTCCTCTTCCAGGGCACAGAAAAGAATACATTGTTTAACCTTCCCAGAAACTAGGAGAGGGAAGGTAACTAGTTTGGGCCAATGAAATAATGACAAAATTATGTATGTACAACACTTCCACTGTTGGCAACTAAAATCTCCCACAATCCTTAATTCACATCCCCCAATCTGTGCAGCTAGGAAAGAAGAGCTGGGAAATAGCAGAGCCACACCATGGAAGAACTCAGATACCTGGTTACTACATGAGTGACATGTTATCTAGGAGACCTGCCTATCCGGCATGAGTGTGAGATGTAATCAAGAAATACACTCCTGGCTGGGCATGGTGGTTCACGCCTGTAATCCAGCACTTTGGGAGGCCGAGGAGGGTGGATCACTTGAGGTCAGGAGTTCAAAACTAGCCTGGCCAACATGGTAAAACCCTGTCTTTACTAAAAATACAGAAAAAAAAAATTAGCCAGGTGTGGCAGTGCATGCCTGTAATCCTAGCTACTTGGAGGCTAAGGTGGGAGGACTGCTTGAACCTGGGAGGCAGAGGTTGCAGTGAGCCAAGATTGCACCACTGCACACTCCAGCCTGGGTAACAGAGTGAGATTCCATCTCAAAAAAAAAAAAAAAAAAGAAAAGAAATACACTCCTATTGTATTAAACCACTGAGATTTAGGGACTGTTACAGCAACTGGTATGAAGTACAGAGACTAACACTGTCACCTCCTGGGTTAGATTAGGCCAAATGCCCATTTTCTTTCCAGATACAAACAAGTTGTAATTTACTCTATACTCCTTTATTTCCTTTTGAATTTTTCTTTCTTTTTTTTTTTTTTTTTTGAGATAGAGTCTCACTCTGTTGCCCAGACGGGAGGGCAATGGCACAATCTTGGCTCACTGCAACCTCTGCCTCCCAGGTTCAAGCGACTCTCCTGCCTCAGCCTCCGAAGCAGCTAGGATTACAGGTGTGTGTCACCACTCCCGGCTAATTTTTTTTTTTTTTTTGAGACAGAGTTTCACTCATGTTACCCAGGCTAGAGTGCAATGGCGCGATCTCGGCTCACCGCAACCTCCGCCTCCTGGGTTCAGGCAATTCTCCTGCCTCAGCCTCCTGAGTAGCTGGGATTAAAGGCATGCACCACCATGCCCAGCTAATGTTTTGTATTTTTAGTAGAGACGGGATTTCACCATGTTGACCAGGATGGTCTCGATCTCTTGACCTCGTGATCCACCCGCCTCGGCCTCCCAAAGTGCTGGGATTACAGGCTTGAGCCACCGCGCCCGGCCTAATTTTTTATTTTTAATAGAGACAGAGTTTCACCATGTTGGCCAGTCTGGTCTTGAACTCCTGACCTCAGGTGATCGTCCCACCTCGCCTCCCAAAGTGCTGGGATTACAGGCGTGAGCCACTGCGCCTGGGCCCTTTTGAATTTTTTTTACTTTGTGAAATTATTCATATTCAAAACATAAACATTAAAGTTGCTTTTCATTTTAATGAACTACTATATGTACGTCTAGACTATCTCTGGAACATTACAGAAGAAATACTGTAATCCTGGCTGCCTCTGAGGAAGGAAACTGAAGGGTCAGGAGATAGGCATGGCAGGGAGTCTGAATAAAATTTTCTCTGTTTACCCTATGTGCCTTCTGATTTTTCTACTAGATGTATGCATTGCCTATTCTAAAAAAAATTTTAGCCGGGCGCGGTGGCTCAAGCCTGTAATCCCAGCACTTTGGGAGGCCGAGGCGGGTGGATCACGAGGTCAAGAGATCGAGACCATCCTGGTCAACATGGTGAAACCCCGTCTCTACTAAAAATACAAAAAATTAGCTGGGCATGGTGGTGCGTGCCTGTAATCCCAGCTACTCAGGAGGCTGAGGCAGGAGAATTGCCTGAACCCAGGAGGCGGAGGTTGCGGTGAGCCGAGATCGCGCCATTGCACTCCAGCCTGGGTAACATGAGTGAAACTCCGTCTCAAAAAAACAAAACAAAACAAAACAAAAACTAATAAGATTTGAGGAAGCAGAGAACATCTTATTTACATTAGCATCCACAGCACCTAACATAGTACCTGGCACATGCTCATTAAATATCTATTAAGTGGCCGGGTGCGGTGGCTCACGCCTGTAAGCCCAGCACTTTGGGAGGCCGAGGCGGGCAGATCACAAGGTCAGGAGATCGAGACCATCCTGCCTAATACGATGAAACTCTGTCTCTACTAAAAATACAAAAAATTAGCTGGGCATAGTGGCACGTGCCTGTAGTCCCAGCTACTCAGGAGGCTGAAGCAGGAGAATCGCTTGAACCAGGAGGCAAGAGGCTGCAGTGAGCAGAGATCGTACCACTGCACTCCAGCCTGTCCAGCCTGGGTAACAGAGCAAGACTCTGTTTAAAAAAAAAAAAAAAAAAAGGATTAAGTGAATGAATGAATGAGTTACAAACTTCTTTCAGAGATAGCAACAAGTGAGTTTTAGCATATAAATAACTAAACTCAATCTTACAAGAAAGTTATTTTCCTAAGCCTTGTAAAAATTTATTACAAATAACTATTTATTTTTCCCATGAACCTGAGAGGCAAAATAACTCTCTCTTATCTATCCCTCCATCCCACTATTTAGGGTTAACACAGTAGCTAAAATGGATGTGCATGGTACTGTAGCAGGCACTCTCTGACTTGCAAATAAGAAAACTCAGGCATAGGAATGAAGGAAAAAGAGCTTTCCTAAGGCCACCTTGCCAGTTTCCACAGTGAAACTCCCGGCTCTCTCAAGCCATAAATCTCCTTTTGCCCCCCACCATCATATTTATTTTCTATCATTCTTCCCAGTAAACCACTTTTTCCCCATGAATAATGAAACCATCATAACCTGAAACCTCATAGGAGCAGAGAGCAGAGACAGCCAGTGAGTGAGAATTAGAGCCTTATCATTTGCAGTTCCAATGCAATGTGAGCCCTGTTTCTATAATGACAGATGCTCTCTGATCAACTGGATAGAGTCCTGTCACAAGAGTTGGGGAGACAGGGAGGGGAGTAACTGTGTGTTTTTTTTTTTTTTTTTGAGACGGAGTTTCGCTCGTTACCCAGGCTGGAGTGCAATGGCGCGACCTCGGCTCACCGCAACCTCCGCCTCCTGGGTTCAGGCAATTCTCCTGCCTCAGCCTCCTGAGTAGCTGGGATTACAGGCACACGCCACCATGCCCAGCTAATTTTTTTTTTGTATTTTTAGTAGAGACGGGGTTTCACCGTGTTGACCAGGATGGTCTCGATCTCTTGACCTCGTGATCCACCCGCCTCGGCCTCCCAAAGTGCTGGGATTACAGGCTTGAGCCATCGCGCCCGGCCAGTAACTGTATGTTAAGCTTGCAAAGTGCTATATCATCTGTCTCATGGAAGACAAGCATTTTTTTTTTTTTGAGACAGAGTTTTGCTCTGATGCCCAGGCTAGAGTGCAGTGCCATAATCTCAGCTCACTGCAACCTCTGCCTCCCGGTTCATGCAATTCTCCTGCCTCAGCCTTCCGAGTAGCTGGGAATACAGGCACACACCACCACACCCAGCTAATTTTTATATTTTTAGTAGAGACAGGATTTCACCATGTTGGCCAGGCTGGTCTGGAGCTCCTCACCTCAAGTGATACACCCGCTTTGGCCTCCCAAAGTGCTGGGATTACAGGCATGAGCCACTGTGCCCAGCCAAGACAAGTATTTTTGTTGTTGCTGACTTTCTGATGCAAAAGATCCCCAGGCCTCATGAAGGTTCTCTAATAGGGAAAGAAAAAGACCAGCAATGGGGAAGAAAGGGATTGTGGGGTGACACTAATGATTAGAATAGCTCATAAAAATATCACAGGCTAACATATGGAGAGGGTTTACATTGTGCCAGGCACTCACTGGGCTATGTGCTTCAATAGACTGTCTTGTATAATATTGATGGCCACTCCACAAAGTAGGAACTATTTATATCCCTATTTTTACAGTAAGGAAACTGAGCCTAGGGAGGTTACATGACTTGCCCAAGTGTTACACAAATCAAAAACTGCAGAGCAAGAATTCAAACTGAAGCCTTCTGACTTTTGGGCACTGTACTCCAGAAGCACCAACAGAACAGGCAGGCATAGGGCCAGGGGCAGTCTGCTAGTAAAGGAAGAAAATCTGTCTAGTAAAGGAAGAAAATTACAGAGTGATGAGCAAGGAGAATTTAAAAGTTTCTATAGTCTAAGAGGAGCCTAGTAGAAGCATTTCAGGTTAGGAGACTTAAGAGCATTAATTATCATACAAGATGTTCAAAGCATGCTGTAAAACTATCTGCACAGAGAGGGAAAACTAAGGCATACGGAGGAGGAATAAACTGCACAAAGCCAGGCAGTGATTGGATGTGAAATAGGAACTACACGCCTGGTCAAACATTTTCTCCCTGGACGTGACGTTGGGAGAACTTTAGTATTGTTTCTCATGATTTGATATGCATTTACTGACTCAGCTGGTACTTCATGAATGCTTACTATAAATATAGTACTTTGCTAGGTGCTGAGAATGAGAGAGGGAAATCTTGAGACATGGTCTCCGACTTCTGTAACTTATAAACTAGTTGGCTAACTCTTTGGAGTTTAGTAGCAAAGGAGCCTACATGGTTAAACATCCACAATAGTCACATTTTTCTCTCAAATGGAAGGAAAGTTTCTATCTGCTGATCAATCTTTTTGCTCATAGAGTCTGCTATTTAAACCTGTGAAGAAAACTTTAAAGCTGGGCACAGTGGCTCACACTTGTAAATCCCAGCACTTTGGGAGGCCAAGGTAGGAGGATCACTTGAGTCCAGGAGTTCAGGACCAGCCTGGGCAAAACAGGGAGACCTTCTCTCTACAAAAAATAAAAAATTAGCCGGGCATGGTGGCACATGCCCGTAGTCCCAACCCAAGAGGCTGAGGTAGGAGGACTGCTTAAGCCTGGGCGGTCAAGGCTGCAGTGAGCTGTGATCGTGCCACTGCACTCCAGCCTGGGCAACAAACAGAGCAAGGCCCTGTCTCCAAAAGCAAGAAAGAAAAGGAAAGGAAAGAAAAGAAAACTTCAAGCAGCGAGATTTTAATCTAGAGGCATGGTCCCTAGGGGGTCAACGGATAGACTGCAACTGGTCTACGAACCATCCCCTCAAAATTATACATAAAACAATAATTGCAAATATACGTACTTTTTCTGGAAACAGGGTCTATAGGTTTCATCAGATTCTCAAAGAGTTATTTAATAAATAACTAAATAAATTTAGTTTCAGTTACTTAGCAAATAGCTAAATAAACTAGCATAGACTAGTTAAGACTAAGCAAAGAGCCAGAACTATTTAGATGACTCAGCAGCCTTAGGGCATCAGATGAGAGTTCCACCTAAGTTGTTACTAAACTCCAGATAGCCACGTACTCAAGCATATTGGTGAGGGTGAAGGGGACCTCAACTATGTCCAAAACACATACATACAAATTGTGTATGAATCCATTCTGAGTGTGAGTTTGCCTGGATCTGACACCCCTATTTTGATATATTCAGACAAGTCCCCAAATTCCATAGCATAAAGGTAAATGAGAAAAATTCCACACCAATTCCCTGTAGGGTTCAGGCCAGACCATTGCTCCAACCCTCAGCCCATCCTAAAGCCCTCCTTGTCAGACCCTGCAGAAGTACTTAGTTGTCATCAGCCAGTCTTAGACCTTATGGAAATGCTGGAATAGCTGAGAAGTCTGAGAGTAAGCCACAAAGTTACTAAGTTTCTAACTTGCTTGGAGTTAGCTGGAATCCAAAGACCTAGGGAGCCATAAACATACAGTAGAAGTTTGTGAATTTCTTAAAATTGTATGCAAAAATTGTATGTGTATCCTTCAAAAGATAGCTTTCATCAGATGATCAAATCATAAGCCTAATCCTGCCATCCTCCCGAAAAAAGATCATGAACCCAGACTGAGGGTATAAATGGCCCCACTGGACCCAAGGTCTCACTAACATACAGCTGAGCTTAGGCCCCCAGAAAACCGCGGCAGGGAGTAAGGCTTCCTGGAGATGGGTCACTGACCTTTGTACGGGGCACAATGTTGAGTTCCAGTTTTTGGTCCACCAGGCTAGCCCCTGCCTCTGAGAGATAGCCCTGGTTGAGGACAAGGCAGTCACGGCCAAAGCAGCAGGGACAGCACAGCTTCTGTAGCCACTTGGTCCACTTAGGATTAAGATGCCCATAGGGCTCTTCATTCTTGGGTTTGAAGACAGCAACGATCCTCTACAAAGACGAAAGAAAAAGAGGATGTTAAATGCGAGCTGACTGAAATAGCCCACAGATCAAGTCAGGAGGGAATCTAGAAAGAAATGAGAGGGCATAGGCAGACAATTCCTACTTACAGTCGGACTCGGGTTTCTCTCAGCTGGTAAGGGGAAGGAAGACACCAGCTCATGTGTGCAGCTAAGAGACTCACTGCTAAAAAGGGTTGTGGCCAAAGAACATATTAAGTCTTCTTATTCTTCCTTGCTCCTTTATCCCTCTTCTCCATCTCCTTTCCCTCATGTACATACCCACCTCTAACTTCATGCTTCAAACAAACAAGATAAATGAATTGCTACGTTTCTAGGAGCAAAACACAGAAGCAGGCCAGGTACAGGGGCTCACGCCTGTAATCCCAGCACTTTGGGAGGCAGGGGCAGCAGATTACTTGAGGCCAGGAGTTTGAGACCAGCCTGGCCAACATGGCGAAACCCTGTCTACCAAAAATACAAAAATTAGCTGGGTGTGGTGGTGTATGCCTGTAATTCCAGCTACTTGGGAGGCTGAGGCACGAGGATCACTTGAACCTATGGGGTAGAGGTGAGCGGAGAGTGCCCCAACTGTACTCCTCAGCCTGGGTAACCAAGCAAGACCCTATCTCAAAAAAAAAAAAAAAAAAAAAAAAAAGGTACAGAAGCCAATTCAGTGGTAGATCTTGAGTCACTAGCAGCATCTAATGCCAATATAGTACTGCTTCCTGCCTGCCAAAAGGATATAACATCATAATGCACGTATCAAGGGTGCTAAAGTAATCTTTTCCCTAAAAAATGAGGAATTAACACAGATCATGTTATTTTTTTTGGCATGCACCCCTGCCCTATTTATCCTACAGGACCTTTCTGTATGCGGTATGCCAGAAACTTAACACCATAAACTCTAATTTCCAAAGTTACATATATGCAAACTGTTGTTCTACATCAACTACAGAAATACTGAAAACTTTACCAATGGAAGGAAGTAAAGAAGGTATTATTGGCCAGGCACGGTGGCTCATGCCTGTAATCCCAGCACTTTGGGAGGTCAAGTTGGGTATATCACCTCAGGTCAGAAGTTCAAGACCAGCCTAACCAACATGGTGAAACCCCACCTCTACTAAAAAATATAAAAATTGGCCGGCGTGGTGGCATGCACCTGTAATCCCAGCTACTCAGAAGGCTGAGGCTCCACTTCAACCAGGGAGGCAGAGGTTGTAATAAGCCGAGATTGTGCCACTGCACTCCAGCCTGGGTGACAAGAGTGAGACCCTGTCTCAAAAAAAAAGAAGATATTATGGAATGAGGTTAAGGAAATTCCTTCATCAATGATTGATTTCCTCTCACAGCCTTATTATCCAAAGAGAAAAATCACAGCAGGTAAAAGACTCCGCTACTTGGTTAGAATGAAGCTCTCCTAAGTAATTCTGATGGGCAAGAAACCAGGACCGAGATGCCACACAGATTAAATCCATCTTCTGTAGCAGACAGCAACTTAATCCTCTAAGGTCCTTGGAAATATGGGATGCCTAGAAACTATGGCCTTCACTCCTGAATGTTTTATTCAACAGGACAGTCAGCCCTCTGAGGCTGTTTAACATTTATCTGATTCCCTCCAGTTCCCAAACTGGTAATTCGAGACAAAAAAGCAAATATGCTATCCAAGTGATTCATCCTCATATCATATGACTCTCCATATCCCCTCACCCCACAGCCTACTCAAGATAGTCTGGGTCATAAGACATTTTTCTGTGGGTGTCACTTCCTGAATGGCAGGTCACAGCAGACAACATACACCCATCTGGCTTCACCAACTCAGTACTCATATTAGGAAATAGCTAGGTCCATGTCTCTAACAATAATTCGTCAATCTTGAAACCAGTTCCTTTAAAAATGCCTTGCAAAAAAAAAAAAAAAAGAAAAAAAAAAATACCTTACAAGGATTTGGGAGGACATGAAAAATATAGAACTCCTCCTTCTCCCTCTAAAAAGAATCAATTTATTCTTTTTTTTTTTTTTTTTTTTGAGACGGAGTTTCGCTCGTTACCCAGGCTGGAGTGCAATGGCGCGATCTCCGCTCACCACAACCTCCGCCTCCTGGGTTCAGGCAATTCTCCTGCCTCAGCCTCCTGAGTAGCTGGGATTATAGGCACGCGCCACCATGCCCAGCTAATTTTTTGTATTTTTAGTAGAGACGGGGTTTCACCATGTTGACCAGGATGGTCTCGATCTCTTGACCTTGCGATCCACCCGCCTCAGCCTCCCAAAGTGCTGGGATTACAGGCATGGGCCACCGCGCCTGGCTCAATTTATTCTTAAAGACAAACTTACTTATTTACTGGCAAAAGCAAAATGCATATATTCACATTGTAAGACTTCAGAATTACTTTCTTATCCAAAGCAGCTAACGAGAGGCCTCGGCAGTCTTCTCTGTCTCTACTCTCCTGGAACCCCAGCCTCTGAATAACAAAGCAGCAATAAAAACAGGCTCACAACTCAGAGAACGACTGATGAGTTCACTGTAACCCTCCGGAACTTGGACGGGAAAACCAAAAGGCAACGTGAAGTATGTCCCAGAACTCAACAGTCAGCTCAACTGAGGCACAGCATGGATTTCAGTAAGCTGGTCTCGAGTGAAAGGGAGGCCAAGACACTCCTACTTCTGCTGTGGGCTGAAAAATACCAGGGCAGCCAGTAAATACTACTAAAGAAAGGAAAGGTTGAGCATGGTGGCTCAACACTTTCGGAGGATGGGGCAGGACTGCCTGACACCTGGACTCTGAGACCAGCTTGGGCAACACCACAAGATTCTAATTTTTAAAAATTAGCTAGGCCGGGCGTGGTGGCTCATGCCTGTATCCCCAGCACTTTGAGAGGCCAAGGGCAAGCGGATCACCTGAGGTCAAGAGTTCAAAACCTGCCTGACCAACACAAAGAAAACCCGTCTCTACTAAAAATACAAAATCAGCCAGGTATAGTGGCATATGCCTGTAATCCCAGCTACTCAGGAGGCTGAGGCAGGAGAATCAGTAGAACCTGGGAGCTGAACCTTGGTGAGACAAGATCGCACCATTGCACTCTAGCCTGGGCAACAAGAGCGAAACTCCATCTCAAAAAATAATAATAATAATTAGCCAAGTGTGGTGGTATGCACCTGCAGTCCCAGCTACTCAGCGGAGAGAATTCCTTGAGCCTAGGAGATCAAGGCTGCAATGAGCCAGGAGCATACCACCAAACTCTAGCCTGGGTGACAGAACAAGACCCCATCTCTAAAAAAGAAAAACTTAAAAACAACAAAAAAGAAAGCAGAACTTGAAGGCAAAGATTGCAGTCAAGTGTTATTTAAAGACTGACCTCTCAAACGTCTCCATTTCCTTCTACCATAAGGAGAATCAGAAGCATTTCAATGACTCCAAAAGCATGAATAATTATGGTTATGTCAATAGTACAAGGGTTTCACTAAAGAATACTGCGTGGACTAGATAAATGAGAAAATGTTGGAGTATGAAGAACAGAAGAACAACAGGGCATTGAGACAGAAGGGGAGGTAAGTGCCTTTCAGGACTAAGTGTAGGCCTCAGTTCCATTCAATTCTGTTAGCATTTGCTCAGGACCTAGCCTATGCGGAATAATGTGCAAGCATTCTGCAGGCATTCAGTAGGTTTCCTAGACAGAGAGGTAAAATAGCCTCTGGCCTAATTTCCAATGTTCACTTCATAAAATCAACTATGTCACTGAATCAAGAATACTCTCCTCATTCAGAGAGAACAAACCCTAAAACCACTCAAATTAGAAAGTATTTAGCTGGAAAAGAAAATGACTACTGCCTAATTTTTCTCACCATCCGCTCTCTTCTTTAATAGATTTTTGGGGTTTTCTTCTCTTCTTTAATAGATTTTCAATTCCTTTATCGTATCTAGGAGAGAGCTTCAGTTTGATGCCAACATTATAAAAACAACTTTTCTTAACACCCATTTACTAACCTCCCCTTTTAACAAAGAAGAGGTGAGGTACAGATAGCTTAAGTAGCAGCAGTCCATGAAGTTGGGAATAAAAACCAAATCACACAAGAAAGCAAGAGGCCACACACCGGCTGGTATCAGAACCCACAACCAATTACTAAAACTTAGGCCCGGTGGCTCACACCTGTAATCCCAGCACTTGGGAGGCCAAGGCAGGTGGATTATTTGAGGTCAGGAGTTCAAGACCAGAACTGGGCAATATGGTGAAACCCTGTCTCTACTAAAAATACAAAAATTAGCCAGGCATGGTAGCATATGCCTGTAGTACTAGCTACTCAGGAGACTGAGGCAGGAGACTCACTTGAACCCAGGAGGTGGAAGCTGCAGTGAGCCGAGATCACACCACTGCACTTCAGCCTGAGCAATAGAGCTAAACACCCTCTCAAAACAAACAAGTAACAACAACAAAAATTACTGGAATCGGGCGGGTCAAGGTGACTCAGGTTTGTAATAATCCCAGCACTTTGGGAGGCCGAGGCGGGTAGATCACGAAGTCAAGAGATTAAGACCATCCTGGCCAACATGGTGAAGCCCTGTCTCTACTAAAAAAAAAAAAAAAAAAAAAAAAAAATTCCCAGTTACTCGCGAGGCTGAAGCAGGAGAATCATTTGAACCCGGGAGGTGGAGGTTGCAGTGAGTCCAGATCGTGACACTGCACTCCAGCATGGGCAACAAGAGCGAAACTCCATCTCAAAAAAAACAAAATTACTCAAACCTGGAATCCAGGGGGTTTCCTATATCTAATCAGCAGTAACAAGGAGGAGGGTGTCATGCTATGCTA
The DNA here is from genome assembly GCF_009761245.1 of Sapajus apella. Classification (NCBI taxonomy): domain Eukaryota; kingdom Metazoa; phylum Chordata; class Mammalia; order Primates; family Cebidae; genus Sapajus; species Sapajus apella. The sequence goes on along the minus strand of NW_022436953.1, from coordinate 1,313,986 downwards.
AAAGAGGCCCTTTCTCCAGGAACCGAAAATGTAAGATAGTCCAAGCATATCATTTATATTGCACAGCGAAATATACAGAAATGACCCTTTATAAAAGTCTTCTGTTAAAGTTTGGTAAACACAAAGTGAATAGTTCTCAAATTTTTTGGTCTCAAACCCCTTTAAACTCTTAAAAATTAAGCTGGGTGTGGTGGCCTGTAATCCCAGTACTTTGGGAGGCCAAGGTGGATCACCTAAGGTCAGGAGTTTGAGACCAGCCGGGCCAACACGGTGAAGCCCCATCTCTATTAAAAATACAAAAATCAGCTGGGCATGGTAGTGGGCACCTGTAATCCCAGCTACTCGGGAGGCTGAGGCAGGAGAATCGCTTGAGCCAGGAGGCAGAGGTTGCAGTGAGCCAAGATCATGCCACTGTACTCCAGCCTGACTCCATCTCAAAAAAAAAAAAAAATTATTAAGGACTCCAAAAAGCATGTGTTAAAGTGGGTAAAGACTATATTTGCAAACTGCACTTAATAACTATTTGTTTTAGCTATACTTAATAAATACCAATTTATCAATTTATTCTATTTGTATTATAAAATTATAATTATTTTATTAATACTAATTAATTAAATAATAATGCTTAATACAAATAAACCCACCGCATGTTAACATAAATGACATATTTTTATTTAAAAAACTGTATTTTCAAAAGATATTTGAGTGAAAAGACTGGCATTGTTTTACATTTTTGCAAATCTCTCTAATGTCTGGCTTAATTGAAGACAACTGTATTCTCAAATCTTAGTATTCAATCTGTTTCAATATGACACATCATGTAGTCTCTGGACATCTCCACTCTCCACTTATAAGTAAATGAGAATGAAAAAGGCAAATAAAGGCTTAGAATCATCATGAAAATAATTTTGACCTGTGGACCCCAAAAAGGAACTCCTAGAGGTTGAGGTCCCTGGGTCACACTCCAAGAAATGCTGTATTCTACGGTATAGGTTGGAGGAAAATAGCAGTCCTTGATTTAGCTATTTAGGTAGAGAAGCCTTATTTACATATTCATTCTTATAAAAGGAAGGGAAGGGCTTGTCCAAATACATAAAACCATCCAGGCACGGTGGCTCACACCTGTAATCCCAACAATGGGAGGCTGAGCCTGCAGTGAGCTGAGGTTGCACCACTGCACTCCAGTCTGGGCGACAGGGTGAGACACTGTCTCAAAAATATACATATAATAAAATTATTTTACTAAAATGTTAAGAGGCAATCAAGTTTGTATGTCATACATGTACATCTTGAAGTTTTAAATATCATCTACCAACTCCTGCAGCCTTACGATACTATGTACCCAAGAAACCCTAATCCAGCAATTAGCATGTATGTAATTTAAAAACAAAACCCAAAAAACTCTGATTGAGTTGTCCCCACTAAGTGCCAGGAACTACACCAGGGGCTTTCATGTGTGCTACGTCATTTGATCCTCTTAACCTAGTGAGTCACATGATCTCTTATGATTCTTGGCAATATGAACATCTAGTATTACTCCATGCAAAAGAGAAAAAGCTCAAAAAAATCCTTTTGCAGTTGAGCGAGCATAAGATCTGAGGCACAAGGAAGTAAGTGAAGAGGGGTAATGTGTGTACTCTCTCCATGACTTCTAGCATTTTCCATCTCTTCCTGGTCCCCACTGAGACAGAAACCATCCAAAATTGAGAAATGGGAATAGGGCAGTTATGTTCAAGAATCTTTTAGACTGTCTAAGATCCAAAAGCGGCTGTCGCAGAAAGTGCTGGTTCTCCCAATCTCTGTTCTCCCTTGTTTCCCAGACACCAGACCCCTGGATTTTCACTTGGGGAAAAAAAAAAAAAAAAAGACTATTGTTCCCAGCCACTACTACAGCTAAGTTTTAGACGACCGGATGTAAATAGAAGAGTCAGTCTCCTACAACTTCTACGAAGTGCCTTAAAGGATGGGGGCACATTCGCCCTCTCCCTTTCCTTCTTCCAACTGGCTGAAAGGCAGACAAGATGTTTGCAGCCTGAGTGGCCCTCTTGGACCATGAAGTAGAAACCATATTCTAACAATGGCTGATCAACTGGCAGGAAGAAGCCTACGTCCCCAATAAAATGAAATGTCATGCCAGCCCTGAGCACCCTGAGTGCCAGCCTATAGACTTCTTTTACATGAGGCATAAATGAACCTTTTCTCAATTCATCATTATTGTAAAATACCTATCACATATAGCCAAATTCAATGCTAACCAATACAGTAGTTGAGAAGAGAATTTAGAAATTCTTTTTATTTTTTGAGATGGAGTCTCACTCTGTCACCCGGTCTGGAGTACAGTGGTGCGATCTCAGCTCACTGCAATCTCCACCTCCCAGACTCAAGCGACTTTCCTGCTTCAGCCTCCCATGTAGCTGGGATTACAGGTGCCCACCACAAAGCTTGGCTACTTTTTGTATTTTTAGTAGAGATGGGGTTTCACCATGTTGACCAGGCTGGTCTCGAACTCCTGACCTCCAGTGATCCTCCTGCCTCAGCCTCCCAAAATGTTGGGATTACAGGCATGAGCCACTGCGCCTGGCCAGGATCTGAGAATTCTGATGTCTGACTCTGAGGGAGCAAAGGATAGTGGTGAGGAACATGAACTCCACAGCCAACCTGCCTGGGCCCAATCGTACCTCTATCACTTACTAGGTGTGAGACCTTGGAAAAATTAGTTATACCATGGGCCTGTGTTTCACCTGTGAAGATAATAGTACCTACCTCCAAGGGTGGTTATAAAGATTGAGTTATTATTTGCAAAGCACTTAAAACAGTGGCTGGAATATAGTAAATGCTATGTATTTGTTTAATAAAATAAATACATTTGGAACAGAGCCAAAGATGACAATTCCAATTAGAATAAGTCTATAGGCCAGTCTAACCCACCACAAGCATTTAGAAAGTGCCCTTTGTTCTAAATCACATTTTTTCACTGGAAGCAGTATGGGTACATCAAAAAGTTTTGTCAGGGCATCTATGTTTTGACATGCCCTATGAGAAAAGATAGTGGCTGGGAAATTTTAGAGACTGGAATCCCCAAATCACCAAGTAACATACCTATGGTCTGTCCTTCTCTGTGGCCTATGTACTGAGATGGTAGCACTTTACCTGCCATGTAGAATTAAGAGATCATATTACTTCCACCTGTCAAAGCACCAGATCACTTCTCAGCTGACCTAACACACTTCCAATGCCGCTATAGCAGTGTCATGAAAGAAAAACAAAAATATTCCTCCTTCTCCTGTACCTATCAAAGATAATCTTAGCCCCTTCTTACATTTTCCAACAAACTAAAAATACCCTCCACCTGCAAAAAAAGGACAGGCATGGCAGATCACACCTGTAATCCCAGCACTTTGGGAGGCTGAGCCAGGAGGATGATTGCTTGAAGCCAGGAATCTGAGACCAGAGAGGGAAACATGGCAAGACTCTTGTCTCTACAAAAAATAATTTTTAGCCAGGTGTGGTGGCATGTTCCTGTAATCCCAGCTACTTGGGAAGCTAAGGTGGACCTTGAGCTGGTGATGTCAAGGCTGCAGTGAGCAGTGATATTGCACTATTGCACTCCAGCCTGGGTGTCAGAGTGAGACCTTGTCTCCAAAAAAAAAAAAAAAAGAAAGAAAGAAAAAGAAAAAAAAAAGGATCTGGCCAACATTTAAACCTCAGGGCACTCACATTTTTTTGCTTCTAGAAACGATGGTTCCCACTTAAGCTTGCAACCTCTTTTATTTAAGAAACTTAGAAAGACCTATCACTCTCAAAGCATTCCCCATCTAAATTTATGTAAACTGAGTTGATGGCAGAAATGTTCTCTAATTCTTGATTAATTCAGGGACAACTCAAACTCTGAGTGAATAACGAGATCAATGAACCTAACCAAGAGCTACAGGTAACAGCCCATCCTGGCCACTCAGGACTCCTATCACAACAGCACCCTGGACATTTAGAGTTCACACAGAAGAGATGCAAGGAAAATCTGAGGAAACTTTGACACCCATAACTTAAATAACAACACATCTTTCCAATTACCCATTCTAGCACACCTGAAAACTTCCCTGAAACCTCCCTTAACACAGGGAAGACTTGATATTTCTTAAATTCTGCAGTTCTCAAAAGGATAAAGGTCAGCTGGGCGTGGTGGCTCACGCCTGTAAACCCAGCACTTCAGGAGGCCTAGGCTGGAGAATTAACCTGAGGTCGGGAGTTCGAGACCAGCCTGACCAACACAGAGAAACCCCGTCTCTACTAAAAACACAAAATTAGCCAGGCATGGTGGCACACGCCTGTAATCCCAGCTACTAAGGAGGCTGAGGCAGGAATCGCTTGAACCCGAGAGGCAAAGGTTGCAGTCAGCCGAGATCACGCCATTGCACTCCACCCTGGACAGCAAAACCAAAACTCCGTCTCAAAAAAAAGAAAAACAAAATGATAAAGGTCACTTCTCAGCTGCCCTGGTCACTCCATGCCCCATCCTATCACCATCCCCTTTATACACAGAAAGAGGACAAAATAAAGGTCGGCAAACACTCTTAGTTGAAAAGCAGACTGTTGATAGTCCTCGGAGAGAACTAAGAGAGAAAGTAGCTGATGTTTCTAAAACTCCAAGTTCTATCTAAACTTTGGAGTCGTCAAAAAGGATTTGAACCCTTTCCCAGAAGTGAACAATAACCAGGGCAGATGAAACTGGTGAGGCCGCCCACTCTTTCTTCAATGTCTGGGACGGTGGCAGGGGACATCTCCCACAACACAGAAGGCTGGAACTGAATTCTCAGATTCCCTGATGGGTCACCCATCTTCCTCCATGACACACTGGTTTCGTCGGTCCAAAAACAGAGAACAGGCCTAAAGCCCCAAATCTGAAAGTAAGTGGCCGAACAGCAGTCCCAGCAATGTGAAGCTAAGTACCCTACTAGAAAGCAGTCTCTGTCCAGCCGCGGATTGCCCCACAACACCATTGGGCTCCCGGCCTATATCTGGTCAATTTCCTCTTTTCATTTTCCGCTCACTCCTCCCCCACCAAGTAGGTTCTGATTTATTTCTCCAATCCGCAGAGCTTTCCCAGCTCCAGTCCTCGGTGGCATATCTAAATCCTGCCTGGGTCTGGCACTGCGAAGTTTCTCCCTTCTCCCTCTGGCTGTGCGAAGCTCCAAACTCCCAAGGAGCGCCGCCGGCCCCAAGCCCGCGACTGCGGTCCCCACCCCCGCACTCACCCCCTGAGGATCCTTGACGAAGTAACTTCCGCTGGAGCCCTGGTAGATGCGCTCGGGAAAGATGCAGCGCTCGATGGCCACCTCGGCCTGCCGCACCACAGCCTCGAACTCAGGGTCCTCCGGGAACTCGTTCCGCTCGCGGTGGGCCTGAGCGGCGTGCGCTGCCGCCGCGGCCTGGGCAGCCAGAGCTTGGGCCCGCGCCGCCACGGTTTGGGTCTGGCCCTGGGCCGCCGCGCCCCGGGCCCGATCCAGCAGTGGCTGCCGCTCCCGGTCGTGGCCCGGCGAGCCCGGCGGAGAGGGGCCGGAGCCGGCCGCCGCTGCCACTCGGACGGCACCCCCGGGCACCTGCGGAAAGTGAGCGCCCGAGCCCGACGGGAAGGTGTAGTCTGGGGGTTGGGCCCGCTCGGGGGACACTAGTGGGCTCGTCTCGTCCATCACTCAGGCAGCCGGCTCCGGGACCCGGCGCGCTCCACACCACTGAGCTCGCCGCCGCAACCAATCCGCGACATCCCCCAGGCCCTGGCCGGCCAACCAGGTGGCGGCACCTCCTTGGCCCTGCCTCTACCCTGTCCTGTTTACTTGGCGAAGAATAGGCCCGGCCCCTCGCGCGCAAACAGTAGCCAATCAGAACCTGCTCCTACGCAATCTCTGCCTCCGCGTTTTTCTCCCCGTCACCTTCTGTGAAGACCGCGCATGCTCCAGGACCCAACCTGGGGTCAGACACGCCCTCTGCCCCCTGCTATCCCAGCGCCGCCCTTAGCTTCCAATTGGCTTACCGGACTTGGAGCGCTTTCAAAACAGCAACCTTCCTGTCAGTCACTCTGCGCGCCTACTCTGAACCGGCTGTGAGATTGGAGGAATGTCATCTGTATATCCTCATTCATTCAGTAAGGCACTCATTCATTAATTGAGCACGTACTTTATGTTCTAAGTGTAGGGAGGCAGCAGTGAAGCAAAGAAACAAAGCTACGCGCTCTACCTCAATGAAAGGTTTTTTTGTTTTTTTGAGACGGAGTCTCGCTCTGTCGCCTAGGCTGGACTGCAGTTCGAGATCTAGGCTCGCTGCAACCTCCGCCTCCTGGGTTCAAGCGATTCTTCTGCCTCAGCCTCCCTAGTGGCTGGGACTACGGGCGCGCACCATCACGCCCGACTAATTTTTGTATTTTTAGTAGAGACGGGGTTTCACCATACTGGCGAGGCTGGTCTGGAACTCCTGAGCTCGTGATCCGCCCGCCTCGGCCTCCCAAAGTGCTGGGATTACAGGCATGAACCACCACACCCGGCCTGATGAAAGGTTTTTAAAAATCCCAGCCCTTGTCAACCTAAAAGACAGAAGCTAAAGCAGATAATATAAGTAGAGGGTATATTTGGGCCAAGTTTAAGGATTGCAAACCAGTGTCGTAGATTCAAGTTGCCTTGAATCTGCACTCAGAGTAGCAACATTTACAAGTAGGTTTTAATTTTTTTATTTTTATTTATGTATTTATTTATTTGAGATGGGAGTCTGGCTCTGTTGCCCAGGCTAGAATGCAGTGGCGCGATCTCAGTTCTCTGCAACCTCCACTCCGTGGGTTCAAGCGATTCTCCTGCCTCAGCCTCTGGAGTAGCTGGGATTACAGGCGCCGGCAACCACGCCCGGCAAATTTTGTTGTGTTTTTAATAGAGATGGTGTTTCACCATTTTGGCCAGGCTAATCTCAAATTCCAAACTTCAGGTGATCTGCCTGCCTTGGCCTCCCAAAGTGCTGGGATTACAAGTGTGAGCCACTGAAGTAGATTTTTAAAGGAAAAGGGGCAGTTCCTAATTTGTTAACCAAGAATATACATTAAAATGACAAGTTATAGATTGGCTATACATTGCACTTTGTATCCCAAATTGGTATCTCAGTTGCCCTAACACACTTCCCACCTAGATGTAGCAGTGTCATGTTACACTTCAAGTTCACAGGAACTTGAAGGTAATGAGTGAAGTAGCTAGCCAGGATAAAATGTCTTAACAATTGCCTCCAGGTTTTCCTAGGAACCCCTGAAGATTTCTTTTTAAATTATTATTTTAGAAATACTGTATCTCTATGTTGCCCAGGCTGGTCTTGAACTTCTGGCCTCAGGCAATACTCCTGCCTCAGTCTCCCAAAGTGCTGAGGGATTACAGGTGTGAACCACCCATAGTGCCACCAAAAAATAAAAATAAAAAAAAATTAAAGCAAAAAACCATTGCCTCAGGATATAGGTGTGGAAGGCATGACTGAAGTCCCATACTCATGTCTTTGAGCCAATAAACTGTGCATACCTCACACAGGGCTCAGACTGCTCTAAGCTATCTTTTCTTCTCAGCCTTATAGGAGTTCAAGGCCAGCCTGGGCAATATAGTAAGACTCCATCTATTTTTTAAAAATTAAATTATTTTATGGAGTTCCTAAGAAAACCTGGGGGCAATTGTTAAAACATTTTGTTCCTGACTCTACCTCACCCATTATCTTTAAGTTCCTGTGAAGATATAAACTTGTAATACAAAGAATAACGCATAGTCAATCAATAGATTACACTGTGCCTGGCCCAACTGCTCAATGCTTATTTGTTAACTGAAGAAAAATATGGTCCCATGAGCCTAAAAAGTTCTTACCATGAGGTAAGAGTTTGTCACTTTTATTCACACTGTAAAATCTCCCTGTCTAGACACAGCAGGTGCTTAGGACATTATTATTCATGAGACAGGGAAGGAAGATAAAGTCCCTGCCCTCAAGCTGAAGGCATGTGGCTTTCTGAGGCGGTAGAAGGAAAAAAGCCAACAAAATGAGCTCAAAACTCTGTAACAGTTCCCCAATTAATTGAGGCAGACTGCAGGTTCAGCAAAGGCTTTATTTTTTTTTTCAGCCAGAATGCTCAAGGATCGAGCAACAGCTTTAAGTGGGTCATGTGCTATGAGCTGAGTCTTAAAGAAAGAGTGTAATTAGATTGCTGGAAAAAAGGGAGAGAGGGAAAAAATGGTACACTAAGCAGGAGTTACCTGAGGAAAAGAGGAAGGCTAGAGCTCGTAGGGAACAGAGAGCAACCAGCTTGATTCAAGGGGAAGCAGAGTTAAGCTGGGTTACCAAGGGCCTGGAAAGTAGAACAGAATGAGACCAGCCTGGGCTACATGGTAAAACCCTGTCTCTACTAAAAACACAAAAATTAGCCAGGTGTGGTGACACATGCCTATAACCCCAGCTACTTGGGAGGCTGAGGCAGGAGAATGAACCTTGAACCGTGGAGGTGGAGGTTGCGGTGACCTGAGATTGCACCCTTGCACTCCAGCCTGGGCAAAAAGAGAGAAACTCCATCTCAAAAAATAACAATAATAAAAATAAAAATAAATCCATCAAACACTGTTTCAGTTAAAATTTATACAAACAAGCTGGACAGTGACTCATGCCTGTAATCCTAGCACTCTGGGAGGCTGAGGCAGGTGCATCTCCTGAGGTAAGGAGTTCAAGACCACCCTGGCCAACATGGTAAAAACCTGTCTCTACTAAAAATACAAAAATAATAATAATAGGCCGGGCGCGGTGGCTCAAGCCTGTAATCCCAGCACTGTGGGAGGCCGAGGCGGGTGGATCACGAGGTCAAGAGATCGAGACCATCCTGGTCAACATGGTGAAACCCCGTCTCTACTAAAAATAATAATAATTAGCTGGGCATGGTGGCGCACGCCTGTGATCCTCACTACTCGGGAGGCTGAGGCAGGAGAATCACTTGAACCGGGGCAGCAGAGATTGCTGTGATCAATCACCTGCCCTCCAGCCTGGGCGACGGAACAAGACTCCATCTCAAAAAAAAAAAAAACAGTGTTTACAAATACTACATTCAAAAGTGTAACCATGGTTAGATGCATGGGCTTGGAAATCAGAGACATTTAAGTTTGAATCCAGTCTCTATGATGATCAGCTAGCTGTATTAGACAAGTTACATAACCTCTCTAAGCCTCAGTTCCTTTATCTATAAAATGGGAATAATCAGCCGGGCACGGTGGCTCAAGCCTGTAATCCCAGCACTTTGGGAGGCCGAGGCGGGTGGATCACGAGGTCAAGAGATCGAGACCATCCTGGCCAACATGGTGAAACCCCGTCTCTACTAAAAATACAAAAAATTAGCTGGGCATGGTGGTGCGTGCCTGTAATCCCAGCTACTCAGGAGGCTGAGGCAGGAGAATTGCCTGAACCCAGGAGGCGGAGGTTGCGGTGAGCCGAGATCGCGCCATTGCACTCCAGCCTGG
>NW_022436953.1:1293121-1304383 GCF_009761245.1 Sapajus apella | reverse complement strand
TGGGTAACATGAGTGAAACTCCGTCTCAAAAAAAAAAAAAAAAATGGGAATAATCATCCCCATGATTACTGAACCAAGAATCAATATAATATTATGTAAAGCACTTAGCATATAAAGCAAGACTCTCCAATGGGAAAAAAATAAAAATAAAAGTAAAGCACTTAGCATCGTGTTTTGTACATAAAGAACACTCAACATATGGTAGCTTTTTGAAAAAAATCACTGCTGATGTTATTGTTGATGTTGTTTTTGTTTTTATGCTTAAAGTCACCAGCAGACTAGAGGTATGAGTTTTCACAAATGATGACCGGCCACATAGTCACCAATATTTCATAATCATTCTTTCTTGAATCAAATTACTGCCATGGCTAACTAGAAGTACCAAATTGAAAGCACTATTGTTTAATTATATGCATGGAAATGTCTTAAGCTTTTTTGGCCAAATAAATCACTCTAGATAAACATCCATACAGATATTTAAATTGCCCCTTTCAGTTATAAGACATGCAGTGTTCCTTTTCCTTTCTAAACATCAAATAATCAAGTGATGCCGGTTCTTGTGTCCCAGGGTCCCTAGCCACATAGATAATTGACATCATTCTTCCTATTTAGCCCATAAGCTTCAAATTATGATAAAGGAAAGATCCCAGATTTAGAGTTCTCCCTGGAATTCTGAGTTTTTTCTCTATAGCACCCCTCAGAGTCTTCTGTTTACAAAAAATTTTTTTTCAGTCAGGGCGCGGTGGCTCACATCTGTAATCCCAGCACTTTTGGGAGGCTGAGGCAGGCGGATCACATGAGGTCAGGAGTTCAAGACCAGCCTGGCCAACATGACTGTCTCTTTAGTAGAGAGAGTAAAACCCTGTCTCTACTAAAAGTACAAAAATTAGCTAGGCGCGGTGGCGCGTGCCTGTAATCCCAGCTATTCAGGAGGCTGAGGCAGGAGAATCACTTGAACCTGGGAGGCGGAGGTTGCAGTGAGGCAACATCTCGCCACTACACTCCAGCCTGGGTGACAGAGCGAGACTCCATCTCAAAAAAAAAGAAAATGCAGAATCTATTTTTGTATCTACCTCTTAGAACTTGATTTTCCTTTTGTGGAAAAGAGTGTGAGTACATTCCCTAAGACATGTGAAGAGCTAACATTTACCAAATGCTAAATATATGGCAAACATTGTTTTAAGTGCATTACATGGATTAACTCATGGAACCAGCTTTACAGTCTCCTGTGATGTTGGAAACTGAGGCCCAGGGAGGTAAAGGTAATGTGCCTGTGGTCATTCAGCTGGTAAATGGCAGAGCTGGATCCAAATCCAGGCAGACTGTTTCCATGCTCTTAACACTAGATTGATTCTTAACAAATATCTCTGTGAAATATGTCTCATATTCACCCCCTTTCTTTTTTTTTTTTTTTTTTTTTTTTGAGACGGAGTTTCACTCATGTTACCCAGGCTGGAGTGCAATGGCGCAATCTCGGCTCACCACAACCTCCGCCTCCTGGGTTCAGGCAATTCTCCTGCCTCAGCCTCCTGAGTAGCTGGGATTACAGGCACGTACCACCATGCCCAGCTAATTTTTTGTATTTTTAGTAGAGACGGGGTTTCACCATGTTGGCCAGGATGGTCTCGATCTCTTGACCTCGTGATCCACCCGCCTCGGCCTCCCAAAGTGCTGGGATTACAGGCTTGAGCCACCACGCCCGGCCTCACCCCCTTTCTTTCATCTCCACTGATGTCACATGAAACTTTCAGGATGTCTTAGTTGCATTATTGCAATAACTTCTGAGTTTGTTACTCTACTTCCAGTATCTCACTCATCATCTCTGAGTGTCACTGCCAGATTAATTTTCATAAAATATTGCTTTTAGTATGTCATTCCCCTGGCCAAGAAACTACATTTTTTATGTATGTATGTATGTATGTATGTTTTTGAGACAGCATCTCTGTTAACCAGGCTGAGTGCAGCAGTGCAGTCATGGCTCACTGTAGCCTGACCTCCCGGGCTCGAGCAATTCTCCTGCCTTAGCCTCCTGAGTAGCTGGGACAACAGGCACTTGCCACCATATTCAGCTACTTACATATGCCATAAGAGTAGCAATCATGGCTTTTCAAGCCTGAAAGAACCTAGCGTCATGCTGCACTCACATTGTTTAAGAAGTAAACATATGGATACACAGATTGATGTGTATGGTATTTGGGAGGATTTGCTCCAATCTTGGCACTATATTTTATGTATGTATTTATTTATTTTGTAAGCCAAAACTAAAATTCTAAGCACCCAACCAAATGAATGGGCTCTTGTTCTCAGCCCAAGGGCATTCCTAAATTAACCTGAAAAACTAGTTGAGCCCATGATAAGAAGTAGGAGTCAGAATGCCTCATTATATTCTCCTCCTTTTGGAACTCAGGACCAGCATTTAACATTAAAGCAGAGACCTTAAGGTTGACACAGCAGACCCTTTGTAGCAATAATACCAACATTGACAGATAGCAGGCCCCATCTGTCATGATAGCAGGCAAAGATGTCTTGTGGTGAAAATCTACATTCTGTAGAAAATCCCCTGACTTTTCCAGGTCTTCTTCCTGACCCAGGGGAGAACTAAGAGTCTGATACCTTTTTAAATCTGGTAAAATACACTGGCCAAGTATGGTGGCTCATGCCTGTAATCCCAGCACTTTGGGAGGCAGAAGTGAGAGGATCACTTGAGCCCAGGAGTTCAATACCAGCCTGGGCAACATGACGAAACATCATCTCTATAAAAAATACAAAAATAAGCCAGGCATAGTGGAATGAACCTGTAGTCTCAGCTACTTAGGAGGCTGAGGTGGGAGGATTGCTTGAGCCTGGGAGGTCAAGGCTGCAGTAAGCCATGATCCAGCTACTCCACTCCAGACTAGGTGACAGAGGGAGACCCTGTCTCAAAACAAAACAAAAAACAAAGAAATATTTGTGATATTGTGCTGTAGCTGGCCTAGAGTTAGAGCCTGAACAACATCATTTTATAAAAGAAAAAGCTGTTTTTTAAAATAAGTTGTAACAGCTGCCCCATTCTCCTCACAATAAACTGCTAGCCTTGGCTACTGTAAATAAAGCTGCTAGTTTGCTCTGCAAACTAGCCACTATGTAAAGCTGCTTTCGTTTTCTTATCAGTAACTGCCAGAATTGCTAGCCTTTGCTTACCGGCAATTGCCAGACTAAGCAGCCCAAACTAATGCCATCTTGGCCCCTGCGACTTGTAATAAGTAACTAAGGTCTGTGATTTCCACCTTACCCAGATAATGTGTAAATAAATGTTTATCTTGACTTCTGTAAAACACTTAAGTAACAAATAGAATGACAAGAGTCCCCTGGCCCTTGGAACATCCGGAGCCCTTATCTCCGCCCAGGAGATGATTTACAGAATCCACTAGCCCTCAGAATGTCTGAAGCCTTTTCATCCCCATCCCCGCTCCTCAACCCCACTCCCAAGGTGGTTTTTTGGGTATAAAAAGTCTTGGCACCCTCCTTTCGACGCAGCAGTTTGGAGAGACGTGAGTCCTCTGTGGTCGCCAGCATAATAAATGACCCTGCAATCTGGCATACTCTTGTCTTGGTGCTAACTTTCTACGCTTGATCCAGTATAACACATTGACATTTTATGCTTTCTGAAGCCTGCTACCTGGAGGCTTCTCTGCATAATAAAAACCTTGGTTTCCACAACTCTGTGTGTGTGTTTGTGTGTGCATATTTTAGTAACAACCTCCTTAATTTAATCCAGACATTCCCTTCTATGGGTTCCAGGTCTTAGTCTTTCGACCAATTGCCAATCAGGACATCTTTGAATCCACCTACAGCCTGGAACCTGCCATCCCCAAACCCCTTTTGGGACCAACCCAATGTATATTTTACATGTATTGATTGATGTTTGATGTCTCCCTAAAATGTATAAAACCACACAGTAGCCCGACTATTTTGGACACATGTTCTTAGGACCTTCTAAGGCCATGCCACTGGCATATCCTTAACATTGGCAAAATAAACTTCTAAATTGATTGAGACCTGTCTCAGATACTTTTTGGTTTGCAATTTATGTGTTTATTTATTTGAGATTGCTAGGTTGCCCAGACTGGGGTACAGTGGCAGGATCATGGCTTACTGCAGCCTCATCCTGCTGGGCTCAAGGCATCCTCCCACCTCAGCCTCCTGAGTAGCTGGGACTACAGGCACCCACCACCAGGGTGGGTAATTTTTTTTTCTGCAGATATGGAGTCTCCTCTATTCCCCAGGCTGATCTGGAACTCCTGGGCTCAAGCAATCCTCCTGCCTTGGCCTCCCAAAGTGCTAGGATTACAGATGTGAGCCACTGCGCCTGGCCAGGTACTTACTATATTTTAAACACAAAGGATCTAGGTAATGACAAGCACAGCACAAACTCCTATAATGAATGCAGAAGTGTCTCGATATCACAATGTCTGGCACAGAGTTATTGGAGGCTGTTCTGTCCAGCGCGTTACAATTTACAAAGCTGCTTCTCTGAAGCTCAATTTAGAATCTGCCTTAAACTCCGCGGCGGGGCCCTTGACAGCAGTGGGGACTGGAGCAGGATCAGAGCCGTTCCCGTTGATGGTCACTGTTGCTTCGGGCGCAGGTTTGGTTTTCTCTGGGGTTGCCATTTCAACTAGACGGCCTCTGGTAGGCCAGACCTGGATCCTCTGTCTTTATCTGGGTTGCAGAGGTGGGACCATCCCTCTTTCACAAAGTCAGCCCGGGCTCTCAAACACTCCGCCCCGCACAAAGATGGCGCGGAGACGGGCTGGGCCAATAGAGTGTGGCGTTGCTCGCGGTTGCCTAGGTAACAGCCAATGGGCAGCGGGGATTGTGCCCAGTGCGGCGGCCGGGATGGCGGTGTCAAGTGGGGCAAGCGCTGGTGGAGGTGGCAGAGAGCAAGGTGGCAGCCGGGAGCCCAGGAAAAGTCCGAGGCGCTGGAGCCCTGCGTCGAGGCGTGACGGTCATCCTGAAAGGCCGGCCCCAGGTTGGCTGCAGGCGCGGGAGGGAGGGGGCGGGGAAAGACTATAATCAGCCAGGTGGGCACTGAGGAACTAGCACGAGATGACCCGGCTGGGGGGCGCGGCTCCATCTCGGCTACACTGACCCGAGACCCGAGGGCGGCTGCCTGTGTGGGACACGAGCCTGGACCCTTTAGTCTCCACCGCGGGGGTCGAGGCCCAAGAGAGCCCACTGCAGTCGGGTTGGCGAGCAGGCGCTGCGAGCCTGCGTCAGAGGGAATGGCAGACTCGTGTGAGCGTTATACCCTGCCAGGCGGGAGAGCGGGCCCGGGGTAGCTGAAAGGAGCCGGGCTGGAACGCGAAAATGGGGTGCGAGAGGGTGTTGCCTTGTTGTGGTCTAGGGCTTTGTTTTCCCAGGGCCTGCCTTTATCGCACTGGTGGGGAGAACTCCACATATGGAAGCCTGGGGAATGGGATGGTTTAATTTGTTGATGGGTGGTATCCCTGCAGTCTCTGAACTGCTTAGGTACCAGCAGGAATAACTGCTGTATCGGAGCCCAGCCACGGCATTCCTTTTCCCATGAAATAGGATAGGATTCTGGCAGTGTTGCTCCCTAGTCCCAATTACCCCCAGGTCATCATCGCCTTTTTATTTTTTAACATTCTTTTTGGCGCCAGTATTTTCTTCCCACTTTCTTTGATTAGCAAAGATATATATTTGTTTACTTTTCACATGGGAAAGAGGAGGTTAGACTTATAATAAAAAACAGTTATTTCGAGCTCATTTTAAAACACTTAACAAAGAATATTTAGCCTGTAATCCCAGCACTTTGGGAGGCCGAGGTGGGCGGATCACCTAAGCTCGGGAGTTCGAGACCAGCCTGACCCACATGGAGAAAGCCTGTCTCCACTAAAAATACAAAATTCGCCTGGCGTGGTGGCGCATGCCTGTAATCCCCGTCTTCATGGGAGGCTGAGGCAGGAGAATCGCTTGAGCCCGGCAGGCGGAGGTTGCGGTGAACCAAGATTGCACCAGGCTGGGTGAGGTCAAGAGATTGGGACCATCCTGGCCACGGTGAAACTCCGTCTCTACTAACATAAAAAAAAATTAACCCAGCATGGTGGCGCACCTGTAGTCCCAGCTACTCCGGAGGCTAAGGCAGGGGAATCGCTTGAACCCGACTGACAAAGGTTGCAGTGAGCCCAGATTGGGCCACTGCACTCCAGCCTGATGACAGAGCAAGACTCCGTCTCTAAATAAATAAATAAATAAATAAATAGAATATTTGACTTTTTGTTCGAGGTTCCTAACAAGGTTAATTTTTGTTTATCAAAGCCTCCGTTTTCTCCTCTTTAAGATTCTAAAAGCCTGTGAGCTGCTTTCTTTATTACTGAAGTAATTTGACAAGACTATTGTACCCTGGGAAGGGTGGTTTTGTGGGGACAGTGTGAAGGTATATGTGGGTGGTTAGGGTGGCTCCCCTACAAACAATATTCTCTAACTGGATCTCCCCCACCCCACTGCCTCAACTTTTTTTTTTTTTTTTTTTTTTTGAGACAAGGTCTAGCTCTGTTGCCCAGGCTGGAGTACAGGTGTGGTGCTGTCACTGCTCACCACAGCCTCAAATTCTGGGCTCAAGCAGTCCTCCCATCTCAGTCTCCTGAGTAGCTGGGACTACAGGCATGCACTACCACATCTGGCTAATTTTTGTATTTTTTCTTTTTTTTTTTTTTTGTAGAGATGAGGTCTCCCTACATTTCCCAGGTTGGTATTGAACTCCTGGGCTCAAGCAACCCTCTTGCCTCAGCCTCCCAAAGTTCTGGAATTACAGGAGTGAGCCACCATGCCTGGCTCTGTTTCTCTTTATGCTATTTTTTTTTCTTTTAAATCCTCTTAAATTGGACACAGGTTACTGTGAATACAAAGTGTTCTTTAATAAGTTGATTTCTTAAAATTAGAAAAAAATTAAAAGAATGGAAACAAAAATTCTCATTACTGTCTCAGAGTTCTGTTTGGAAATAAGAAAATAAAAAAAGAAAGGTCTGGGACAGAAGAAAATAAAAATCGCAAGAATGTGGTCTGTAGTGCAGACTAATAGTGTATTGGTTTACAGGGAAATAATAGTAATTTTCTTTTATGTAAATGTTTGGACTGATCTTTTGCAACCCATCTGTCAGGAGTGCAGAAAGTGTGGGTGTCTGTTTAGAAGTGTGAATCATCTTGGCTTGTGACTGGATTCCATGAATTTATCTAGAGCCTAAACCCCTAAGCCATATATTCTCTTTAAAAAGATGATTTGGTTAACTGATACAGATACTGACTTGTATCCCTTATTAAAGTATTGGGCCAGGCACAGTGGCTCACACCTGTATTCCTAGCACTTTGGAAGGCTGAGGTGGGCAGATCACTTGAGCCCAGGAGTTCAAGACCAGCCTTGGAAACATGGTGAAACCCCATCTCTACAAAAAAATGCAAATATTTGCTGCGTATGGTGGCGTGTTTCTGTAGGCCCAGCGGAAGCTAAAGGTGGGAGGATGTCTTGAGCCCAGGCGGCAGAGGTCGCAGTGAGCTGAGATGATGCCACTGCACTCCAGCTTGAATGACAGAGCCAGACTCTGTCAAAAAAAAAAAAAAAAAAAAAAAAAAAAAGTACTGGGCTTTCCATCTTCATCAGCACTGGCTATATTTTGTTAAACCAGATTTGTCTCAATGACCATAGTTATTGGTGAAATTCCTTTTTGGGTCAGTAGCTATACAACTATTTATTAGCATGGTTAATTATAAAAGTCATAAATTAAAATCCAGACAATATGCCAAATAGCAACAGTATCAACTATTTGGGCACATGTTACAGTTTCTAGCCAAATATATTCAACCATGGCCTTAGACCCATGGATTCTACATGTGTTCCTTTTCATTAGCACTTCTGATTGTGGTCTTGGCAATGGACATGATTTTGGCAAACATCTGCCTACGGGAATTTGCTATATGTCCCTAAATCAAAATGGAATGAAAGTTTGTACTATGTACTGTTGAAAGCCAATGGTAGAGGATGGTGGCAGGGTTAGGTTGAAACATGGTATTCTAGTTATTATTGCCATATAACAAAGTACCCCAGAATTTGGCAGCTTAAAACCACCACATGATGCTCATGGATTCTGTGGGTCAGGAATTTGGACCGGGTGTCATGGGAGGCCTCTCTCTGCTCCCTGATACTGGATGGAACGCAGGCTCAATGGCTGAGGGCCAGAATCATCTGAAGCCTCCTTCACTGATGCCTGGTACCTGAGATAGGATGATTCAAAGGTAAGGACAGCCAACTGGAGCACCAGTATATGGCTTTTCTGTGTGGCTTGGCTTTCAGTGTTAGCCTCTGGGTAGTCAGGCTTTTTATGTGGTGGCTCAGATGTCCAAGTGTGAGTATATTGGTGAGCAAGATGGAAGTTGCATCACCTTTTATGATCTAACCTCAGAACACATTTTCGTTGTGTTCCATTGGTCCAAACAGTCACGAGCCTACTGAGATTCAAGGGAAGGGAGGTAGATTTCACCTTTTAATGGGTCAGCAGCCAGGTCAAATTGTAGACAAACATGTAAGACAGAAGATACTATTGCAAACATCTTGGAAATACAGTCTGCCTCATTTGGCAATCAAAAGGTAACCTTTCTGGTCTCATTGGTTTCCTTAAAATACTTAGGATATAATCCCCAAGAGCTAACAGCATACTAAAAGTGATTAGGGGCTGGGCACAGTGTGGCTCATGCCTATAATCCCAGCACTTTGGGAGGCCAAGGCAGGCAGATCACTTGAGGCCAGAAGTTTTACATGGTAAAACCCCATCTCTACTAAAAATACAAAAATTAGCTAGGCATACTGGCACACCTGCAATCCCAGCTACTCAGGAGGCTCAGGAGGCTGAGGCATGAAAATCTCTCGATGCTGGGAGGTGGAGGTTGCAGTGAGCCAAGATCACACCATTACAGTCCAGCCTGGGCAACACAGTGAGACTCTGTCTCAAAAAACAAAGCCGGTGGAGGGGGTAGGTGTACAGCTTGAGAACTAGTGCTTTGTCCATAAATAACTCTCAAACTGGAGAAACATTCCCTTCTTTCAATAATCTTCTAGTCATCCTTCTGGAATAAGGTATATGATGCCACTCTTTGGAAGTTTCCTGTAGCTTTGAGAAAAAGTAAATAAATACAAGGCAGTGCTTTTCCTGACTCCTGTGTAGTGTATATGACTCCTCAAATCCCACTGCAATAACTCCTTCCAAATTTTGAGTGAAAACAAGTTGGTTAACTGCTGCCAAACATCTAAAGGAAATGCTCCTATAATCTTTCTGTATAAATAGTAATTTTGTGTTTAGGTTTTGGAATGGTTGATTATAAGATTTAGTGGAAGATACAGCCCTTCAGCTTCTATTCCGCTTTGAAGGAATGAAATTTCAACCATAAGCTGACTTTTAGTACTGTGACTTAATTCTGGGAAGAGCTGGGAAAAAAAGAAAAAAAAAAGCATAAATAAAAAAGAAAAAAAAATTCTGGGAAGAGCTGAAGATAGCCTGATCAAAATGCCCATCTGTACTGGAAAGAGTTTTCCTCTGTTCTGATGGAAAACTGCTTCTCATACTCTCATTAATGTTGTATTTGTAATGGAGTCATGTTGGCCTCTAACCCAGCACACTCTGATGCTGGGCCAGTGATAAGAGGCTGTGAGCCTGAAATTGGATGCTGACCTTCTGAGACACTGATAGGACAGAGATGACATAGCAAGTACCAGCATCATCTCTCAGAAAATAGCTCCCAGAGGTTTGGAGGCATTTTACTACAAGAAGATAACGGTCCTTGCCTTGGATATCTTCTGTGTGAGAGATAATGGAAATGAAATTCTTGACTGATAACTGAAGAAGGGAGAAAGTCCTATGAGAGTGGCCCCCAAACATCTCTAGAAGAGTCTCCACAAGGTTGGCCTTCATTTAGGCAAGAAATGAATCTTTTCTCTTATTTGGACAAGAACACAGGGATTCTTAGAACTCATCTGTCCTCATGGCTGGGATGAAACTTGTGACAGAGCCAAGGTGTAGAAGATGTCGCTGAGCCCTGCTCTTGTCAGGCCTAGCTATTTTCACATCAGACCATTTCTGGGCTTTCGATGTCTGTATCAAAAATCATTATGTTCTGGCTAGGCATGGTGGCTCAAATCTAGCACTTTGGGGAGGCCGAGGTGGGCAGTTAACATGAGGCCAGGAGTTCGAGACCAGCCTAACCAACATGGTGAAACCCTTTCTCTACTAAAAATACAAAAAGTAGCCAGGTATGGTGGCAGGCGCCTGTAAGCTCAGCTACTCAGGAGGCTGAAGCACAAGAATTGCTTGCACCCAGGAGGCAAAGGTTGCAGTAAGCTGAGATCGAGCCACTGCACTTCAACCTGAATGACAGAGTGAGAGTATCTCAAAAAAAAAAAAAAAAAAGAGAAAAAAGAAAAAGAAAAATGGTGTTCAGGTCCCTCTGCTGAATCTACTCAACAAAGTCACCAGCACCAGTCTCCATTAAACAAACAAACAAATCACCCGGGCACAGTGACTCATGCCTGTAGTCCCAGCACTTTGGGAGGCCAAGGCGGGAGGATCAACTGAGGTCAGGAATTCGTGACCAGCATGGCTAACATGGTGAAACCCCGTCTCTACTGGAAATACAAAAATTAGCAGGGAGTGGTGGCAGGCGTCTGTAATCCCAACTACTTGGGAGGCTGGGGCGGGAGAATCACTTGAACCTGGAAGGTGGAGGTTGCAGTGAGCCAAGACCAAACCATTCACCATTGCACTCCAGCCTGGGCCACAGGAACGAAACCCTGTCTTAAAATATAAAAATAAAAAGGCCGGGCACGGTGGCCCATGCTTGTAATTCCAGCACTTTGGGAGGCCAAGGTGGTTGGATCGCCTGAGGTCAGGAGTTTGAGACCAGACTGGCCAACATGGTAAAACCCTGTCTCTAGTCAAAAAACACAAAAATTAGCTGGTTATGGTGGTATACAACTGTAATCCCAGTTGGGAGGCTGAGGCGGGAAAATCTATTGAACCCTGGAGGCGGAGGTTGCAGTGAGCCGAGATCATGCCACTGTTCTCCAACCTGGGTGACAGAGTGAGACTCCTGTCGCAAAAAAAAAAAAGTGTTCTGATGCTTGTTCTCTCTCTGTCTCTCTCTTTTTTTTTTTTTTTTTTTTTTTTTTTTTCCGCAATGGACAGAGTTCCCCTCTGTGGCCCAGACTGGAGTGCA
>NW_022436953.1:1247824-1293021 GCF_009761245.1 Sapajus apella | reverse complement strand
TTCCGCAATGGACAGAGTTCCCCTCTGTGGCCCAGACTGGAGTGCAATGGCACTATCTCAGCTCACTGCAACCTCTGCCTCCTGAACTCAAGCAATTCTCCTGCTTCAGTGTCCCGAGTAGCTGGGATTACAGGCACCCGTCACCATGCCCAGTTAATTTTTGTCCTTTTAGTAGAGACGGGGTTTCACCATGTTGGCCAGGCTGGTCTTGAACTCCTGAACTCAGTGGATCCACCTGTCTCAGCCTCCCAAAGTGCTGGGATTGCAGGCATGAGGCACCGTGCCTAGCCTACTTGTTCTCTTAAAAAAAAAAAAAAGTCATTATGAGGCTGGATGTGGTGGCTCATGCCCATAATCCTAGCACTTTGGGAGACCAAGGCCAGAGATTGCTTGAGGCCAGGAGTTTGGGATCAGCCTGGGCAACATAGTGAGACACCATCTCTACAAAAAAATTAATTAGTTGGGCGTGGTGGTGTGTGTCTATAATCCTAGCTACTCAGAAGACTGGGGCAGGAGGATTGCTCAAGCCCACAAGTTTGGGGTCGCAGTGAGTTATGATCATGCCATTGCACACCAGTATAGGTAACAGAGCGAGACACTGTCTCCTTAAAAAAAAAATCGTTATGACATAAGGCCAAAATAAAAATATCCTGTAGGATGTTGATACAGAGTGGATGAGTGGCAACTATAGTTTGTTTTCCCTCTACTTAGTATTCAGCTCTTTAGTCAAAATTGCTGAGATTTTCTTTTTCCAAGTGTTGTTTGAATTACACTGGTAGCATTTTTTACTGAGGAAAGACCTATAGAAGTTTTCATTACAGTAAGTAAATGTGTGAGTTTAAGTATAAAACTTTGAAAGAGGGGCCGGGCGCGGTGGCTCAAGCCTGTAATCCCAGCACTTTGGGAGGCCGAGGCGGGTGGATCACGAGGTCAAGAGATCGAGACCATCCTGGTCAACACGGTGAAACCCCGTCTCTACTAAAACTACAAAAAATCAGCTGGGCATGGTGGCGCATGCCTGTAATCCCAGCTACTCAGGAGACTGAGGCAGGAGAATTGCCTGAACCCAGGAGGCAGAGGTTGCGGTGAGCTGAGATCGCGCCATTGCACTCCAGCCTGGGTAACAAGAGCGAAACTCCATCTCAAAAAAAAAAAAAAAAAAAAAAAAAACTTTGAAAGAGGAAAAGAAACTAACATTTAGTGGGCAGGCCCTGGCAGTGTTCTAGGTACTTACACGTGTGCCATTCTCTTTCCTTTATCTTTCTTTTCTGACTCTCAGATATTTAATTTAGTCCACCTGACAATTCTGTGAAATACATATGTTATCTCCACTTTGCAGATGAGGAGACTGAGATGTAGAGATGCTGAAATACCTTGCCCATAGTTACACAGTGAACTCGGATTTGAACTCAAGTCCTTCTATGCACAGAGTCTACAACACCACCATGTAATCCTGGGAGGCCAGAGAGGATAGAATGGTATAAGTTAGCATAAGAACTTCTGCCAGCAAGGCCAGCTGCCAGAGATCTAATTCTAACTTTTACATGTTAGTTCCCAAATGTTAATGTATGACCTTAGCACCTTAGTTAATTTGCTTATCCTCTCTGCACCTTAGTTTCCTCATGTCTAAAGTGGAAATAATAATACCTCAAAAAGTTGTTGTGAGATGAAATTAGATTATATATTTTAAAAACACGGATGCTCACGCCGGGCATGGTGGCTCACACCTATAATTCCAGCACTTTGGGAGGCTGAGGGGGAAGGATCGCTTGAATCCAAGAGGCAGAGGTTGCAGTGAGCCGAGATCATGCCACTACACTCTAGCCTGGGCAACAGAGGGAGACTCCGTCTCAAAAAAAAAAAGAAAAAGGGAATTAATGTACCCCAAAAATCATTAAATATAAACAGAGGCAAATAGAATGTCATTTGATATACTAAAAAATACAAACCTATTTCTAATTCCCTCGGTCTTTTCATTCACCCTTTCATCTTTTATTTACTTATTTATTTTTTAGAGACAGGCTCTTGCTTTGTTACCCAGGCTAGAGTGCAGTGGCACAATCATAGCTCACTGTAACCTCAAACTCCTGGATTCAAGGGATCCTGCCACCTCAGTCTCCTCAGTAGCTGGGACTACAGGCACACACTACCACATCTAGCTGGATTGCGGTGGTGTGATCTCAACTCACTGCAACCTCTGCCTCCTGGGTTTAAGCCATTCTCCTTCCTCAGCCTGCTGAGTGGCTGGGAATACGGCTACTATGGTAGCCCACCACCATGCCCAGCTAATTTTTTTTTTTTTTTTTTTGAGATGGAGTTTTGCTCTTGTCACCCAGGATGGAATGCAATAGCACAATCCTGATTCGCTGCAACCTCTGCCTCCTGGGTCCCAGCGATTCTCTTGCCTCAGCCTCCCGAGTTCAGCTGAGATTATAGGCGCCCGCCACCAAGCCCGGCTAAATTTTGTATTTTTAGTAGAGACAGGGTTTCACCATGCTGGCCAGGCTGGTCTCAAAGGCCTGACCTCAGGTGATCCACCCACCTCAGCCTCCCAGAGTGCTGGGATTACAGGCATGAGCCCCTACACCCGGACAACTCTGCCTCTTAATGGGAGGATCTGCCTTGTCACATTGCAGGGTCATGAACGGAGGGAGAATATCTGTGCCCATTTTTACAATCTGCTGCACTGTCATATTTTCCTTCCTTGCAAGCTTTTCTGACTATAGACATGCTACCACATTCATTTTCCCTACACGCTGCCTGCATCATCTTACATCCTGGTTCACAAACCCCTAGAGGTGGCCTCTTTTCCTCCCTTGTGTGCTGTAAACTCTTAGCCCATCTTCAAAGGTCTCTTTAAGTTAGCCTGACCCAAAAGCAGAGGCTGTGCTATACAGTAAAAAAGGACTCGTATAGTCAGCGGAGGCTGCCAACAAATTTTACAACCTCTCCGGGCTTCTATTTCTCCTGTAAAATGAGAGGTTGGGCTAAATCTGTCAGGTTCTTTTCAAATTTATTATTTATTTATTTATTTAATTAATTAATTTATTTTTTTTGAGACAGAGTTTCGCTGTTGTTACCCAGGCTGGAGTGCAATGGCGCGATCTCGGCTCACCGCAACCTCCGCGTCCTGGGTTCAGGCAATTCTCCTGCCTCAGCCTCCTGAGTAGCTGGAATTACAGGCACGCACCACCATGCCCAGCTAATTTTTTGTAGTTTTAGTAGAGACAGGGTTTCACCATGTTGACCAGGATGGTCTCGATCTCTTGACCTCGTGATCCACCTGCCTCGGCCTCCCAAAGTGCTGGGATTATAGGCGTGAGCCACCACGCCCGGCCTATTTATTTATTTTTTATTATTTTTTTCAAGACGGAGTCTTGCTCTGTCACCCAGGCTGGAGCGCAGTAGCATGATCTCAGCTCACTGCAACCTCTGGCTCCCGGGTTCAAGTGATTCTCCTGCCTCAGGCTCCCAAGTAGCTGGGATTACAGGTGCCTGCTACCACACCTGGCTAATTTTTGCACTTTTCATAGAGACCGGGTTTCACCATGTTGGCCAGGTTGGTCTCAAACTCCTGACCTCATAATCCGCCCGCCTCAGCCTCCCAAAGTGCTGGGATTACAGGCGTGAGCCATTTTGCGCCCCACCTAATTTTTATGTTTTAATTTTACATTTTTGACATGAGGTCTTGCTATGCTGCCCAGGCTGGTCTTGAACTCCTGGACTCAAGTGATCCTCCCACCTCAGCCTCCCAAAGTGCTGGGATTACAGGTGTGAGTTACTGCACCAGGCCTCTCTTCAAATTTAAGATTGTGGTTGCGTGTGCCTACGAAGACCTATTACTCCCCAAATAAACCCTCAGCTGTAGTGAGACCACGCTTCTTATTTTGCCATAGAACATCTATTTACATTGGCCTTAGAGTGTTCATTTCCCGTGTTTGTCTTTTTTTTTTTTTTCTTTTTTAGAGACAGAATCTTGCTCTGTCACCTAGGCTGGACTGCAGTGGGGCTATCTCGGCTCACTGCAACCTCTGCCTCTCAGGTTCAATCAATTCTCTTGCCTCAGGCTCCTGAGTAGCTGGAATTACAAGTGTGCACCACCATGACGGGCTAATTTTTTGTATTTTTAGTAGAGATAGGGTCTCACCATGTTGGCCAGGTTGGTCTTGAACTCCTGACCTCAAGTGATCCACCTGCCTTGGCCTCCCAAAGTACTGGGATTACCAGCATAAGCCACAGCACCCAGTCTTTTTTTTTTTGAAACAGAGTGTTGCTGTGTCACCCAGGCTGGAGTACAGTAGTGCTATCTCAGCTCACTGCAACCTCTGCTTCCTGGGTTCAAGCAATTCTGCCTCAGCCTCCCAAGTAGCTAGGATTACAGGCTCCTGCCACCATGCCCAGCTAATTTTTGTATTTTTAGTAGAGACAGGGTCTCACCATGTTGGCCAGGCTGGTCTCAAACTCCTGACCTCAGGTGATCCACCCACCTCAGCCTCCCAAAGTGTTGGGATTACAGGCATGAGCCACTGCACCTGGCCCGTTCCCTGTGTTGTCTGATTCTGGAACTGCTCGTTACCTTCTCCACTGCTTGTCTGCGTGTTTTAAATTCTGCCCATCTCGTGTCTTTGTTAATCACTGTCATCCAAGTTGGCACTTAATTACATTATCTCTGGCATAATTCACTCTTTCAATTGTTAGTATTATTACCTAGATTATAAACTCATCAAGGGAAGATACTGTATTTTATACATCAACTGAGCATGTAGTAGGTATCAAGTAAATATCTGTAGATTAATCCTCCATTTCCATCCCAGGTCATAGGAAAAGAAACTGGCTGAAAACTTTTAAGATAAGCAGGAGGAGCTTGGGCAGAAGTGGGGATGATGGTGCTGGTGGTGGTTGGAGACGTGGGTATTTTGTTAAACACACCTAAGGGGGCCAACACGTACCAGACTTTAGACTGTATCTGCAACATTGCTTTGCCGAACTTTCCTCCAGCCATTCCATGACACTGGTTCTCCTTTGCTTATTTCCTACAGTTTTCATTCTTTTATCCTGTAAGCTGTCACCATGACCCTGACAAAAGGTTCCTTCACCTACTCCAGTGGGGAGGAGTATCGTGGCGAGTGGAAGGAGGGTGAGAAGGACCCCGGGGGAGTATCCAGTGATGAACACTTCACTTGCTGGAGGACAAATACATCAGGATATATAGCCAACTTTATGGATCTTCATTTCCAACTCCAGGATTTCATTCCATATAGCGCCTGCCTTTCCTTTATTCTATTTTAGGATTAAATAAAGGAATTAGAAAATGCTATTGTTTATTCAACCTCCAGGAATGAGTTATATCTTTCTTTTTTTATTTTTCCAAGATGGGGTCTCGCTCTGTCACCTAGGCTGGAGTACAGTGGCGCAGTCTCAGCTAACTGCAACCTCCACCTCCCAGGTTCAAGCGATTCTCGTGCTTCAGCCTCCCAAGTAGCTGGGATTACAGGAACCTGCCACCACATCCAGCTAAGTTTTGTATTTTCAGTAGAGAATGGGTTTCACCATGCTGGCCAGGCTGGTCTCAAACTCCTGACCTCAGGTGATTGCCTGCTTCAGCCTCCCAAAGTGCTGGGATTGCAGGCATGAGCCACAGTGCCCCGCCTGTGCCAGCCTCTCTTCTAAGCAGTTTGTGTTTATCATCTTATTTAATCCTCCTGACAACTTTATGAGGTAGGCACATACTATTATTATTCCCATTTAACAGATGGGAAAATTGAGCCAAGGAGAAGCTAACTTACTCAAGATCACAGAACTCTAAGTGGTAGAACAAGAAGGTAAACACAGCAGGCAGCCTGACTCAGTGCCCTCACATCTAACTACGTTGCCTCTCTCTATGTTGAGAAAAAAAAAATAGAAAAAACAGTACCCCATTAGCACCTTAAAGCTACTAGGCAAATCTAACAGCCTGATTAGCAGCACTGGTTTGAGCTTTTTTTTTTTTTTTGAGACGGAGTTTCACTCATGTTACCCAGGCTGGAGTGCAATGGCGCAATCTTGGCTCACCGCAACCTCCACCTCCTGGGTTCAAGCAATTGTCCTGCCTCAGCCTCCTGAGTAGCTGGGATTACAGGCACGCGCCACCATGCCCAGCTAATGTTTTGTATTTTTAGTAGAGACGGGGTTTCACCATGTTGACCAGGATGGTCTCGATCTCTTGACCTCGTGATCCACCCACCTCGGCCTCCCAAAGTGCTGGGATTACAGGCTTGCGCCACTGCGCCCGGCCTGGTTTGAACTTTATTACATCAATAAGGCTGTGTTTACTCTGAACTGACCAGAAAACAGAGCAAGATGTTGGGGGATTAATCATGCCTTTCAAACAGAATTCAAGGGAGTTCTTGTGGTGGATACAGCCCACCCAGCAGAGCCTCAGGAAGTCTCTCCTCTAACAGGCCACATTAAAGGGGCCACCAGGTATTTAAAAGCCAGGAAGGAAGTCTTGAAATTGAAGGAGGCAAGGTCACATCCCATCTGTACAATTTCTCAAGGCTCAAGATTTTAGGCCAGGCACAGTGACTCTTGCCTATAATCCAACACTTTGTAATCCCAGCTACTCAGGAGGCTGAAGCAGAAGAATCACTTGAACACAGAAGGTGGAGGTTGTAGTGAGCCAAGATTGTACCACTGTGCTCCAGCCTGGGCGACAGATTGAGATTCCCCCCCAAAAAAGAAAAAAGAGGCTGGTACATAGTAAAGGCACTATAAATGTTAGCTATTGTTAAGTGCTCTGTTACTCATACTTGGGGGACCTGCTTCAACTCTGTAGTGATAAGATGGGAAGGCCCCAGGAACCAGGTTTGCTTCTCGTTTTCTTTTCTATTTTTGTTTTTTGTTTTGAGACACAGTCTCGCTCTATTGCCCGGGCTGGAGTGCAGTGGCACTATCTCTGCTCACTGCAACCTCTGCCTCCCAGGTTCAAGCGATCCTCCTGCCTCAGCCCCCCTAGTAGCTGGGATTACAGCCACATGCCACCATGCCTGGCTAATTTTCGTATTTTTAGTAAAGACAGGATTTTGTCATATTGGCCAGGCTGGTCTCGAACTCCTGACCTCAGGTGATCCACCCGCCTCCGTCTCCCGAAGTGCTGGGATCACAGGCGTGAACCACCGTGCCTGGCCCCTACTGCTTCTCATTTTCTTTGTGAGATGCTAAAAGAGTAAGAAGAGACCCTGAAGCTGTCTCCTTCCAACCTGACACCTATCCTTCTCTTTGTTCAGGCCGCAGGCATGGTTTTGGTCAACTGATGTTTGCAGATGGTGGCACCTACCTGGGTCATTTTGAGAATGGGCTCTTTAATGGCTTTGGGGTATTGACCTTCTCAGATGGTTCAAGGTAGGTATGAGGTCATTTCTTTCTTCACCTTGAATAAGGGAGGCTCTGACATAAAAATGGGACACTGGTAAATATCTTGTCAATCCTGAGCTTGTCCCACTCCCTGCAGTATACAGATGAGAAATAAGTAGTTCTCTTATTGGTTATTTTTTAAGTAGACCTAAAATTTGAAATGTCAACCAAGTGAGTGACTTTCCACCCCGCTCCCATTCATGTCCTATCTTCTTTCCTTGAGATCAGGGCTTCGTGTCATACATACTCTCTGATCCTTCTCTGCTGGTTGGGAGTAGGTGGGGTAGGTAGAGCTATGTGACAGGTGGAATCGGCTTGCTCCTTGGCATTATTAAATAGCAGAGATCAGCAGCTGCTCGACTCCATTCATCTGGACAGCTCACTTCCCACTGAAGGCTAACTTCTTGGTGTTTCTGCAGGTATGAGGGGGAGTTTGCCCAGGGCAAGTTTAATGGCGTCGGAGTCTTCATTCGACATGACAACATGACCTTTGAGGGGGAATTTAAAAATGGCAGAGTAGATGGTTTTGGTAAGTTGCAGCCCAGCAAGATGGGTGACTTAGGTGGGCATAATGCAGGTGGAAATATGCCTGTTTAGTTTTAATTCTGTGGGTGTCCAGCAATCCATAGTGTCCATGCCCTGACCCCTATCCGTTGAACTCACCAATAGAGTACTCCTGAGTTGAGCAGGGAGTTTTTCTCCTTCTTCAGCCTCGACATATCAAGCTGATCTTTGAGACATGAATGCCATTGTCACTCCCATATTTTCTATGCCCTCCTCAAAGGCCTGCTGACTTTCCCTGATGGTTCTCATGGAATCCCCCGCAATGAAGGTCTCTTTGAGAACAACAAGCTGCTGCGGCGTGAGAAGTGTTCCGCAGTCATTCAGCGGGCCCAGAGCGCCTCCAAGTCAGCCAGAAATCTCACCGCCTGACAGCGCCATGGGTCTCAGCTGACAAGTATTGGGAAAAGCCAGTGCCCCCGTTGTTGACTCGAGGTGAGCGAATGAACCAGAGCTGAGATAAGTTGACAATGACAGTGGAGCAAGGGACTTATATGTGCCCTGTCACCTGCCAATCCAGAACTGGACCACAGAAAAGTGCTGAGGATGCTGGCCAGCAGAGCCTGCAGCAGTCGTTGGCGGTGCTGTCTTTCCCTGACCCTTGTGTGCTGGAAGACAGAGGAACTGCCTCTTCTCACTGGTTAATACTCTGTTCCTAAGACCTCAGGTTACCCAATGCAGCCTGCTGTGACCCTTCTGCTTCATTTTCTGCCAAGTGATACAGAATCTCTTTGTTCTGCTGCTTTTGGGGCAGGTGATCCTAGCCCTAGCTTAGGGCCAGTGCTCTGTGCTACCCTGGAGAAATAGGAAAAAGATAGGGGTGGCTCAGTACAGCAGCCCTGTGAAAGTCAAGGCCAGACCTTTTCTTTTTGTTATTATAAAAAATTGAGCTAGGGTCTTGCTATGCTGCTCAAGCTCATCTCCAACTCCTGGGCTCAAGTGATCCTCCTGCCTGCCTGGGACTGCCAAAGTGCTGGAATTGCAGGCATGAGCCACCAAGCAGAGCTTTTCTGTATGCTACTCCTTATGCTGGTTGGAATCATGGCTCCAGGCTTCCACTTTGTCTGATCGGACTGATAGTCATTTCTGCCTATGCCCCTGTGAAGGATTCGGTAAGAGTGCTATTTCCTTCTTCCTTTAGAAGACAGGCTGTCTTCCTTCACCAAGTTACAGCAGATAATCCCTATGTGTGCCTCTCTCCTTCCTTAGATGGGGAACAGTACACCTTTTTGGGACAGTCAAGAAAGAAACTCATGTAAACAATAATCTTATTACTTGTATTTGTGACTAACTCCAGGGAAAAGGATAGAATATTTAGGCCGCTTCAGGCCCTACCACGGAGTGAACTGAATTTGTAGGGAGCGCTTGGGCTGACACAGTTTCTTCCAGTGGACCGATAAATCAGACTCACCTGAACCCCTGGGATTTTGGTAGAATTTGGACCTACTCTAGGACTGTGGGGAACTAAAGGAGCATTTGGCTCACTGTAGCTCTTCTATCATGAGCCTTGACCATCAGGTGGCAATCAGACCTTACTGATGGGATCTCTGCAGAGTTTATCATGGAGGCCCCCCCCTTACCCCTGTACACAAATACGTCCCCCACCTCTAGCCCCCTAGCCTCACACTGAATGTCTCCTCAACAGCAGATTGTGGTGGAAGTTATAGCCGTGTGCCTCTATTTATTCTCTGAGTTGTACTGTAGAAACAGGTGTTTATAAAGAATAAAGAAATCACCAGAACTGCCTATACCTAGTTTTCCTGACTTTCTGGCCCTGCGTCTTCATGAATATCAATCCATCTGCCGCTTGCAAAAGTTAATCAGATTAGGCCTTGGGACTGACCCTGCACATTTCACTATATCAAATCATTTAATTTTCTCAGCCTCTACAGAGGAGAGGTATGGACTTTTTTTTTTTTCTTTTTAAATCAGACAGTCTCAGGCTGCCCCAACTAGTAAGTGGCACAGCTGGGTGGGATTTGTATCCAAGTCTTTCTCATTCCAACTCCCTTTCTACTGGCCCCCTCTCACCGTGAGCATCAGAGTGCCCAAGACTTGAGACCAGTTATGGCCACACCTGCTGGGTTACCTCTGGCAGGTCCACTCCTGCGGAGTTTCCCTTTCTCTGTGATGAGTAGAGAGTGGTGGAACATCGACCCCCACGCTCACCCTTTTACATGCATGTCCTTATTGGAGGAAGGTACTATTATCATCCCTGTATAACAGATGAGGCTCAGGAAGTTAAGCAGTTTCTCCAAGGTCCCATAGACACTAAGGGGCAGATCCCAGAACTTAAAGCCTGACCTGTTTCAGCCCAGAGGCTGAGCATTTTTTTTTTTTTTTTTTTTTTGACAGAGTTTTGCTCTGTCACCAGGTGCCAGGCTGGAGTGCAGCGGCGCAATCTCGGCTCACTGCAGTCTCCGCCTCCTGGGTTCCAGCAATTCTCCTGCCTCAGCCTCCTGAGTAGCTGGGCCTACAGGTGCACGAGGCTGAGCTTTTAACCAGTACACTACCCTGCCTGCCTAGCCCTAACTTTTCTCCCAGTCCTAAACTGGATTCTTCTCTGAGCCCAGCTCCTCTAGAAGTTGCCTGTGAGAAGACCCCAGGAGCTAAGTCCCAAGCTTTAGTGCCATTCAGAGCCTGGTTTTGGGTTGAAGATTGAGATCTTTAATTTTCTTTCCTCTAGCCTCTGCCCTCCCCACTAAATAATTATCTATTTACCTCTCCTTTTTAACCTTACACTTTCTTTTTAATGAGTAATTTTTTTTTTTTTTTTTTGAGACAGAGTTTCACTCGTTACCCAGGCTGGAGTGCAATGGCACAATCTCGGCTCACCGCAACCTCCGCCTCCTGGGTTCAGGCAATTCTCCTGCCTCAGCCTCCTGAGTAGCTGGGATTACAGGCACGTGCCACCATGCCCAGCTAATTTTTTGTAATTTTAGTAGAGACGGGGTTTCACCATGTTGACCAGGATGGTCTCGATCTCTTGACCTCGTGATCTACCCGCCTCTGCTTCCCAAAGTGCTGGGATTACAGGCGTGAGCCACTGCGCCCAGCCTTAATGAGTAATTTTTAAAAAACGTATCTCCATCTTTCTGCCACTAGTCAAATATTACCACTGAAAAAGGTTAAATATTTTGGAGAAAGCATCTTTTTTTTTTTTTTTTTCGAGATGGAGTTTCACTCTTGTGGCCCAGGCTGGAGTGCAGTGACACGATCTTGGCTCACTGCAACCTCTGCCTCCCGGGTTCAAGCAATTCTCCTGCCTCCCGAGTAGCTGGGATTACAAGCTTGCACTACCATGCCCGGCTAATTTTTGTATTTTTTAGTAGAGATGTTCACCATGTTGGTCATGCTGGTCTCCAATTCTTGACCTTGGGTGATCCTCCTGCCTCAGCCTCCCAAAGTGTTGGGATTACGGGCATGAGCCACTGCACGGGGCCCTAAACACTTAGCACTTTAATCAAAAAGGAAGCTGGCTGGGTGTGGTGGTTTACACCTATAATCCCAGCACTTTGGGAGGCCAAGGCAGGAGGATCACCTGAGATCAGGAGTTCGAGACCATCCTGATCAACATGGCGAAACCCCATCTCTACTAAAAATACAAAAATTGCCTGGGCGTGGTGGTACCTGCCTATAATCCCAGCAACTTGGGAGGCTGAGGCAGGAGGCACAAGAATCACTTGAACCTGGAAGGTGGAGGTTGCAGTGAGCCAAGATTGTGCCACTGCACTCCAGCCTGAGCGACACAGCAAGACCCTGTCTCAAAAAAATAAAAGTACTAAGTGTTTCTAAATAGCTCAGTTGCTCTCTTTTACCTCTTATCCCTCTCTTAGACCTCCAGTAAGTGAATGCCTGTTGGCTCAGTATTGTTGGGGCGGCTCTTAGAGCTGGGAGAAGTCAGACCATCAGAGCTCAGTTGCCTCTGGGAAGGTTCTTGACATCTGCCCAGGAAACCTAAGATCTGCATAGCAATGGAGTGTCCATCTTTACATAGCCACACTAATTTTACCTGTTAAATTTTATTATAGTAACAAAGTGATTATTTTTAATAACGAAAGCAGAGTACCCGGAGGCAAGAGGATGGCCCTGTCTCAGGCCAAGTCCCCTTACTGTTTCAGATTTAGGCTGGCCAGAATAGTCTTCTAGAATGTAACATTTATCCACCAGGTGTCATTATTTACCAATCTGACAAGCCACTGGGCTGTCTCCACGCATGCAATGGTTGGAATCAAGGCTAGAGACCAAAATAGGAAATGAATGAAAATAGATTTAGAAAAAAGGGCATTGTGGCTGGCATGCATCTTGCAGTGTGGAGTGAAGGGCTGGGGTGGAGGGGGGGTGGTAAAGAGTCCTTTCAAAGACCAGTGGCACTTTCCTGATCAAGTTTCCTAAGCTGATGCTTCCCTGGAAGGAGTCAGAACTTAGGTTTGTAAGAGTAGCCCTGGCTTCCAGCTGCACTACGCTAGACTCAGGTTTGAAGCCTCAAGTCTAACTAGTCCCCACTTTGATAAAAGAAATTCCCAGCCGTGCACAGTGGCTCACACCTGTAATCCCAGCACTTTGAGGGGCTGAGGTGGGTGGATCATCTGAGGTCAGGAGTTTGAGACCAGCCTGGCCAACATGGGGAAACTCCATCTCTACTAAAAATACAAAAATTAGCTGGGCATGGTGGCGCATGCCTGTAATCCCTGCTACTCGGGAGGCTGAGGCAAAAGAATCACTTGAACCCAGGAGGCGGGGTTGCAGTGAGCCAAGATCGCCCTACTGCACTCCAACCTGGGTGACAGAGCAAAATTCTGTCTCAAAAAAAAAAAAATTCCCTTACTGTGCCTAAGTACCCCTCTGGCCTTCCTTTCTAACTTCCTGTGCCTCAGGGCATAGGAAAGCATCCACAGTAGAGGGACAAATTGAGAAATTGCTCTTTCTCAGTCTTCAGACCAGAGAGACAGTTTAGGATATAAAAGGGAGAGAGAAGTCAGGGGCCATGAGAATAAGAGGTGTGCATGAGCGTGCCTGTGAAAGGCTGGCTGGAAGACCCGAGTAGGCAAAGGATCCTCTACCCGCTCCCCACCACCCGCTCCCCTTATCCCCCACTGCGCTCTCCGATTCAGGCTGCAGGTGCAAGGCAGGAGGCTGAGATGGGCTCAGGCCAGCCATGGATGCTGCCTGCCCTCAGAGCCAGCCATTGCTGGTGAAATCCATGCGCAGTGCCTCCTCCTCAGCGGGGCTCAGCTCCTGCAAGGGGGCGCGGCAGGGGCCTCCGTAGTAGCCAAACCAGTCCATGGTTTTCTTCAGCCCTGGGATCCCGAAGCGCCGTGTCACCTGCAAAGCAGGGCCTGTTAGAAGACACTAAAGAATTCTCTGAACACAGAAAGTTGAAGTCCTACCCTCTTCCCCCAGGAAAGTAACTATCAAATCTATGGCACTGAGGGTAGATTGGGAATCCAGATTTAGACACCAGAGAGCAGGTCTATAATAGCAAAATGCAAAAACTTCAGATTGAGGAAGAAGAGTGTCTCCTTTGGTTTTGGGAGAAAAATCCACTGCAGCAGGGAGGAGAATGGCATTCAGTCCTTGAGCTGGGGTGGGAGAAGACAGCAAGGCTGTGGATATAGGCACTACAGCATCGCCACTCTGCAGCCCAGTTCCCTGAAACACTGAATGTCCTCCTAGGAAAAGCAAAGCCTCATTGCCCAAGGAAGTTTTGTTGTATAAACTGTGTCATTTACTTATTATCCCTGAGTAAGTTATCCTGTCTAAAAAAGGAAGGGGCTGGACAACATGATCTCTAAAGGTTTTTTCATGATAATGGGGGCACTAAAGCTATTGTTACAGTTTATTTTTATTTACTTATTTTTTTGAGACAGAGTCTCACTCTGTCACCCAGGCTGGAGTGCAGTGGCATGATCTTGGTTCATTGCAACCTCCCCTTCCCGGGTTCAAACGATTCTCCTGCTTCAGCCTCCTGAGTAGCTGAGACTACAGGCACTTGCCGCTGCACCAGGCTTTTATTTACTTATTTTTTTTGTATTTGTAGTAGAGACAGGGTTTCACCTGTTGTCCAGGCTGGCCTCAAATCCCAAATCCCTGACCTCAAGTGATCCACCCACCTCGGCCTCCCAGCATGCTGGGATTACAGGCATGAGCCACCGAGCCCTGAATAATTTATTTATTTAAATTTTATTTTTATTTTTTTTGAGATAGAGTCTCACGCTGCCGCTTAGGCTAGTGTGCAGCGGTATGATCATGGCTCACTGCAGCCTAGACCTCCCAGGCTCAATTGATTCTCCCACCTCGGCCTCCAGGGCACTTAGGACTACAGGTGCGTGCCACCATGCCTGGCTAATTTTTGCATTTTTTGTAGAAATGAGGTCTCACTATGTTGCCCAGGCTAGTCACGAACTCCTGAGCTCAAGTGATCTGCCCACCTCAGCTTCCCAAAGTGCTGGGATTAACGGGTGTGAGCCATGGCGCCCGGCTATTATAATTTAAAATCATACATGGAATTTTACAGAATAAATGAAGCATCAAATTTCCTTGCTTTTGGTATAGCAACTGGTTATTTCATGCTGATCAGAAGTATTAGATGAATCTTTCACTACCTGAAAACTAGGAAAGTAATCCTTAAGAAAGGTTTATTTGGAGGGAAGCTAAAACCCTAGGAGGGTAAAAATAAGAGGTTGTTTGGGATGAAAAGGCCAGGAGCCATTGATGAAAGATTGACTAATAACTGTTGACCGCTAGAGGCCCGGAGGCTTTATCAAGCATGGATTTTTTTTTTCTTGGAATGGGTGGTAAGCTATCCTCCTCCAAGCCTTGTCCATGATGTTCTAATAGCCAGGCCTTTCTACCCAAAGCTTCAGTAGGTGGGAAAGACCCAGGAGAGGACAGAAGTAAGAGGTACCTGCAGAAAAGCTCACTCCTACCATGGATTTCCAAAGATAATTGATATGGCCCCTCTTTAAACCCTAAGAAAGGGTTGGTGGCAAAGACTGGAGAAAGCCCTAAATGTAGCCAGGGGCAGGAGACAGGCTGCTTGGAAGGTGGAGAAAGGACATTGTGTTCGACCAGGGAGAGCTAATAGAGTCACATCAAGCTGCTCTTGGGGTGTCTGAGCCTATAGCCCAGGCAGCAGAAAGGTGTTCCAGGCATTCCTGGGTATGTGCCCAGAGCTGGCACAGGAGTGGATGCAGAATGAAGGGTGAGTCAGGATGACACGCAGATATCAGGATGGCAGCTAGGCATTCGCTCTTCCCCAGGGGCAGCCCAAGCTGCCTCATCTGTGAAATGAGATGATAACAACACCTAGCCCATAGAGACATCACAGGGCCAGATGAGAAAAACGCCACTAATATTAGACCAATTCCCATGAGCCCTGGAAACTGCTCCTTTGCCTGTCCCACTGGAATGTGGGTTCTGGGACCTTCGCTTTCACAAGTGGGTGTCAGTGGGAGAGCAGAGGCCCCACCCCAGTGGAATGTTCAGTACGTGCAGGATGGCCTGTGCCCAATGGAGGCCTTTGTTTCTTCAAGTTCTTACAACCTATGTATAAAAGGTCCCATTTCCGGAGCACCTTCACCTCCAGAGGGACACAGACTTGCCTCCTCAGCTGTCCTTTATCTAAATCTAAGTTAATCTGCCTCTTTGAGGTAAGGATACAGCTGTGAGGGAGCTCTAGAGTCCACCCACCGCTTTACCCAAATAAAATATTGTAGAGTGCCCAGCTCAGCCTGGGACTGCGGGAAGGTGCATGAGGTCCTTACCTTGCATGCAAAACTTAAGGGGAAGCCAAAAACCTCAATCATCAAAATAAGTAATATTTCAACACAATTTTATGTTTTGAGACAGAGTCTCACTCTTGTCCCCCAGGCTGGAGTACAATGGCATGATCATGGCTCACTACAACCTCTGCCTCCTGGGTTCAAGCGATTGTTCTGCCTCAGCTTCCCAAGTAGTTGGGATTACAGACGTGAGCCACCACTCCTGGATAATTGTTGTATTTTTAGTAGAGTCGGGGTTTCACCATGTTGGCCAGGCTGGTCTCGAACTCCTAACCTCAGGTGATCCGCCTCCCAAAGTGCTGGGATTACAGGCTTGAGCCACATGCCCGCCTTTTTTTTTTTTTTTTTTTGAGACAGAGTCTCGCTGTTACCCAGGCTGAAGCACAGTGGTGCAATCTCGGCTCACTACCACCTCCACCTTCTGGGTTCAAGTGATTCTCCTGCCTCAGCCTCCCGAGTAGCTGGGATTACAGGAGCCCACCACCACACCCAACTAATTTTTGTATTTTTAATAGAGAGAGGGCTTCACCATGTTGGCCAGGCTGGTCTCGAATTCCTGACCTCAGGTGATCTGCCAGCCTCAGCCTCCCAAAATGCTGGGATTACAGGCGGGAGCCACCGCACCCAGCCAAAATAAGTAATATTTCAATGCAATATTTTTTAAAAATCAAAGTCTATCAAAAAAAAATCCACAATGAACAGTTTTAAATAAAGACAGGATCCGATGGAGCTGTGCCCCGCCATATTGAAGCCTCATGCAAAAGTAATCATGTGTGCCCCATATACATGGGTTTTTTTGGTGTATTTTTTATTTTTATTTATTGTATTTTTTACATTTCTTTTTTTGAGACAGGGTCTTGCTCTTTCGTCCAATCTGGAGTGAAGTGCCATGACCTTGGCTCACTGCAGCCTCAACCCCACAGGCTCAAACAATCGCCCTGCCTCAACCTCTGAGTAGCTGGGACTATAGTTGCACACCACCATGCCTGGCTAATTTTTATTTATTTTTACTAAAGACAAAGTCTCACTATATTGCCCAGGCTGGTCTCAAACTCCTGAGCTCAAGTGATCTTCCTGCCTCAGTCTCCTAAATTGCTGTGATTATAGGTGTAAGCCACTGTGCCCTGCTGATGTCTTTTTAATGGTTAGTCTTTTTCTAGAAGTAGATTTGGAAAAATATGTTTTAATGAGTTTGCTTCCATTAAGTCAGGAAAATAAAATTATAATTCATGTTTTTGGTATATGAAATATTTAAACCTAAAACAGTGGCATGAGTTTTAACATACCTGCTTCTCAATTTTCAGTATTTTTTCGCCCACTTTAATGTTCTTAGGGGGGAAAATGTCACCATTTAGAAAAATACATAGAGCGCCACTTTCAGGAAGATGGAGTAGAAGTGTTTGTCCTGATTCTTCCCAATAACTACAACTAAAAACTCTGGACATTATATAAAAAACAGACATAAGAAGACTCTGGAAGGCAGAGAGCAGAAGGAAGACCAGCGAGGGACCTAGAGACCCACAAAGCCACACGGTGCTGTGTCCCCTGGCCCAGACTTGGAGCTGAAGAAGTCAGCAACCATACAACGCCAATGGGTACAGACAATAAAAACCCTAACAGAAGCCAGTTCTCTCTAGCCACAAAGGACCAGAAAAGGGGTCACCTAGCAAGATGGAAAGCTTTCAGAGAATAACCCCTCTACACCAGCCAAACACCAGCCAGGCCAGCTGAGTGAAGGAGCGACCTGCCACCCCTACTCCCAGCTAGGTGACATCAGAGCAGGCCTGCTGAAGGGGAGTCAGGACTTGCACCACTGCTTGTCTTCAAAAGGCCACCAGAGGCCACTGCACCCACTGCCAGATGCACAGGCAATGCAGTGGAGACAGTGTGTAGGGAGCAGCAAGGGGGTGCTTTACCCTCCAGGAAGCAGGATGTCCATAGAAGCATAGTACAGAGCCTAGTGCAGAGGTGTCTTCTTTTTTTTTTTTTCCCCCAGAGATGGGGTCTCGCCATGTTGCCCAGCCTGGTCTCAAACTCCTGGGCTTGAGCAATACTGTTGTCTCCACCTTCAAAAGTACTAGAATTACAGGCACGAGCCACTCTGCACCAGATCCTTAGGTGTAAATTTCTTAAAATATGTACAGGACTTGTTGGCTGAAAACTACAAAATGCTAAAGAAGTAAATCAAAGATCTAAATAGAGAAATGTACCATGTCCAAGGACTGAAGGACAACATAGTAAAGAAGTCAGAGGCCGGGTGTGGTGGCTTACACCTGTAATCCCAGCACTTTGGGAGGCCGAGGCAGGCGGATCACGAGGTCAGTAGTTTAAGACCAGCCTGGCCAACATGGTGAAACCTCATCTCTACTAAAAATACAAAAAATTAGCCGGGTGTGGTGGTGGGCGCCTGTAATCCCAGCTACTCAGGAGGCTGTGGCAGGAGAATTGCTTGAACCCAGGAGGCAGAGGTTGCAGTGAGCCAAGGCTGTGCCATTGTACTCCAGGCTGGGTGACAGAGCAAGACTCCATCTCTAAAAAAAAAAAAAAAATCAGTTGTCCCCAGATTGGTGTACAGGCTTAACACAATTTCAGTCAGAGTCCCAGCAAGATTTTATTGTAGATATAGACAAGATTCTTGTAAAATTTATATGAAAAGGTAAAGAAATTAGACTAGCTAAAACAATTTTGAAGGGGACAAAAAAAAGAACAAAGTGGGAGGAATCAGTCTACCTGATTTTGAGACTTAGCTACAGCAATCAAGTCTGTGTGGTATTGCAGAGAGAGAGACATAGATGAATGGAAAGAACAGAGAACCCAGAAATGACCCACATAAATATGCCCCACTGATTTTTGACAAAGGTGTACCAGCAGTTCAATGGAGCAAAGACGGCCTTTTCAGCAAATGATGCTGCAGCAAGTAGATATCCATTAGGGAAAAAACAAACAAAACCTCGACCTAAGTCTCACACTTTATACAAAAATTAACTCAAAATGGGTCACAGACTTGTAAAACATAAAACTATAAAACTTATAGGAAAAAAGAAATAAGAGGAAATCCTTATTATCTTCTAAGAACTCTTTAAGAGTTATTAGACTTGACACCAAAAGCATGATCCATAAAAGAAAATGTTAATAAATTGGACTTCATCAAAATATAAAACTTGCTCAGCAAAAGACCTGTTAAGGCAATAAAAAGACAAGCTGCAGACTGGGAGAAAATATTTACAAGCCACATATCTGACAGAGGACTAGTATTTAGAAGCTATAAAGAACTTTAGCTGGGCTCAGTAGCTCACACTTGTAGTCCCAGCATTTTGGCAGGTTGAGGCCAACATTGTGAAACATATCGCTACTAAAAATACAAAAATTAGCCAAGC
Source organism: Sapajus apella (assembly GCF_009761245.1). Lineage (NCBI taxonomy): Eukaryota > Metazoa > Chordata > Mammalia > Primates > Cebidae > Sapajus > Sapajus apella. Next base: position 1,273,907 of record NW_022436953.1, on the reverse strand, counting down.
GTGGTGGCGTGCACCTGTAGTCCCAGATACTCAGGACACTGAGGCAGAATAATTGCTTGAACCCAGGAGGCAGAGGTTGCAGTGAGCTGAGATCGCACCACTGCACTCCAGCCTTGTTGACAGAGCGAGACTCAGTCTCAAAAAAAAAAAAAAAAAAAAAGGCCAGGCACAGTGGCTCACGCCTGTAATTCCAGCACTTTGGGAAGCTGAGGCAGGCAGATCATGAGGTCAGGAGATTGAGACCATCCTGGCCAATGTGGTGAAACCCCATCTCTACTAAAAAAAAATAAAATAAAAATAAAAAAAGAACTTTAAAACTCAGCAGTCAAAAGAACGGTCCAATTTTAAAATGGGTAAGAAATAAAGATATTTGACTGAAAAGATATACAGATGGCAAATAAATACATGAAAAAAATGTTCAATACCATTAGCCATCAGAGAAATGCAAATTAAAACCACAATGAGACGGTACTACACATCTATCAGAATGGCTAAAATAAAAAATAGTCACAACGCCAAATGCTGGCAAAGCTGCAGAAAAACTGGATCACTCATACATTTACCCCAGTGTAAATTTAAAATAGCACAGCCACTCTGGGAAAGTTTGGCAGGTTTGTTTCTGGGTTTTTTGTTTTGTTTTGTTTCAGACAGGGTCTCTGTAGCCCAGGCTGGAGTTCAGTGGCAATATCACAGCTCACTGTAGCCTCAACCTCCCAGATTCAAGGGATCTTCCCTTCTGCCTCAGCCTCCTGAGTCATGGGTCACAGGTGCATGCCACCACACCTGGCTAATTTTCTGTATTTTTTGTAGAGACAGAGTCTCCCCATGTTGCCCAGGCTGGTCTTGAACTCCTGGGATCAAGCAGTCCACCGCCTCAGACTCCCGGAATGATGGGATTACAGGTGTGAGCCACCGCACCCAGCCAGCATTTTCTTAGAAAAGGAAATGTGATTACCATATGACCCACCATTTGTGCTGCTATGTATTGATCCCAGAAAAATGAAAACTTATGGACACATGAAAACCTGTTCATGAATGTTCATGCAGCATTTATTTATTTATTTACTTATTTATTTATTGAGACAGAGGCTCACTCTGTCACCCAGGCTGGAGTGCAGTGCCACGATCTCAGCTCACTGCAACCTCCGCCTCCTGGGTTCAAGTGATTCTCCTGTCTCAGCCTCCTCAGTAGCTGGCATTACAGGTGCCCACCACCACGCCCAGCTAATTTTTGTATTTTTAGCAGAGATGAGTTTCACCATGTTGGCCAGGTTGGTCTCAAACTCCCAACTTCAGGTGGTCTGCCCACTTCGGCCTCTCAAAGTGCTGGGATTACAGGCATAAGCCACTGTACCCAGCCCATGAATGCTTTTAATAACCAAAAATGGAAATAACCCAGCTGTTTTTCAACAGGTGAATGACTAAACATGCTTTGGGGGACCAGCCATGGGGGCTCATGCCTGTAATCCCAGCACTTTGTGAGGCTGAGGGAAGATAGCTTGAGACCAGGAGTTTGATACCAGCCTTGGCAACCTAGCGAGACCTTGTCTCTACTAAAAGGAAAAAAGAATTAGCTGGGCGTGGTGGTGTGCATCTGTCATCCCAACTACTTGGGAGGATGAGCTGGGAGGATCGCTTGAACTGGAAGGTCAAGACCACAGTGAGCCACGATCTTGCCACTGCACTCATCCGAGGAAACAGAGCAAGACCCCGTCTCAATAAATAAACAAATAATAAATAAATAAACGTGCTGTGGTACAGCCATATCATGGTATAGAACTCAGAAATAAAAAGAAATTAACTACTGATACATGCAACAAACAACCTGGATGAATATCTAGAGAATTATGCTGAGTGGAAAAAAGCCAATCCCCAAAAGTTATATACTACATGATTTTATATAGTAGAGTCTTGAACTGACAAAACCATAAAATGGTGAATGTATGTGTGGTTGCCAGAGGTTAAGGAGCTGTTGAAGGCAGATATGAGTAGGTGTGGCTATAAGAGGATGACATGAGGGATCCTTGTAGGGACAGAAATAATCTGTGTCTTGACTGTGTCAAGGTCAATATCCAGACTGTAAAATTATTCTACAGTTTTGTAAGATGTTACCATTGGGGAAAACTGGATCATGGGTACATGGGATCCCTTTGTATTATTTCTTTTGTTTGTTTGTTTTTGAGACAGAGTCACTCTATCGCCCAGGCTGGAGTGCACTGGTATGATGTTGGCTCACAGCAACCTCTGCCTCCTGGGTTCAAGCGATTCTCCTGCCTCAGCCTCCCAAGTAGCTGAGATTACAGGTGCATGCCACCAAGTCCGGCTAATTTTTTGTATTTTTAGTAGAGATTGGATTTCACCGTGTTAGCCAGGATGGTCTTGATCTCCTGACCTCATGATCTGCCCACCTTGGGTTCCCAAAGTGATGGTATTACAGGCGTGAGCCACCCCGCCTGGCCTGTATTATTTCTTAAAGTTGCATGAGAATCTATAATTATCTAAAAATAAAAAGTTTGACCAAAGTGTGGTGGCTCACGCCTGTAATCTCAGCACTTTGGGAGGCCGAAGCAGGTGGATCTCCTGAGATCAGGAGTTTGAGACCAGCCTGGCCAACCTGGTGAAACCCGTCTCCACTAAAAACACAAAAATTAGCCAGGCGTGGTGGCAGGCACCTGTAATCCCAGTTACTTGGGAGGCTGAGGCAGGAGAATTGCTTGAACCTGGGAGGTGGAGGTTGCAGTGAGCTGAGATCACTGTACTCCAGCCTGGGCAATAGAGTGAAACTCCATCTCAAAATAAACAAAATAAAATAAAATAAAAAGTTTAATATAAAATATACAGTAGGCCAGGCATGGTGGCTCATGCCTGTAATCTCAGCATTTTGGGAGGCTGAGGTAAGAGGACCTCTTGAGCCCAGGAGATAAATACCAGCCTGGGTAACATAATGAGACCCCCGTCTTTACAAAAAAATAAACTAAACTAAAAATAAAAAGATTGCTTAACCCCAGGGCCTTGAGGCTGCAGTGAGCTGTCCTTGCACCACAGTAGTCTAACCTGGATGACAGGGAACAACCCTTGTCTCAAAAATAAAAAATAAAAATAAAAAAGATTGGGAGGCCAAGGCAGGAGGCAGGAGGCAGGAGGCAGAAGGATCACTTGTGGTCAGGAGTTTAAGACCAGGTTCGGTCAACATGGTGAAACCCCATCTCTACTAAAAATACAAAAAAATTAGCCAAATATGGTGGCTTGCGCCTATAATCCCAGCTTCTAGGGAGGCTGAGAAAGGAGAATTGCTTGAACCCGGGAGGCAGAGATTGCAGTGAGCCGAGATGACGGCACTGCACTCCAGCCTGGGCGACAGAGCAAGACTGTCTCAAAAAGAAAAGAAAAAATAAAAAGCCGGGCACTGTGGCTCATGCCTGTAATCCCAGCACTTTGGGAGGTTGAGGTGGGCGGATCACATGAGGCCAGGAGTTTGAGACCAGCCTGGCCAACGTGGTGAAACCCCATCTCTACTGAAAAACAAAAATTAGCTGGGCATGGTGGTGCACACATGTAATCTCTGTTACTCAGGAGAGTGAGGCACAAGAATTGCTTGAACCTGGGAGACAGAGGTTGCAGTGAGCTGAGAAGATCACTGCATTCCAGCCTGGGCAAAAGAGCAAGACTGCCTCAAAAAAAAAAAAAAAGGAAAGAAAGAAAAAAATAATAATACAATAATACAATGTACATTAAAACTTGAATACAGGGGCACACATTTTTCTGTTGCTTCAGACCTCAGAATGACCCTGAACTTGTCGAGAGTTTTCTCTGAAGTTCTCCTTTGCTTGCCCAACAAAGAATTGAGGCACACAGTCTGACTACAGGACAGATCATTTGAAGACAGCACTTTCCTGCCTCCTAACTCCTTTGCTAGCCCCAATAATCATGTCTATTTTTTCAAGACCCAATAGGGCGGATTTAGAGGCCCCTGGTTTACGCTCTTTCTTTCCAGCCATCTCTAAGTGTGGTTCTAGGGTTACTCTGTCACAATCACACAGAATGTTTGTTTCAATGCATATTTTTGGGCCCAAAAGTTGGAACTTTAATTCGTCCCTAAGGGAATCCTAATGCACATTTAAGTTTCACAATCAATAGAGCTTGACTTTGAAGTCAGGATTCTCTGGAAGGCACAAGGAGTTCCCACACTGGGGTGTTCTCTGAAAGGATTTTCTGAAAGGAGGAGACTGAGTGGGGCCTGGTGCCAGTCCTGGGTCCTGTTCCAAGAGAACACAGACCACCCCCACCCACGCCACGCCCCCACTGCCACTGGCTCACCGCCGTGTTTGGCTCGATGAGGCGGTGCTGCAGTTTCTGGGCGTCTTCCCATTGCCCTGTGAGGCACAGTCGCTCCAGCTGGCACACCTGAGCCCCCAGGACATTGGCCAGGGCACACACGCCCCCCACAGCTCCTGCACGAAGTAAGACACAGAACGTCAGCCAGAGCCTCTCCTCACAGAGCACCCAAAGCCCTGGTCCCAGCACCTCTTCAGCCTGGTGACATTAGATGCAGATTTCTATGTCACTTGGCTGGCCACATCGAAGGCATGCTCTGTGAGTTCAGAGTATACATTTCTAGAGAGAAGAGCTGCCTGCATATTTAAAATAGAATCCCGCAGGCTGAGTGCTGCTCAGGGCTGATCTGTGAGGGGCAGGGAACAGAGCCTGAAAGGGAACTCGAGGACAGTTCCTTCCCGGCACCCCTCCGGGAATAAAATCCCATCCGCCAGTTGACACCTCCCATAGCCCCCTGACTCATCAGTCCCATGAGAGGGTAGGATGGATGGGAAGCCTTTGCTCTTTTGAAATCTTATTCCCCCTAGTGGATGTAACCAGAGACAGCAGTGGGCTGGAAAGAGCTCCAGACAGTCAGGTCACCAGGCATGTCTTCCCATTGACCGCATGAGCCTGAACAAGACCCTCTCTAGTTCTCTTTGTGCTCATCAGGGCAATAAAAATGGGTTTGGCTGTGGAAGCCCCGCCACTTCTGCAAGCCTGTGAGTGTGCTTCTAAGGCTAGATAGGAATGGAACCCTAGGTACCGTGGCCTCAAGACCCAAGAGAGAGTATGCAATTTAGAATGAGCGAATAGAGCTGTTGTTTGTGGAATACCTACTATCACAGAGTAGAAACTCAGGCCCATTCAGCAGAACTTTGAGTCACAATAATTTTTAAAAAAGAAAAAGAAACCCAGGCCCAGCGACATGAATGCCTTGCCCAGCATTACTCAGTGAGTACATTGCAGAGCTGAAATTCCAGCTAAGATCACCCAGCCTCCAGCACCTGTGCTTTTCTTCTTTAATCTACCCCACTCTCAGAATGAGGCAGAAATGGATCCCTTCTTCTTCCCCTGCACTGTAGAGACCATGATATGGCAGGGGGAGATATACAAGGACCTAGACAACCAGCCAAAGTCTGGAGGGACCAGACGGAATTAGAACCAGCGCTCTCCCCTGCAGTGCTGGAAAAGTCACTCAAATCTCCACTCACTGGGGCTTCCGCTGGAAGGAATGGCTTCCCTTCTTCTCCCTCCCCTCCAAGGCTCAAATCCAATCCGAACCCAAGGACCCTGACCCCAAACAGTCAAGAACAATTGATCTAAGTGACACTCCCAGGGATCCTGGATTGAAACAGAATCTGCTCAGGCAACTGAAGACTGCTGGCCCAACTCTGTAGATCTGACAATTCTTTCTGGCCTGGGACTGGGGAGAGGAAAATGGACTCCTGAACTACAGAGGAGTGCCCCAAGGCACTCTGCCCTCAGATAATGATTTACAAGGTGGGATTAGAGCAACTAAGTTTGTCATCTAATCATGGAGCTCAGGACTCAGAACAAACTGCCAGCATCCCTACTACAAGCCAGGGATCGTACACGGCCATCCTTCTCCACTCAGTGTTACTCACATCACCCAGCATTCAGACAGGCAAGCGGCGTGGCCAGGTTTCTGAGTTTTCAGAGCAGGCAGGCTGGCAAACCCGTCTACAGATGCAGCCCCAGCCCTCACAGTCTCTCCCAGCGGACCCAGCTGCTTGGGTGTCTCTTGGTCACCCATGAAGTTTGAGAGCAGCAGGTGGCCTACCCAAGGCATAGCTGGCCATCAGGAAGCCAGCCGATCCAGCCAACACCTGGAAATCCTGCTTCCTGGTCTTGTGAACAATCAGCCCAATCCTGGTCACCTGCAATAGAAAATGTGGCGTGAGAGCTGTGCCCAGAGCCTCATCCTGTATGAAGGCTGGGTAAGTGTGGTGGAATGAAAGCCCAGTGCCCAAAGAGATGCCCTCAAGAAAGCCCCAGAGAGCCCGCACAAGAGAGAGAACTCAAACAGAAGCCAAGGACAGAAACAGATCTCAGAGCTGCCCTCAGGAGCAAAAGTGCTGGGACCCAGAGAAGGAGGAGAGGACCCCAGCCCCAGAGCTGCTGCCACTCACGTCACCACCACTGTCCTTCATGCCCAAAATATTCGGATGCTGGGAGAGTGTGACCACCGCGTCCACAGGCAGGTCCAGCCCCGTGTTGGCTGGGACACTGTACAGCACCACAGGGATTGGGGAGAGATCAGCAACCTGTGGGGGTGCAGAGAAGAGCAGGAGAGGGCAGCCCCCCTGGTCCCAGGAGCCAGAGGCTTGCCCACCCACAGGTCCTGGCCTGCAGCACTCCAGGGCCACCTGGACAGGCCTCCCTCCCGTGCTACGTGCCCTCAGTGTAAGCAATCGTAGTGGGTCATATATATATACATATATACACACACACACACATATTTTTACGTATATATATGTGTGTGTATATATACGTGTGTATATATATATATGTTTGGGTTTTTTTGAGACGAAGTCTCACTTTGTTGCCAGGCTGGAGTGCAGTGGTGTGATCTCAGCTCACTCAACCTCTACCTCCCTGGGTTCAAGCAATTCTCCTGCCTCAGCCTCCTGAATAGCTGGGACTACAGGCAGGCGCCACCACACTCGGCTAATTTTTTTTTTTTTTGTATTTTTAGTAGAGATGGGGTTTCTATGGTCTCAATCTCTTGACCTTGTGATCCGCCTGCCTCGGCCTCCCAAAGTGCTGGGATGAACCACCGCGACCGGCCCCATAGTGGGTCATATCTATGGAGTGCTTTCCATATGCCAGGCGCAGTTCTAAGCCCTTTATGTTCCTGATCTCATTTAATGCTTATGGCAACCCTATGAGATAGAAGACATCATTCTCTGATTTTGGAGGGGAGGAAGCAGTAACACAGAGTGGTTAGGTAAGCTTCCCAACGTCATGCAGCTGGTACATGGTGGCAGTCCACCCTTTTTTATAGCTGCTGTTCATGTGAAGTACCACCCCACTCCACCCTCTCTCCAGGCAGAGCCTCGTCTTAGTCTCAGGCCCCCCACACACCTTGGTATAGTGATGAATGAGGGCCGCGCTGCTCATGCGGCCACGATAGTAGCAAGGGGTCACCACCATGGCTGCGTCAGCCCCGACCTGGGCCATGCTGACAGTCATCTCCACTGTGGCTTGAGTGGCTGCCAGAGGAAGGAGGGAGGTGAGAGCAGGAAGAAGGAGGCCTGGACCAGGACACTGGGCCAAATGAGGGTGCCTCAGCATGTCCCAGAAGAGACAGGACCCAAGCTAGGGCTAAGGAGCCTGGAGCCTACACACCCAGCCACCCCCAGGGCCCAAGGCATTCTGGCTCACACTCGCATCCGGAGCCAGCTAGCAGGAGCCTGTCCTTGGGCATGGTCTGGCGCACACGGCTCACCACCTCCAGGCGCTCACTGCTGGTCAGGAAGGGAAACTCGCCATTGGAGCCTTGGACCACGAAGCCTGCAAGAGAGGCCCCATCACAGCTAACCAACTCCCTTCCCAAGGCCAAGACGTTGATGTTCCTACCTTCCAACACCATCATCTTTCACACATTTCCTTCCCATCTTTGCACAGCTGCAATGACAGCGTTCACATCATTTTTCTTTTTTGAGGACAGGATCTCGCTCTGTTGCTCAGACTGGGATGCAGTGGCTCAATCACAGCTTGCTGCAGCTTCGACCTCCTGGGCTCAAGTAATCTTTATACAATATGATTATTGCAAATGTAAGCCTTGTAGAAATAGAATTAAGCTTAAGTAGCGTTCTGCAATTTGCTGTTTGCTTAATACTGTGTTTTGAGCTTTGTCTATAGCAGCACACATAGCCCTGATTCATTCATTTCACTTGCTGTATAGTATTCTGTTGTATGGTTAGATCACAATTTACTTTTCATTCTCTTGTTGAGAGAATTTAGAACGCTTCCTTCTTTTTGGTTGGGCCTGGTGGCTCACACCTGTAATTTCAGCACTTTAGGAGGCCAAGGCAGGGAGATTGCTTGAGCCCAGGAGTTCAAAACCAGCCTGGGCAGCATGGCAAAACCCTGTCTCTACCAAAGAAGAAGAAAAAAGAGTGTTTTCTTCTTTTTGCTATTGCAAACAATGCTGAAACAAACATTTTCTGTAAAGTCTTCTCTGCATATGTCTCAGAGTTCCTCTAGAGTTCAGATGCTTTGGTGTGTAATTGCTGAGTCATAGCTACGTGCACCTTCATGTGTGCCACATTTTTTATATATTTACTTTTTCTTTGAGGCAGGGTCTCACTCTGTCACCCAGTCTGGAGTGCAGTGGCACAATCACAGCTCACTGCAGCCTTGACCTTCTGGGTTCAAGTGATCCTCGTGTCTTAGCCTCCTGAGTAGCTGGGATTACAGGTGTGAGCTGCTATGCCCAACTAATTGGTGTAGTGTGCGTGTGTGTGTGTGTGTGTGTGTGTGTGTGTGTGTAGACAGGGTTTCACCATTTTGCCCAAGCTGGCTTGAATTCCTGGGCCCAAGTGATCCTCCCACCTGAGCCTCCCAAAGTGCTGGGATTACAGTTGTGAGCCACCACGACTGACTGTGTGCCAATTTCTGATCAGTCAGTGTAGACCTCAGGAGCAGCACAGAATGTCGTACATGCCAAATCGTGGTATTGTCAGAACTAATTTTTTGCCAACTTTCTGGGTGAAAAATGAATCTCGTTGCTTTATTTTGCATTTTCCTGTTTTTAGCAATCATTTACCTGGGATGTGTCTAACCAATAACCTGTACCAGTTACAGGTGAGCCACGGTGCCCAGCCCACTTTCTCTTTCTTCTTCTTTTTCCTCTCCATCCCATTCCATTAAAGAAAAAAAAAGGCAGTCATTTACAAATACGGAGTATAATACAACCAGATTCTTAATTAATAGAAGGATATTTGGGCCTGTAATCTCAGCACTTCAGGAGGCCAAGGTGGGAGGATCACTTGAGCCAGGAGTTTGAGACCAGCCTGGGTAACAAAGTGAGACCCTGACTCTACAAAAAAATTAAAAAATAAATCAGGAGCATTTGAAGCTGCAGTGAACTATGATTGTGCCACTGCACCCCACCCTGGGTAACAGAGCAAGACCCTGTCTCAACAACAAAAAAAAAATTGGAGGCTATTTGGGATAGTGAAATGAAAATAAAGCCACGAGCAGCATTGGTATACAAAGTTCCTGCCATATAGTTGTGAGAAATGAGCCAGAAATTTGATGTGGAGTTTCCCGACAGCCAGAGCTAAAAGGGAAACGTGGTCAGCTAAAAGATATGTAGAAGATAAAAGCAAAGCAACTGCCCCGGAGAAACACAGAGTTTCCTGGCACCAGGACCAAGAGAAATTGTTCCTGTGAGTCATCCTTCAGGGGACACTGTGTGATGTAGACTCCACTTCATTCCACCAACCTTTTTCCATGCTGTTCACTGCACCATCAAATTCCAGAGTGAGTTGCCAGGATATCAGGATCTCTCTCATTGGATATTAGCTGCTTTTGTTAAATATAGTTATTTTGCATTGGTAACATTGCAGGGAACATCTGCAGGCACACAGCTTCTCACTCCTGTGGGATTGCTTCTGGAGGACTGATTCCTCTGTGTCAGGCCAGCAGCCCAAGGTACGGCCTCCTTGTATCTTGCTACATGGGGCTGCAGTGCTCTCCATAAAAGCTGCCAGCCCTGGATGATGAGGACTCCAAACTAGCTACAACTGGACGAGCACTCTCTGACTAAAGATTCAGAGATCAAGCTCTTGCCACTCTCTGTTCCAATGCCAAAGTCATCTTCCTCCCCACCCCTGCCTACCGTCCTGGGCAGGGGCGGGTTCTTGTTGCAGCCACTGATTCAGCCACCATCACTCCCTCCCTTCACCTCTCATCCTGCTGGTCAGTTCCAGACAGGTGGGCCTGGTCTAAACAGGAGGACAGCTGGGGCTTGCACTCTAGGAGTCAGAAGCAGGTCCTGTGCTCAAGGCTCCCGTGACACAGCCCTCTCTTCAGTTTCATTGAAGGGGGAAACTGACCCATGCCTGACTCCCAAGAAGGAAGAAGTGCCAGGCTGGAGAAGAGGGAGTGTGTTGCAGTCGGGGCACACTAGACGCGAGAGTCACCTCTGGCCATTAAGCAAATCACACATCTTTGCGTCTCTGTTTCCTTTTCTATGGGATGACAGTGAAAGCATTTCAATCCTACCTTATAGGGCTGTTTTGAAGGCTTAGATAAAAAAATGTCCCAGAAAGCATGCTGAAACCTGTGAGTAGGTACCCCAAAGATTCGCTCCTTCACAATGGCTAGATGTCCAGGTATGAGATTGATGTGTCCCTGTTAGTGTAGAGAGGGGACCAGAGAAGAGGAAAAGGCCAGGATCTCCAGTGAACGGGGGACTGGGGAAAATGAATGGCAGAAAAGCAGAGCGCTCAGAGGAGAGGGGCCAGATGCATAGGCCCTGAAGTCAGAGAAGCCCAGGCTACTCAGCTGAAAAATGGAGATAATATTAGTGCCTTTATCAGAGGCTTTTTTTTTTTTGAGACGGAGTCTCACTCTGTTGCCCAGGTTGGAGGGCAGTGGTGCGACCATGGCACTGTAACCTCTACCTCCCAGGTTCAAGCGATTCTCCTGCCTCAGCCTACCAGCTAGCTCGGATTACAGGCCCCCATCACCATGCCTGGCTAATTTTTGTATTTTTAGTAGAGACAGGGTTTCACCATGTTGGCCAGGCTGGTCTCAAACTCCTGGCCTCAGGTAATCCACCCGCCTTGACCTCCCAAATTGCTGGGGATTATAGGTGTGAGTCACCATGCCCAGCCTCTCAGACTTGTTCTGAAGTTTAAATGAGATATTATTTGTAAAATACTTTGAAAAGAACCTGGTGCTCAATAAGTGTTAGCTGTCTTATAGAGTCAGGAGAAAGTGCTCAAACCTTAAATCAGGAGGGAGGCCAGTGTCAAGGAGGAGGCTGCTCTCTGTGACCTCTCATTGTACACCCACTGTGATACGAGGAGTGAGTGTACACGGCCCCCTCCAGCTGTAAGACAAAGGAAGATACTCTCCCCTGGCCCCATGGTTACACTTGCTGCTCTGGGAGCTGGGGTGGCAAGGAGGAGAGTGGACGTTTGGGGCTAGGGACACATAACAACTTGGTGACTTACTGGGGCTAAAAGGAATCACATAAGGAGTGTCCCCATTCATTATTATGCCTTCTTGGTCCATCATCATTGCCACCTCCTCAGAGAAGTCTTCCTGGGATCTCTCCACTGGGCCTCTCTACTCTTCATTTCCATTACCTGTTCCTTGTATAATATTTCCCTGTGAACAGCACCCATCTACAAAGGTCCCCAGAACTCGTCAATCTCCCATCCCTGCCACCGCCTGTGGGATTTGACACAATTTCTCAATCTGATCTCTCCTATAGAATCAGAAATTGGGCTGAGCGCAGTGGCTCACACCTGTACTCCCAGGCCTTTCGGAGGCCGAGATGGGCATACTACTTGAGGTCAGGAGTTCAAAACCAGTCTAGCCAACATGGTGAAACCCCATCTCTGCAAAAAAAAAAAAAAAAAAAAAATCAAAAGTTAGACTGGACACAGTGGCTCACGCCTGTAATCCCAACACTTTGGGAGGCTGAGGCAGGCAAATCACAAGGTCAGGAGTTCAAGACCAGCCTGGCCAACATGGTGAAACCCCACCTCTACTAAAAATACAAAAAATTAGCTGGGTGTGGTGGTGGGTGCCTGTAATCTCAGCATTTTGGGAGGTTGAGGCAGGCAGATCACTTGAGGTCAGAAGTTCGAGACCAGCCTGGCCAACGTGGTGAAACCCCATCTCTACTAAAAATACACAGATTAGCTGGATGTGGTGGTGCACACTTGTAATCCCAGCTACTCAGAAGGCTGAGGCAGGAGAATCGCTTGAACCTGGGAGGCAGAGGTTTCAGTGAGCCGAGATAGCGCCACTGCACTTCAGCCTCGGTGACAAGATCAGTCTCAAAACAAACAAACAAACAAAAAAACAAGCTGACTACTTGTGCTGTTCCCTTCCACCTGGAACACCTCCCAGATGCCTCGAGGGCCAACAAGCCGGTGCTCAAGCCTCCTCCCCAACATTCTGTTCTCCTCGCCCAGTGCTTGCCTTACTTTGCCTGGATGCATTCTGGCCTCCTCTGTAGTGCCTAGCACAGGTGTGTTGACAATTTGTTGTACGAAAGAAAAAGAAGTTGTGGGGTTTTTTTGTCCTGGTCTGCAGCAGAACTTTTTTGCATGAGGTAATTCATAATCTCCCTCTGGAAAGAAATTAGAATTCCTGATGAAATGCTTAAGCATTTTCCTGATGAACTTTATTTTGATTTTATTTTATTTTATTTTATTTATTTATTTATTTTTTTGAGACAGAGTCTCGCTCTGTTGCCCAGGCTGGAGGGCAGTAGCATGATCCTGGCCACTGCAACCTCTGCTTCCTGGGTTCAATCAATTCTCCTGCCTCAGCCTCCCGAGTAGCTGAAATTACAGGTGCCCACTACCATGCCCAGCTAATTTTTTGTATTTTTAGTCAAGATAGGGTTTCACCATGTTGGCCAGGCTGGTCTCAAACTCCCGATCTCAGATGATCCACCTGCCACAGCCTCCCAAAGTGCTGGGATTACAGGTGTGAGCCTCTGTATCCAGCCCCCAATGACCTTTAATGGACTTAAGACTGGATCTGAAAAATCTGCCACCCTCCCCGCCAACTCTCAGGTAAGAGCTGAGAAGCTGTTAATTACTCTTCTTTGTCTTTAGATAGTCTTAACAGTGAGTGATCTGACCATTCTCTCTCTCTTTTTTTTTTTGAGATGGAGTCTCACTCTGTCACCCAGGATGGAGAGTAGTGGCACAATCTCTGCTCACTGCAACCTCCACCTCCCAAGTTCAAGCAATCCTCCCACCTCAGTCTCCCAAGCCACTGGGATTACAGGTGCACACTACCTTGCCCAGCTCATTTTGCATATTTAGTAGAGATGGGGTTTCACCAGGTTGGCCAGGCTGGTCTTAGACTCCTGACCTCAAGTGATCTGCCCATCTCAGCCTCCCAAAGTGCTGGGATTCTAGACATGAGCTACCATGCCCAGCCTGATCATTCTCTTTTTAATAAAAATGTCCTTACCAAGAGTATATATTTGCGTTAGCTGCTTACAGGTCATTTTGCTTGCAGCACAACTGTAATCAAACTTTGACATGCACTCGTGATCAAATTATCTGAAAACTTTTTTTAACTCAAAATATTGAATTACTTTTAGACTTACAGAAGAGTTTCAAAAGTAGTATAGGGATTTTTTTATACATCCTTCACCCAGCCTCCACCAATGATAATGTCTTACCTACCTACAATATGATGACCAGAACCAAAGAATTAACATTGGTACAATGCCATTAACTATGGACTTTATTTGAATTTTGCCAGTTTGAGTCTGAGGCTGTAGTGAACTATGATATCACCACTGTACTCCAGCCTAGGCAACATGGAGAAACACTGTCTCTACTAAAAATACAAAAAAATTTAGGCTGTGGCCCCAGCTACTTGGGAGGCTGAGGCATGAGAATCACATGAACCCGGGAGGCAGAGGTTGCAATGAGCCAAGACTGTGGCACTGCACTCCAACCTGGGCGATGAAACGAGACTGTCTCACAAGGCAAAAAAAAAAAAAAAGAAGAAGAAGAGGAAGAAAGAAAGAAAAAAGGAAAGAAAAAAAAATAGCCAGGTGTAGTTCCACACACCTGCAGTCCCAGCTACTTGGGGAAACTGAGGTGGGAGGATTGCTTGAACCCAGGAGGCAGAGGTTGCAGTGAGCCGTGATCGCGCCACTGTACTCCAGCCTGGGTGTCAGGAGTGAAACCCTGTCTCAAAATAAATAAAACGCAACAAAACAAACCAAGAAAAAAAGGGAAAAGAAAAAAAAAAAAAAAAAAAAAACGAGACGATCAGGATGAATAGCTAATGCCTGCAGGGCTTAATACCTAGGTGACAGGTTGATAGATGCAGCAAACCATCATGGCACACATTTACCTAAGTAAAAAACTTGAACATCCTGCACATGTATCCTGAATAAGATTAAATCAAATCAAATCAAATTAAAAAAACAACAACAAGAGAGTGTTGTGCCCACTCAGTAGCTGTAGACCTAGGTGGCGGGAAGGTACTAGCATGGATCCCAAGGGGCCCCAAGAAGCAGGTGGGGCTAGGGAGAGAACTGCCTTGTAGAATGCTACATGACTTGAGAACAAAGATAACAGTAAGAGAACAGCGGCCCTCATTCCCACCTGGCTTAGCTACTCTCCTCTGAAAACCTGTTTCTCTCCCAAGCCCAATACCTGGCTGCTCCCCTCTTCCCTGGCAACATCAGGTTGGGGGTGTTGAGACGTCTGGAGGTACCGCTTCTCCAGAACCCGAGACCAGGGAAGCTGTTTTACAAAGCTTCAAATCAGGCCCAGTGAAAAGGCCCCAGGCTGGGGCCCACACGCAGAGGACTGCTGGAGAGGGAGCCCCCTCCCTCCATCCCTGCCAGGCTCTAGGCTGCCCACAGAGCCCCTGGACTCAGAGTGAGGGCACACAAGGCTTTATTGGCTCCGTTGCAGGCACTGGCATCAGTGTGGGGCTCTAGCCTGCTCCCGTCTGTCTTCTCTTGGTGGGTCTTCAGAGGCCTCAGGGTCTGTCTCAGCTGTGCCATATCCTTCCAGCTCTCCTTCCGACAAGGGCCATCGTCTGTGGCAGACCCCATGCATGGAGTCGAAAGGGACTGTGATCCCTGTAGGGAGCCTAAGAAAGCAGGGATTTGGGCGCAGCATCTCACCCTGGGCCGCGTAGATTGCCCTGTAGGAGAGAAAACGGGCCTGTGTGTGTGAGCCAGCCTTGCTGGGGGCAGGGGCATCTCCATCCATGGTTAGGTGGCTTCCAAGGAGTCATAGATCTAGTGTCTGCGGTTGGGCAGGCTATGGCTCTGGTGGCTCAGGTGGCCATGGTGACCGTGGCCATAGAAAGTGTGTGTGTGGTTGGCACCAGCTATGGTGTTTTCCTGCTGGGTGAGGAAATTCCTTTGCAGTTTCATCTCCACCTCCTCGAGGGCCCTCAGCTCCTCCTGGCTGATGTCCTTGGACTCCAGGTGACCTGAGTGCTGGTAAGCTGTGGCCCGCTGCAGCATGGAGTGAGCCAGGTGGCGCCCCTGGGTGTCAATCTCCTTGGCGCAGGTAGCCACAGCGGCCCACGTGGCCTCATCGGTGGACGGGGCTTTTCCAGACTCCTGGTGGATCTCTTTGATCACCGAGGACCCAGATGTCTTCTGCCTGCTGCTGAAGGCTTCCCGGTGCACGGCAGAGCCCATTTCTCCACGCCTCGTGGTGAAGGTCTCCATGTGAATCGTGGTGCTGGCCTCTCCACTCCCACTCTCAGTCTGGGGAGCATTGCTGCTGGTGATGGCATGGTTGTTGGGGGGCAGCTTCTCTTCTGAAAGGCAGCTAAAGTGAGATTTGATCCAGCTTTTTTTCTTTGCTTTATGGGACTCTGGTGACTCGTCCTCGTCTGCTGCACCATTAGAGATTTGCTTCCTTCTCCTCTTTCTCTGAACCCACAGCATGAGGCCTCCACCTCCTAGCAAGAGGGCAGTTCCCAGCACCACCTTGCATGATGGCTGCTGGATGAACTCCAGGAAGGTCTCCAGGACCCCACACCAGGCAGGCAGAGCTGAGAGCACGTGGGCGAGCTCAGGTGGTATGGTTCATGCTTGAAAGGGCAGGTTCTGCAAGGAAGTCTGGCAGGCAGGGCCCCTGCTGCACCCTCCCTAGGTGTCCCCCACCACCTCAGCAATGAACCCCATTGTGAGGAAGGCAGTTGGGGGTGGGGTGGGGTGGGGTGGGGAGAGCCCACAGCATCCCTCATGTCTAGCCTGGCAGTCATTGCCTGAGGCCTGGGTCCTGTTTCCCACCCTGACAGCTGTCCCCAAACTCAGTGAAATAGCCGCTTCTCCGAATCCGAGTCCCTTCTGCCTTCTGCTTGTAACCCACTCTGCGACTTAGTCCTTTGTATCTTCCCGTCGTTTGTTTTTCTCTCTCTCCCCATCTGGTGGCCCCAGGGGGCAACGGATGCTGGGTCAGGCTGGCCATGGCAGAAGGACCCTCTTGACTGGGTTGGTATCCATTCCTGGCCACCTGAGACCAGTGCACCCCTCCATCCAGGGCCCATGTCTGCTGCCAGCCTGGCATATTCCATCCCCACTCGTAGCCGCTAGGCCCACTACAGGGCAGAGTTCAGAGAGAAAGGAACCCAGGAAGGAATTCATTCTGGAATAACTAACATGAGGTCACAATTGGGGGAGGCAAGCAATGGGCTGAGAAGGCAGAGTGGACAGGACAGGAGACTTCCTCGGGTCCAGATCCCAGGGGCCACTCCCGGATGGAGGCTGCTACCTCTTGCCTTAGTGATACACTTACAAACCTGAATTTGCACCCCCATAAATAGGCATAGTTTGGGTTGTGAGCAGGTGGGCCAGCTGGCCAGGCTTTCCATAGGTGCAGACAACTAAAAGCCTAATTAATCTCCAAGGCCTCTCAGGGAACAAACAGGCCTAGGCCACTGTTTTTTTTCTTTTTCCACAAAAGCATCTAGCCCATTAAAAAAAAATGCCAAAATATCAGCTGGGCGTGGTGGCTAATGTCTGTAATCCCATCACTTTGGGAGGCTGAGGTGGGCGGATCACCTAAGGTTGGGAGTTCAAGACCAGACTGACCAACATGGAGAAATCTCATCTCTACTAAAAATACAAAATTAGCCAGGTGTGGTGGCACATGGCTGTAATCCCAGCTATTTGGGAGGCTGAGGCAGGAGAATCACTTGAACCTGGGAGGCAGAGGTTATGGTGAGCCAAGATCGTGCCATGGTACTCTAGCCGGGGCAACAAGAATGAAACTCTGCCTCAAAAAAAAAAAAAAAAAAAAAGGAAAAGAAAAGAAATGCCAAAATAGGTTTGCAAAAATTGTGATGTTTTAAACAAAATATTTTCTTTAACAGAGTATTGGTTTTAATATATACAAAATATTACATCATTGCAAGAAACCCTGGTCCATCTATGTATGGATGGAATAAGACAGGAGTGTTTTATGAGGAACCTCATCTTCCCAGTCGTGCTGTACTAGTTCTGTGGTTGGTCACTAACCTCATTTGGAAATAACAATTCAAAGTCCATCTTTGAGGGTGTTTATGGCTGTGAGTTCAGGGCCATAGAGCCCTTCTGCAATGACTCCTTCCTCTAGACTCTGGTCATAACTTTTATTTTAAAAGAATACTCTTTATTTGAACAATTAGTGCAAATTAGCAATGCGAAAAAGATTTTTTAAAAAGGGCTACACAGGGCTGGGCATGGTGGCTCAAGCCTATAATCCCAGCACTTGGAGAGGCTGAAGCAGACAGATCATTTGAGCTCAGGAATCCGAGACCAGCCTGGACAATACAGCAAAACCCCATCTCTACCAAAAATATGAACAGTTAGCCAGGCAAGGTGGTGTGCACCTTTGGTCCCAGCTACTCAGGAGGCTGAGGTGGGCGGATTGCTTTAGTCCCAGGAGGCAGAAGTTGCAGTGAGCCAAGATCATTCTACTGCACTCCAGCCTGGGTGACAGAGTGAGACCCCCATCTCAAAAAAAAAAAAAAAAATGAGGTTGGGCATGGTGGCTTATGCCTGTAATCCCAGCACTTTGGGAGGCTGAGGTGGCAGATCACCTGAGGTCAGGAGTTCGAGACTAGCCTGGCCAACATGGTGAAACCCTGTCTCTACTAAAAATACAAAAGCTAGCTGGGCATGGTGGCAGGTGCCTGTAATCTCAGCTACTTGGGAGGCTGAGGCAGGGAGAATTGCTTGAACCTGTGATGCGGAGGTTGCAGTGAGCTGAGATCGCACTGCTGCACACCAGCCTGAGCAACAGAGTGAGACTCTGTCTCAAAAAAAAAAAAAAAAAAAGAAAAAGAGCTACATTATTTTTCAGGCAGTGCTTTCCAGAAGAATCCCTAACACTTCACTGATTCATGCAGGGCAGCTTCCCACCTCCTATTTATTTATTTTAATAGAGACAGGCTGGGCGCGGTGGCTCATGCCTGTAATCCCAGCACTTTGGGAGGCTGAGGCAGGCAAATCAACTGAGGTCAGGAGTTCGAGACTAGCCTGGCCAACATGGCAAAACCCCATCTCTATTAAAAATAGAAAAAATTAGCCAGGCATGGTGGCACGCGCCTGTAATCCTAGCTACTCAGGTGGCTGAGACAGGAGAATCACTTGAACCCAGGAGGTGGAGGTTGCAGTGAGCTGAGATCAGGCCACTACACTCCAGCCTGGGTGACAGAGCGAGACTCTGCCTCAGGAAAAAAAAATAGAGACAGGGTCTCCCTATGTTGCCCGGGCTTGTCTCCGAAAGAGATCCTCCCGCCTTGGCCTCCCAAAGTGCTGGGATTACAGGAGTGAGCCACTGTGCCTGGCCCCCACCTTCTCTTTAGAGGACCTTTAACTGGCTGCAGAAGGCCCTTACAATGTGATATGTTCCCTCCTCTGAGCCTCCGAGTATTGGGCTGCAAAGTCTACCTCAGTGGCCAGGACAGGCAAGAGAAACACAGATTTCAGAGGTAAAGTTGTTTGCATCTTCCTTCCTGGGCATTTTGGCTGCGTCCTGGGAGCAGGAACGGGACCCTCTACCTCTGTGCTCTCTGTGACAGTGCCTTGGGAGGATTATGTTGACCCTGTGGCCTGGAGCCTAAAGACTCAGTTCCTATTCTAAAATGAGGAAACCGGATTTGAAAGGTTAAGTGATTTCCCCAAGGTCTCTGTAACTGGCAGAATTGGCAGGATTCTTGCCCACAACTCTAACTCCAGATGCTAGGCTCTTCCTACCACAGCCCACTGCCCCTCTGGAATGGGGATGAGTGATCAGATGGGAGTTGGAGACTGCATGGGTTGTAAAGGAGACAGACAAGTGGGTATGTGCAGCCCACGGCCCGCCAAGTCCACGGAAGCCTGTGCTCCTGGGCATCCCATGTCCTCTGCAGGGGTAGGTGAATGGCATGGAAGGGAGGGTCCAGAGAAGAGTCTGGGGATCTTTGTGGATTCTCTGGGTGGTAGGCAAACAGATGCAAAGTCCACCCTCGCCACTCTGAACTAGAGCGTCCTTCAACCTTGAAGCTGAAGCAAGAGCTTCACTTAGAGGCTCAAAATGCTTCTCACTTCAAGAGAACCAGGCCTTCACCAAACCTCCAGGCCCCACAAGCCAAACACCAGCAGAAACTTAGACGGTGTGTCCCTGCTCAATGTGGGCCTCCACAGGGCATTCATTATCCCCAAAGAAGGGGTGCATTCCCTCAGTACTGAGCTATGAATGATCAACGTGTCCATCAGGCCAGGTCACAGTCACAAAGCAGCTTTGCTACAATGCCAATCACACTGTCATTTTAATCATTATTGCCGTCGGAATCAGTACCTTCCAATGTATATGGCTCTATAGTTTACAGCATGCTTTCACTTTCATTCTCTCAGATTTTTTGTCCAATCATCCCATAATATGAGCATTATCACTCCCATGTGTCCTATAGGGATCATCCCACAGTAAGTCAGTGCCAGAGCTGTTATTTGATTATTATTTTTTTGAGACAGAGTCTTGCTCTGTCTCCCAGGCTGGAGTGCAGAGGTGCCATCTCAATTCATTGCAACCTCTGCCTCCCAGGTTCAAACTATTCTTCTGCCTCAGCCTCCCGAGTAGCTGTGGTTACAGGAGCCCACCACCACACCTGGCTAATTTTATTTGTATTAGAAACAGGGTTTCACCACGTTGGCCAGGCTGGTCTCGAACTCCTGACCTCAGGTGATCCACCTGCCTTGGCCTCCCAAAGTGTTGGGATTACAGGTGTGAGCCACCACGCCTGGCCTGATTTTGTTTGTTTTTTTGAGATGGAGTCTTGCTCTGTCACCCAGGCTGGAGTGCAACGGTGTGATCTTGGCTCACTGTAACCTCCGCCTCCCAGTTTCAAGCGATTATCCTGTCTCAGCCTTCTGAGTAGCTGGGATTACCAGCACCTGCCCCCATACCCAGCTAACTTTTATATTTTTAGTAGAGACGGGGTTTCACCATGTTGGCTAGGCTGGTCTCGAATTCCTGACCTCGTGATCTGCTCACCTTGGTCTCCCAAAGTGCTAGGATTACAGGCGAGAGCCACTGTGCCCAGCCCAGAGCTGTGATTTGAAACCAGAGTCCACGGCCTACACGATACTGCCTCAGTAGGAACCATACCATTCCCAAAGCTAGTGCCAACCGGATGTGCTGTTGAAATAGTGTGGTCTAGCAGCTCCGAAAGGTTTATAACGAGAGTCAGTGAGGGAGCGAAGCAGAGCATGGGCATGCAGTCAGAGGAGGTGCAGCTATGTGTTAGCTGAATGGCCTTGGGTGGTGACCATGTCACTCTGAGCCCCAGGTTCCCATCTGTGGGATGGTGCTATAGAGAGCACTACCTCAGGGGATTGCCTGGTAAGGAATGGGAACGCGCTGGGCGGAGCAGGGCAGGCAGGACTTGCCATTTTCTTCTACCTTCATTTATTGTACCAGGGACTCTGTTAAATGTTGAGTGTCGCAAATATCTTCTGGTCCCCAACCTCAAAGCAGGGGAGACCCATGTATATAGAGAGATGGGGGTCACAGGAGCCACAACAGAGAAAACTAATTCTGCCAAGGCGTCTTTGTCCAGAAGAGAACATGCAAAAAAACTTTTGAGGGAGCTGGGACTGCGGCTGGGCTGCCACGTGACTGCAGCCAGATGTCCTCATATCTGCAAGGCTGACAAGGACTTTCACACCCATTATCTAGTCCAACCCCAGAATAACTCTGGGAGCTACAAAGGCACTTTAGCCGTTTACAGCGGGTAAATGGAAGCAGGTGAGGTCTGGCTTAAGGTTACAGGCCTGCAAGGAGCTTCCTGCCTGTCTCCTGATTCCAGATCAGTCCCACCTGTTCCTCTCCCACAATAAAGTGACCCACTGAGTACCAGACTATCCCTGGACAGCTTGACAGAGCCTGTGTACCTTCCCTTGTTTTCTGGCTAAAGAGAATAGGGCCACTCACATCTCCCCAACTCCCACAGAGGACAGCCCCGCTTACCTCGGAAGGGGAGGGTGCCCAGTTTGTGCAGATTCTCCTCCAGTTTCCCATAGTCCACCTCTGCAGTGGCAGTGAAGGGGGTGGTCACAGGGGGGTAGATGCCCGCAATGTCCACCTTCTTCCCCTCCCCTGAGGCCCAGCCCCTCACATTCCTGGACAAGCCCCTGCTCAACCCCTGCCTCACAGAGGACCAGACTTGGGGACCCAGCATCGCTGCAGGAGGCCAGAGGCACAGTTGGTCTGTGTCCCAGAGTGAGACTTAGTTTGGACTCTTTCTAACCCCCTATTAATGATCAATGTGTCTAGTTAAAAATTTGCGGCCTCCCTGACTTGTGGCCACTGGGGCAGGCCTGAGCTGAGTGTCCCCAGGGTCACGGGCAAGGCACATAGACCCCAGGGGGCCCTCTTCCTTCTGGGTAGTAGCCGGAGAAATGCCACAAAACAGTGTCCCTCTGGCCAGATGTAGGACTGGTTTCTGGGACCCGAATATTAAAGGGTATCTCCAGTGGGATCTGGGCCCTCCTCCCACCATTCCCAGCCCCAAAGCCGGAAGCACCGCCAGGTTTCCACAGGCAGTTCTGAGGCTGGTGGAGCTGATTGGCTGAGCAGGCCCTGCCCTGTGGGAGGTGTGGCAAGGCTGGGTAAGAAGCTGCCTGTGACAGGCTGTCCCTCCCCTGCCCCAGTCCCCTGCCAGGCTCCTCCTGCCAAGACAGCCACACGACAAGCCTGTGCTAGCCACACACAGCCCCACAGGACAGCAGTCACCAGGAAGGGGGACCAGGATGAGTGTATCACCAAGTCAATCCATGCAGGGGCCAAGCCTGGCCCCAGAGACATGGGACAGGGCAGGAAAAATTGAGTGACAGGGAAGAAACGAAAAGAGACCGCGGCAGGGAAGCTGCAGGGCTGGCTTCGAGGCCCAACTGGCTCCCAGTTTCCCTCCTCCCCAAGCCTACATGTGGCCCAGTCTTTCTTCCTTCCTAAATATTTCAGACACAAATGGAAATGAACATCACAATTAGCAAAAACAGCCTTTTTATTGTGGTAGTTTGTGGGTGCTCCTGCACCACGCAGAGGAAAGGCTGGGCCCTCGGTGAGCTCTGGGAGACATTCTTAGGATCCTCTGGCTGCACACAGGGAGGGGCCAGGTAGCTGGCTGGGCTGGGGCAGGGGTTCACTGGGCTGGCACGGGCTGGGGGGTCTCCCGCCCACTCTCATCAGGCCCCTCCAGCCCGTTATGCTCAGCCCCCGGCTCAGGATGCTCCAGGGCGTGCCGGGTATCAGTCTGCCACAGCTGCACCAGGTCCGTGGGGGTCTTTCCTGCCTGCAGGGGCCAAGAGAAAATCTATTCACTGTCCTGAAGGCTTTCCCAGGAGGTACCCTCATCTACACCACAGTGCTTCTCATATGGGGGCAACCGGCAATGTGTGAAGACACTTTTGGTTGTCACCCTGGGGGATGGGCACTACTGGCATCTAGTGGGCAGAGGCCAAGCATGCTGCTTAAACATCCTACAATGCATAGAATAGTCTCCTACAAAAAGAAATCACCCAGCCTGCAATGTCAATAATGCTGGGGTTGAAAAACCCTCATTTCTACCTTCTCCATATCTTCCTGCTTTTCTCATTATCCCCTTAGCCTTTCTTGAGCCCGAGGGACTCTCCCATGCCCTCCTTTTGTGAATGCTCTGGGCCCCAAAGAAGAACTGGGACAAAGTGTCCCCTAGTCCAAGGTGTTCCCTGGGCACCTTCTCCTTCCAAGGACTTCCTGCCTAGATTCTAAGAAAACTTAAAGGCCCGCAGGAGCTGACATGGTGTGCTAGGAATTGTCATGCCAGCCGAGTGCTCAGACCCTTCCAGCTCTTCATGATTCTGGCCTTCTTGGGCCTGCATGTGAGCACCCCCTCTTTGGGAAGGCCTCTTGGGGTCTTTGGGACGTCTTTGGGAAGGCCTCTTGCTGCCCCTCCTACTGTCTCTCTGCACTTGCCCTCTGGACATAGAGACACACATAGAGTGGGGCGGGCAGTTGGAGTGGTGCTCTGGAAGAGGACAACTTTATGTGCTATGGTACTGGCCAGAGCCAATGATACCTGCCCCTAGTTGGGGGTCCCCCAAGGGCTTGGACAGCCCCTCCCACTATGTGAATGCTCACACCCACGACTGAATCAGGGAGGGAATGAGCTTACCAGGTTCTTGGTCATCATGTCAGCTCCATGCAGGAGCAGCAGTTTGATGATTTTGTAGCGGTTGAGTCTCACAGCGTCATGCAGGGCAGTGTCTCCTTCCTAGAGTCAGTGTGGCATTCAGTATGGACCTTGTGGGCAGTGGGAGGGGGCAGGGTGATGGTAGGTGGTCTAGAGACCCTGCTCAGGAGCCAAGTCCTGAAGGCCCCAGGAGTAAGGACACCACCTGCAGGAGTCTGCAGGCTGCCCGCATGCCCACGGCGGGGTGAGCAGCAGGCAGGCTGACACTCACTCTGTCTCTGGCATTGATGTCCAGGCCCAGGGATAGAAAGTGCTCCACAATCTCCACGCGCCCTGTCCGGACTGCCACATGCAGGGGGGTGCTCAGCAGCTGGGTGGGAGGAATCAGGAACTGCTGGTTGACAGGGCCTGAACTGTGGTACCCCTGGGGAGGCGGGGCTGTTCTAACTCCAGCTTAATCCCTCTTCCAAGTCCTAGTGCCAAGGCCTGAGCCCTGGAGGGGCAGAGAATGGTATAATTTCCTACCATCCCATCCAATGGGCTAACTCTAAAGCCTTAAATGGCACTTCCTCCAGGAAGCCTTCTATGATTCTCCTCTCACTCAGCTGCTCACTCGTCTACCCTTCTTTTAATAATCATAATAGATGTTATTTATTGAGAGATGACTATGGGATAGACATGGCAAAAGCTTACAGGGTATTTGCCTTGCTGGGCACAGTGGCTCACGCCTGTAATCCTAGCTCTTTGGGAGGCCGAGGTGCGTGGATCACCTGAGGTCAGGAGTTCAAGACCAGCCTGACCAACATGGTGAAACCCCGTCTCTTCTAAAAATACAAAAATTAGCTGGGCGTGGTGGCACACGCCTGTAATCCCACCTACTCAGGAGGCTGAGGCAGGAGAATCACTTGAACCCAGGAGGCAGAGGTTTCAGTGAGCTGAGATCACACCATTGCACTCCAGCCTGGGTGACCGAGCAAGACTCCGTCTCAGAAAACAAACAAACAAACAAACCAAAAACAAGACATTTGCCTTATGTTGAATAAATAATTTATTTACATATTTTTTCTCACCTAATCTACACAAGAACTCTGCAAGACATTTTACAGATGAGGAACAAAAGCTCAGAGGCTGTCAGTTGTTCAAGGTTGTACATGAAAGAATAAGTGAATAGAAGGATGGTGCATGAATAAATAAATGAATGAGTGGATGAATAAATGGAAAAATGGATGGATGAATAGAGAGCTAGATAGAAGGATAATGATGGATAACATGAACAAATCTTGCATCTTTTGAGTGGTCCCGAAGCCCCCAAGACAGTGAGTCTCTTGTCCTCCCTTCCTGTCCACTCTTCCTGCTTCCATCCCCAGATGGTGGTTCATCAAGGGCCTGTGCGGATGGCAGGGACCTATCCCGGGGCTGGGAGGCCCCGTAGGACACTGTCTTCGCTTCCCTGTTCTGCAGCCAGAAACCAGACTAGCTCGCTACCTTCCTGCCCCCCTGGGCTTTCCTGCCCTCGGACCCCTGCTTTCCTCCCAACAGCCACCCCAATATCTGTTGCTTCTGAGCATTGTTGCCTCACCTTATCCCTCATATTGGTATCTGCTCCTCGGCTTTGCAGAAGTTTCACCACCTCTAAGTGGCCACCACGGCAGGCCCAATGCATGGCTGTGCAGTCCAGCTAGAAGGAAATGATGGGATCTAACTACAGCGCTGCAGAGAAGAAAGTATCCGGGGGGGAATGGGCTCCAGCCAGGAGGACAGAGGGATGTCTAGGGGAAAGGTACAGGGAGCAGCCTGGGCCTGGGCAATGGACCAAGTGGAACAGAAAAACACTCAGGGCCCATCCAATCCAAGCCAGACTCACAGAGGATGCTTAGGGAGGAGAAGGGGCTTCCTCGAGGTCACACAAGCCACTGAGGTGGAATCTGGCCCCTCAGCAACCTGCTTGTGCTTCAGGTTGGCACAGGGGGCAGGGAGAGGGTGTCTGTTGGTGCTGGACCCACCTCCTGTCTCCCGCTGAATACCTGCCCTCTCACTCACCCGATCCTGGAAGTCCACAGTGGCCCCACTATCCAGAAGCTTCTCCAGGATTTCCACATGGCCTTCCAGGGAGGCTCGGTGCAGTGCTGTCCGACGGAACTGTCCCCAGAGAGGCTGTCAGGGCCTGGCCTCTGGCTCCAGGCCTGAGCCCATCTCCCACCCAAGCTGAGGCCCAAGCCTTCCCCCCAGCTTCATTCTCTCCCCTGTGCTTGCCTCCCATGTTTTCTTTTCCTTTCTTCCTTCCTTCCTTCCTTCCTTCCTTCCTTTTTCTTTCTTTCTTTCTTTCTTTCTTTCTTTCTTTCTTTCTTTCTTT
>NW_022436953.1:1230891-1247814 GCF_009761245.1 Sapajus apella | reverse complement strand
TCTCTCTCTCTCTCTCTCTCTCTCTCTCTCTCTCTCTCTCTCTCTCACCCTTTCTTTCTTTCTTTCGCAATTGAGTCTCACCGTCACCCAGGCTGGAGTGTACTGGCACAATCTCAGCTCATTGCAATCCCCGACTCCCTGGTTCAAGCGATTCTCCTGCCTCAGTCACCTGAGTAACTGGGATTACAGGCATTCACCACCACACCCAGCTAATTTTGTGTATTTTTTTTTTTTTTTAGTAGAGATGGTATTTCACCGTGTTGGCCAGGATGGTCTTGATCTCATGACTTTGTGTTCCACCAGCCTTGGCCTCCCAAAGTGCTGGGATTACAGGTGTGAGCCACCACGCCCAGCCACCCATGTTTTCTGTGTTCTTCCAGTTCCTTTATGCTCTGTCCAGACTAGCCTGGGAGCCCTCTGTCCCGGGGACCCCAAGCTTCTCACTGCCCCCCAAGCACATCAAGCCACACCTCTACACAGGCAGTTCCCTCTTCAGGCATGCCTGTTTTGCCCTCACTTCTTGTGAGTGCTTGATAAAATCTGCTACTCCTTCAAGATGCAGCTCAAATGTCATCATTTCCTTGAAACTTCTAGGCCAGGGCTGCCCCAGGGCCCAGATGACTCTTGACTGTGAGAGTGTGTTCAAGGGCAGGTCAAGTCTTGCTGGACACCCCGAGTGCCTAGCACAGGGCCAGAATGAGCAGGTGACACTGATCACTGATTCAAAGAAAGAATAAACTTTTCCCCTTCTCCTTTCTGCCTTGGACTTTGGAAAACTCAGGCCACAATATCTTTCCATATTCTAATGATCCGGTGACAGGCCACAGTGAGTATCTTTCTGTATTCTAATGATCCGGTTACACGTCAGTCTCCCCAGGGAACCAACCCTAGTCTGTTTCTTTTTTTGTATTCTGGCACCTAGTGCGGTGCTCAGAAGTAGAAGGTTCTTGGACAGACTGAGGGGATTAAGACTTTGGAGTCTAAAGAACAGAACGGACATGTAGTCAAAGTCTACAGTAATGCAGACCAAAGGTGGGAAACCACTAATGGGCTAAATCCCAGGATATGAGAGCAAGAAAGCACCCCAGGAAGTGTGGAACAGGCAGTTTCAGGGAAAACAAAAAGAAGCATGATGGGTAATGGAAAATTTTGAAAATATGGCTGCAAGGGGCCTGGCATGGTGGCTCACACCTGTAATCCCAGCAGTTTGGGAGGCTGAGACGGGGGATCACCTGAGGTCAGGAGTTCAAGACTGGCTAACATGGTAAAACCCAGTCTCTACTAAAAATAGAAAAATTAGCCAGGCGTGGTGGTGGGCACCTGTAATCCCAGCTACTTGGGAGGCTCAGGCAGAAGAATCACTGAACCTAGGAGGCAGAGTTTGCAGTGAGCCAAGATTGTGCCACTGCACTCCAGCCTGGGTGACAGAATGAGACTCCATCTCAAAAAAAAAAAAAAAAAAAAAAGAGAAAATATGGCTGCACAATATTGTGAATGTAATTAATGCCACTGAATTGTACACTTAAAATGGTCAAAGTGGCATATTTCATGTTATGTTTTACCTTGATAAAAAAATAAAAATAGGCCAGGTGTGGTGGCTCAAGGCTGTAATCCCAGCACTTTGGGAGGCTGAGGTGGGAGGATTGATTGAGCCCGGGAGGCAAGGGTTGCAGTGAGCCAAGATTGTGCCATTGCACTCCAGCCTGGGAGACAGAGTGAGACTCTGTCTCAAAAAAAAAAAAATCAGTACTATACCATGAAAAACAAAAATATCATATCTTAGCATGTGCTTGATAGTTTCTTCATTCAGTGAATACTCACTGAGGTGCTAATATTCCTTTTACCAAATATATACATATATATACATACATATACATATATATATTATATATATATATATATATAGAGAGAGAGAGAGAGAGAGAGAGAGAGAGGGAGAGAGAGAGTCTCTCTCACTCTGCTGCCTAGGCTGCTCTTGAACTCCTAGGCTCCGGTGATCCTCCCACCTTGACCTCCTAAAGTGCTGGGATTACAGATGTGAGCCACGCATGGTGTCCAGCCTAATATTCCATCTGATCACCATAACATGTTGTGAGGGAAGTAGGCCATTTTACAGAGAAAGAAACTGAGGCATGGAGAGGGCACCAACCCAGCCACAAATCCCACGCTTGTGAGTGGCAAAGATGGGATCTGAGCCCACATCTTCTGGTCTTGGTCTCTTTTTATTTGATTCAATTTTTCTTTCTTTCCTAAACAAACTTGACATTTGTTACCCTCTGCAGGTGATTCGAGTTGGAAAAGGGTCTAAGGATTTAGGTCAATTCTTGTGCGGGGAAGGGACACCCTATTCTGAGCCCCCCAGCCACCCATCCATCCAAAGAACACCTGTGCCTCCTCTCAGATAGGCGCACAGCGTGCTGACCCAGAGTGGGCTGACCCAGGAGCTGAGCGGAGTTGGGTGGCAGCTGACAGGGAGGCTGGTCGGGGGCGGCTGGGAGCATCACCTGGTCGCACGTGTCAGTGGACCCCCCGTCAGCCAGGAACTTCTCAATGACCTTCATTTTCCCCTCCACCGCGGCTTTCAGGAAGGTCTCCTCATCCACAGGGCCGGTCTGCAGGTGTGGATGCAGCAGTCACGGGCGCCCCCGCGACCCGAGGCCTCCCGGGCTCCCCCCGCCCCCACGCAGTGTCCTCCCCAGGACCCTTACGATCTCCTCGGGCTCCGGGGGCGGCTCATGCGAGGCGGCCAGGGCGTCCCGCTTCTTCTGCTTGCGTTTCTTCCGCAGCTCGATGAGGTTCTGGATCCCGCCCACGTCGATGATCTCTCGCCGCAGGTCCAGGGATGTCTTGCGCACGCGCTCTTGGCCCTGAGCGGGGATGGCCTATCAACCCCCAGGCTGGGCAGAGAGGTTGGGGGGCTTGGAAGACCTCTGAGCTGAGCTGGTGGGAGGATGGGGTGGGCAGGGAGACCTTCTCAAGAAAGAAGGAACCAAGGTCTAACCCTCCTTCCGGGCCTAGATGGTTCTAAGATTGGGGGAATTCTGACTCAACAGCTCTGGGGCGGGTGGAGATTCTGCCGGGGTGCTGAACTGCTGGACCATGGGCCACGTGGGGAGAGGTGCAGACACTGGGTCCTCCCGGGCTTACCTTCACCTTCTGTAGGCCTGCACTCTGAGCCCCGTGGTGCTTCTCATCCTCCAGCACCAGCAAGTCCATGGGCAGCTTCTGGCGTTCGGCTCCCCGGAGTTTCTGCGATTCAAGGAGAGCACCTTCTCCAGGACCCGAGGAGACAGGTAGCCTCTCCCCTAACCACGCCAAGGACACTCCACAGGGACCTCCTTCTGGGTGGTCTCAGAGCCCTTCTGGCTGATCCTGGAGAGCCCTCAGCAAGGGCAGTGCCCCTGGAGAGACCCCCAAAAGGGGCGAGTTCCCCACCTCAGCCTCAGCCCCAGTCCCAACCCTGAGCTCAGACACCTGCCCGCGACTGGCCTGGATCTCTGCAAAACATTAACAGCCACCAGAGTGAGGTTTTCATGAGATTAAATATAGTCACTCTTTCAAGCATCAAGATTTTTTTTTCTTTACTTTTTTTGGTATTAAAAATTCACTTTGGCTGAGTGTGGTGGCGCCAGGCTTCAGTCCCATTTGCTGGGGAGGCTGAGGCAGAAGCACTGCTCGATCCCAGGGGTTTGAGACCAGCTTCAGAGACATAGCAAGATCCTTTCTCTAAAAATAAATAGGCCAGCCACAGTGGCTCACGTCTGTAATCCCAACACTTTGGGAGGCTGAGGTGGGAGGATCGCTTGAGCCCAGAAGTTTAAGATCAGCCTGGGCAATATAGGGAGACCTCGTCTTTACAAAAAAGTTAAATAATGAGCCAAGCATGGTGACTTTTGCTGTAGTCCCAGCTACTCGGGAGACTGAGGTGGGAGGATTGCTTGAGCCCAGGAAGGGGAGGTTGCAGTGAGCCAAGATCATGCTACTGCGCTCCAGCCTGAGTGATGAGAAAGAGGGAGAGAGGGAGAGAGGGAGGTGTGTGTGTGTGGCGGGGCGGGGGGTGGGGGAGAGACAGAGAGAGAGAGAGAGAATATGACCCTGCCTCAAAAAATGAATAGGCCAGGCACGATGGCTCACGCCGATGATCCCAGCACTTTGGGAGACCGAGGCAGGTGGATTGCTTGAGCCCAGGGGTTCGACACCATCCATGGCCAACATGGTGAAATTCCATCTCTACTAAAAATACAAAAATTAGCCAGGCGTGTTGGCACGCACTGTAGTCCCAGCTACTCAGGAGGCTGAGGCACAAGAATCTCTTGAACCCAGGAGGTATATGTTGCAGTGAGCCAAGATTGCACCACTGCACTGCAGCTTGGGCAAGAGAGTGAGACTTGGTCTCAAATAATAATAATAATAATGTTTTTAAATAAACAAATAATTCACTTTGATGAAATAATTGTGATGAGAGAGAATTGTTTCTTACATGGCCTTACTCAGCAATATACAATCTGGGAATTCTCTGTTAGATACCTTTTTTTTTTCTCAGCTGTCACTGACCTGTGAAGTCTAGAGCTTGGAAACTATTGCTTTCAGGGGAACAGGGCAATGGGAGCAGCAGCTCCTCAGCCTTCAGCCTGAAATGGGCTCTAAATCTGAAACTTCTTCTCACTGTAACCCAGGTTCGATGCCTGCCAGGTCTCCTCTGCAATTGCCCTCTGATTTTCCTGGACTGCTTCTTCTCTCTTTGTGATGTGCTGGCACCCCCACCCCTGCAGTCCCCACCATGCAGCTTGTGTGGCTGTGTCCAGAAGCAATTGCCCAGGTCAGAGGGTCCAGGGTCGATGTGGCAGCTGGGAAGGAGGCCACCCTGACAGAACACTTGGGTGCCTTTCACATTCTTCCTGAGCTCTCACACTAGCTCCTTCAAGATGGTTTTGAGAGTGGATTTGCCAAGTCTTCATTCTGAAGTCCTATTTGCCACTGCTTTCTCCCTTTCATGTTGGACTTTGTGGTTGGAGGTCTCCTCGGTGCTGGCCTAACCTGAAACACTGCATCTTCTTCAAAGGACGAGAGAGAACCTGGGGCTGCAGCTAGTGCTGCATGTGGGACTCTGGCTGGGCTCCCCAGGGAGCATCCAGAGGGCCAGCTTGTGTCTTAATCATCTTGGTGTCCCCAGCATCTGTGATTGGCCCTAGCACATAGTAGGTGCTTCGGCATCTCTGCTAACCCTTAAGTTCTCAGTGATGACCTAACCCAGTAAGCTCCCCTCAATGGAACTCCAGCCCCTGCGCTGGCCTCTGGGGCCCTCCTTCCCCTCCCACCCTGGGGATGGGGCACAGGCTAGACAGAAGCTCTCCTCCAAGAACCCTGCCAGGCTGGGGCCTGGTAGAGACAACTGACGACTCTAATGCTCACCCACATCTTCCCCAGATGCTATAGCCCTTCATTTCAGGTTTGTCTTTGTGGGCTGACACACAGTAGGTGCTCAATAACTGTTTGCTGCATTGAATGTAAGTTCATGAAACACACAAATCTCCCACCAGTAATTACTTCATAGACTGTCGTGCAGATTAAATGACAGAATGCCTGTAAAATGCTTAGCACAGGGCCTGGCACTGGTGTCCTGCCAGCTCTGTAGCTATATTTATTGGATGAATGAACGGAAGAGCACTGCTCTGCACCCCCTTGCTGAAGGTCCCTGTGTCTAGTGGCAGCACTCCAGAACTGGCACAGCAGCATGACTCACCTGCCTGGCGCCAGCCAACCATAGGCACATGCCCTTGGGGGAGCGAGAATTGGGATTCCTAGAGATCCAGGGATGCTTGCCCCAGCCAGCACTCGGTCCAGGCTCTTTCCTGACCTCATCTCTTCTTCCCTTGGGGTCTTGACCCTTCCCTCCTCCTCACCCCTCATTCAGTCACACTCCTTTTTTTGAATGGCATCTACCTCCAAACTGATATATCTCCTCCTCTCAATTCCTATTAGGGCCAGCCTTTTCCAACCAGTTCTCAGGGCCATCAGAGCTGCCTTCCTAAAATAGGCCAGATGGCACCACTCTCCCTCACTCAATAGCATCTAGTGGCTCCTCACTGCCCACAGAATAAATATGTATTTTTTTCTTTTTTTTAAGACAGAGTCTCATTCTGTTGCCCAGGCTGGAGTGCAGTGGTGCAATCTTACTACAACCTCAGCCTCCCGGGTTCAAGTAATTCTCCAGCCTCAGCCTCTCAAGTAGCTGGGACTACAGGTGCATGCCACTACACTGAGCTAATTTTTGTATTTTTAGTAGAGATGGGGTTTTGCCATATTGACCAGGCTGGTCTAAAACTCCTGACCTCATGATCTGCCTGCCTTGGCCTCCCAAAGTGCTAGGATTACGGGCGTGAGCCACCACACACAGCCCAGAATAAATATCTTTTACATGGCCCTCTCTGGCTTGTGTCTTTCCAGCCTTAGTCCTACTACTAGACTTTCTCAAAACAGCCATGCTTTCACTCACGGAAACTCTAGCTCCTGCATTTCCTTAGGCTGGAATACCCTCCACCATCCTGGACTCCACTGAGTCTTCCTGAAGGCCCAGCTCAGGTATCCTCCTGTCCACAGAGGAGTCCTCTTTTTTTTGGACATAGTCTCACTCTGTCTTCCAGGCTGAAGTGCAGTGGCACAATCTTGGCTTACTGCAACCTCCACCTCCCGGGTGCAAGCAATTCTCCTGCCTCAGTCTCCAGAGTAGCTGGGATTACAGGTGTCCACCACCATTCCCAGCTAATTTTTGTATTTTTAGTAAAGACAGGGTTTCACCATGTTGGCCAAGCTGGTCTCGAACTCCTGACCTCAGGTGATCCACCCACCTAGGATCTCGGATCTCAAAATGCTGGGATTACAGGCTTGAGCCACTGCACCTGGCCCTGTCCACAGAGGAGTCCTTGAGGGCGCTCAGAACAATTCATGAGCTCCTTGTGTTCCTCCCCTTCTGATTCACACCTCTATTTAGCCATTTCTTCCCTCTGCCTTGTTTCTTAGTTGACCATGAAACTGACAAGTGGGCTAAAATGAATGCTGGGTTGGTAAAAAGAAGGCAGGGTCTGGGCCTCAGTGGTCCACCCATTTCTACAGCTCTGGGCTCCTGGCAGAGCTGACACTAGATCAAGTATTAATTTAAATAAAATGAAGAGTAGGGGCTGGGTGCAGTGGCTCACACCTGTAATTTCAGTATTTTGGGAGGCTGAGGCAGGTGGATCACACCTGTAATTTCAGTATTTTGGGAGGCTGAGGCGGGTGAATCACACCTGTAATTTCAGTATTTTGGGAGGTTGAGGTGGGTGGATCACATCTGTAATTTCAGTATTTTGGGAGGCTGAGGCAGGTGGATTGCCTGAGGCCAGGAGTTCGAGACCAACCTGACCAACATGGTGAAACCCCCGTCTCTACTAAAAGCACAAAACTAGCCAGGTGTGGTGGCGCATGCCTGTAATCCCAGCTACTTGAAAGGCTGAGGCAGGAAAATCACTTGAACCCAGGAGGCGGAGGTTGCAGTGAGCTGAGATTGTGCCACTGCATGCCAGCCTGGGCGACAGAAGGAGACTCCATCTCAAAAAAAAAAAAAAAAAAAAAGTAGGACAAGTAGCACCCCTGCCCCACTCCACTTCCTTATCCCAGAGAAAATGGAATTGCCCAGAACACCACACTCCAAAGGCCTCCCCAAGGGTGGCCAGCAGGCTCCAAAAATCCATGCTTCCTTTCCCAGCATTCCTTCCTCACTCTGTTCCTCACTCTGTTCCTCACTCTCCTCTTCAGTGGCCAAACACTGGTGTTACCCTGCTCCAGCCTCCCACTCAGTCGCAGGGGGTCGCAGGGCCACACACTCCAGACAGTCCCGGGCAGCACCCAGCTGTCTGCCTTGTACAGCCCAGTCTCTCAGGGCCCAGGAGAGTGGGCAGTCTCAGGAGACCCAGCTCAGCTCCCCACCCCACTGACTCAATTTTGGAGGCTGAAGTCTCAGTCTTCCGCTGCCAGCAATACCCCCTGCCAGTAATGCGCTGGGACAGGAATGAGACTCAGCCGGGCTCTTGGCAACATCTGGCCCTCCCCACCACAGGTGTAGCAGCTAGGCTCTCCCTCCCCTTGACAGCAGAGCTGATCTCCCCAAACCCCCTTGGGCCCCTCCATCCCTGCCCGCACCTCATTCTCCTCCTCCTGTGCCAGTCGCTGCTCAATGAGCGCCGTGGCCCTCTGCACTGCCTCGGAGTCCTCCATGGTGCTGTCCATAACCACCTCTGCAGGCCACAGGGGCTTGGGGGCTTTATAGGCCAGAGCACCCACCCCGCCCAGCTGGGCGCCTTTGCCATGAGCTCACCGGCCTAATTCTCCACCTGCTTCCCCAACCTGTCACCTTCACCTCGGGCAGCCCCAGGGAGCAGGGGGAGCCAGGGCCAGGGAGCAGGGCCAGTTGCTCCGCCAACTCCTGGCCTCTTAGAGCTGGAGGGCACCGTGTCCCAAGAGCAGGGCTGCAGGAAGAAGCATGTCCAGCCTCTGTCCTGAGCACTTGGGCCTGGCTGGGCCTTAGCCAAGGCAGCTGGGCTGCACAAGGGACCTGCCGGCTGCATGCTGTAGCCCAGATGACAGTGCCACCTGCTGGATGCCTGGAAACCCTGCTCAGCCAGCTCCAGGAAAGGGGCCTGAAAACCACACGTGGGGACCAGGACAGTTCTGTACTCCCAGGCTGTCCTGCAGACATGCCCTGCTGGCTGTGAGGAGGGTCACACTCTACTTGTCCAGGCCAGGGCAGTAGTAGCAGTTAGGGTAGCCATCTCCCTCTTTGATCGCAGCTCATGCTGGCCTTCGGCTCACTGTGATCCCACATGCTCCTCCCTGCTCCCCGGTTAAGCATCACTGCATTTGGATGGGTGACCTTTAGTCACCAACAAACCTTATCCAATCTGTCTCCTCCCTCGGTGCCTCAGGGCAACTGCTCAGGGAGCCTCTGCAGCGCTTACAGGGTCTTGCTTCAAGACAGGGGTCTCAGGAAAGCACTAAGCCCAGCTGGGGAGGAACAGCAGCTACTCCAATCCTCCTACCCTCCAGGGGTTTCCCTGTCAGGCCCAGACAGTGCCAGGTTTTCCTGGCCAGGAGGCTGGCCATGCTCACTGAGAAGGAAAAATACTCCCCACTGGAGCAAAAGCAGATCTGTACTTGCTCAGTTCCACACCCGGAACTTGCAGGCTGGAGATCTGAGTCACTGTGACCCAGGTTAACCTGCTGGGGACCTGCAGACACCCGGCCCTGTGCTTCTGTAAGGCTCACCTGGCTGGTGGCTGCCCTTAGCTAAACAGCCTTATATAAGATACCCCTCTCTTCAGATATGCATGTATTCCCTAGGAAGCAGGAAGAACTGGTTCCTTTTCCTCCCTGGCTTGCTTGCTGGGAAGCTGACACTAACCTCTGACATACGCTCATCATCTAAATCTGCCAGAGACTTTGCTTGAACATCATGATGGGCACAGCGTCTCCAGGAGCTGGAAGCCAGCCCCTCCTGCCGCAGGAGCAGACCACCTGCCTGAGTTGCTGTCTTCGCCTTCCAACCACTTTCACATCTGTCTTCCTGCTTAATCCTCCCAGCAACTGATGGAGGAGGCAGGGCAGGCAGCATGGCTCTGCTTTGAAGAAAAGCAAAGAGGGTTCAGAGGTTAAGTGGCTTTTCCTGAGGACTCATGAGGACACCAGGGAGGCCGGGATCAGGGCCCAGAAGACTGGCAGTTCCAGGCTCACTCTGCTGGAGATTACATGCCCAGAGCAGCTGGGAGGCCAGGCATCCACCTGCTCTCATACCAGAACAGCTCCAGGGGTCCCACAGAGCTGCGGGAGAACTCAGTCAAATGCCAGGCAAGCGAGAAGGAGCAAAAGGCTTTATTGATAAATATGCAGATATGTCTGTCCACAGGGACCTGCTGTGGGGGCCGTGACCAGGCTGCAGACCTCCCACTGCCTGGGTTACAGCTAGGACATGGCCCTGTGCAGACCCCTGCAACGACAGTCCAGCCGTCCACCACCTGCCTCATCTCTGCCAATTGTGCTGGGGGCAGGGAGAGGCAGAGGCCCGCCTCAGGCTTCCCGAGCCCTGGGGCTCACGGGTGGTTCCCTCCCTTCCCAGGGAGTGGCACTGTGCCCAGGGGAGAGCCAGGGGATGGGGGCAGACCAGGGAGACAGCAGCTGCTTCAGACCCTGAGCAGAAAACCGGAGTGAGCACAGCCGGCTGCACCAGATGATAGATCTGGGCTCCAGGGGCCTCCAGGCTGGTCCTTGTGGCTCGAACCTGCTGCGGGTGAGAGGCAGGGCAAGGGCCCCGTTTGCCTTTTCTCTGACAAGGTTGCAAGGCCCATGTGTGGCCGCCTGCTCCCTGGGTACCGGGCACTGGTGGCACATAGTGCCCTGAAAGGCAGGGTCCCTTCATGGCTCACCCACCAGCCATACCGAGGGGAGGGCCCCTGAAGGAAATGACAGCACTGGAAGGCAGCAGCAGGGTGGGGGCCAAGTGCTCCAGGCAGGGCCTCTTTCCAGGGGTCCATGGGTCCATCAGTCCTGGGGCGGCGGGGGCTGGTTGATGATGACCTGGATGACAAAATCTTTCTGGATCTTGGTCTCCTGGAGCCGTGTGCGGTCTGTGAGCAGCTTCCCGGAGAAGAACCACCGCTGCCACGATGGCTCGATGCCCTCCTGGGCATGCAGCTGCCTCTTGAGCTGCCCCACTGTGTCAGGCAGGCTGGCGCTGAGCCTCACGTCCTTGCCTGTGGACAGGCGCACCTTCAGCGGGAACTCGCGGCGCATGCTGGGTGGGGGCTCGGGGGGCTCCAGGGTCTCCTCCTCCGTGTGTTCCAGCAGCAGGTTTACGGGCGGTGACAGGCAATAGATGGGCAGCTGGTAGCGATTGCCCAGCTCATCGTAGCATTCACAGAGGGTGCCTGTGGGAGAGGCAGGGCTGTCAGAGTCAGCTTGGGGGTCCACTATCATGGACTAAATGTGTAGGTCCCCCCAAATTCATATGGTGAAACTCTTGGTCCCATTGTGACTGTATTTGGACATGGGCCTATAGAGAAATAATTAAAGTGAAATGAGGTCATGGGGCAGGGCCCTGACCCTCTGATTCCCCGATCTGAAAGAACGGTTCTTTGTTTTTTGTTTTTGTTTTTGTTTTTGTTTTTCTGACATGGAGTCTCGCTGTGTCACCCAGGCTGGAGTACAGTTGGCGCCATCCTGGCCCACTGCAACCTCCGCTCCTGGGTTCAAGCAATTCTCCTGCCTCAGCCTCCTGAGTAGCTGGGATTACAGGCGTGCACCACCACGCCTGGCTAATTTTTGTATTTTTAGTAGAGATGGGGTTTCACCATGTTGGTCAGGCTGGTTTTGAACTCCTGACCCTGTGATCCAACCCCCTCAGCCTCCCAAAGTGCTGGGATTACAGGAGTGAGCCACGGTGCCCGGCCAGCCTTTTTTTTTTTTCTTTTGAGACAAGATTTCCCTATGCTGCCTAGGCTAGTGTTGAACCCCTGGGCTCATGCGATCCTCCCGCCTCAGCCTCCTGAGCAGCTGAGATGACAGGTGTGCTCGACTGCCCTGGCTTACAGTTCTTGAAGAGACACTAGAGCACTGTGTTACGCTCCACTCGCTCCCCATGTGAGGACACAGCAAGAAGGCAGACACACCTGCAAGCCAGCAAGAGAGTCCTCACCAAAACCTGAACTGGCCAACACCATGACGTGGGATTTCCCAGCCTCCCCAACTGTGGGAAATAAATGTCTCTTGTTTAAGTCACTCAGCATGTAGTATTTTGTTATAGTAGCCTGAGCAGACTAATACACTGCCATGGCCACCCCACAGTCAGATCTCCCTAGGACAACCTGATGACCAGGTGTACAAGGCTGGAGTCAGGAAGACCTGAGCTGGCATCCTGGCTCTACCAGGTACTGGTTTGTTCATCCCTGGGACATCACTTTTCATTTGTGCACATGTGCTGGGTGCTGGGGTTACAGGGATGAATGAAATAGCACAGCTCTCCTCTCCATGGGCCTCAGTGTCCTTACTGGTACAATGTAATGCATGGAAAAATAAGTTTATTGTCTCTTGAGCACCTACTAAGTGCAGGGACTGGACTAAATGATGTTATGTATGTCTTGCCAAATCCTAATAATCATCTCCCCTCTACAGTTGTAAGGCACTCAGGCTCTAAATTCTAGAAGCTCCTTGCTAAAGGCAACACAGGAAAGGAAAACACTCAGGCTAAACCCAGGTCTGGGACTCTACAGCGCCACTGTTGTTACCCTCTGCTGTACATGGTCCCATAAGGCTGCTGTGAACTTACATGAGCTAATGCAGTGGAAGTTTCTAGTTCAGTGCCCAGCACATAAGCCAAGGTCAGTGCCTTTGGGAGGCCGAGGTGGGTAGATCACTTGAGCTCAGGAGTTCGAGACCAGCCTGGCCAACATGGTGAAACCCCATCTCCACTAAAAATACAAAAATTAGCTGGGTGTGGTGGCACATGCCTGTAATCCCAGCTACTCAGGAGGCCAAGGCAGGAGAACTGCTTGAACTCAGGAGGTAGAGGTTGCAGTGAGCAGAGATCCCACCACTGCACTCCAGCCTGGGCAACAAAGTAAGACTCTGTTTCAAAAATATATATATAAAATAAAAAGGTCAGTGTCTTGGATGTTCTGGGGTCCCAAAATGCATTTGTCACACTGCTTTGCAGGTTTGTTGATGTCTTTCTATCATGTCATTAGGCAAGCACAGACTGTGTCTCATTTTCCTTATGTATCCACTTCTGGTCCATGCTCAGCAAGGGTTGCTTGAATGAATGAATAAGTGAATAACCACCTGTTCCACCACTCCACACCCCTCAACACCCCCCGAACAGCTTAGATAGAACCTCGTGACACGTGGCTGGCCACCGGCTCTACTCTACCCCCAAACTGTGCTGGTGACCCCCTAGCTCCAGTGGCGACAAAGCCTTGGCCCTGCCCACTTACCATGAGGCAGGGTGATGCTGGCTCCATCCAGGATGGCCTGGGCCAGCTCATGGTCATTGGCCTCGGCAGCGTAGGCGGCGGCCTTGAGGGCATCCCAGATCTCCTTGCGACCCTCGAAGGCAGGTGCTGTGTCCCAGAACTCATCCCGTTTGCTCCGCAGCTGCCCGTCGGTCATGGGGTAGTCGCTCTTCCACTTCAGTCGCTCTTTCTTCAGGGGCTCATTGCGTCCTGGGCAGGACAGGAGAGGCTCAGCATCTCTAAAGGCACTTGAGCTGCAACTTGCCCTCCCATCTCCTTCCTCCCCGGGCCAGACCCTGGAACCATGCTGCACTGGCTACCAAGTATTCAGGTCTCTGAAGCCCTTCCTAAACAGCAGGGAAGAGTCAGGAAAGTCCACATAACCAACCTAGGGACATCAAATAATTTCGTCAGCAAAGCATATGCTACTGTTTTTTGTTGTTGTTGTTCTTGCCACGGCGCCCGGCTAATAATTTTTAATCATGTGGGAAGGCTGCGGTGGCTCACACCTGTAATCCCAGCACTTTGGGAGGCAGTAGGATTGCTTGAGCCCCCAAGTTCTAGACCAGCCAAGGCAACATGGCAAAACCCTGTTTCTACAAAAAATTTTTAAAAATTAGCCAGGCGTGGTGGCACGCTCCTGTAGTTCCAGCTATGGGGGAAGCTGAGATGGGAGAGTTACTTGAGCCTGGAAGATTGAGGCTGCAGAGAGCCATGATCGCGTGCCACTGCACTCCATCCTGGGCAAGAGAGTAAAACCATGTCTCAAAAAAAAAATTAACAATTTTAACATCTTTTAAGAAATCATAACCAACAAACTCAGCAAAACACTCCTGCAGCATCTAACAAAGAAAACAATTCTGTCAAATGTCATTTTTCTTGTTGACCGGTTTCAAGTGACCTCCAAGAATATTCCAAACTACAGTCAAGACTGAGGGTAGAGGTGTCTCTCAAAGGCTTTTGGAGGTTCAGTCACCTCAAAACTGAAGGCAAAGTGAGCCACGGGAGTGAGCTGTGAAGCACCCTGCTTCCACTGTAACTCAGATCCTATAGTGAGAGGCAGAACTAATGCTGGGGGCCACCACCAAGCTGCTCCCATTGGCTGGGACAGAAGGAAGCAAGGAAGAGAACTGCAGGCAGGGACACTGAGAAAGAACCCCAGGCAAGCCTGTATTTACATATGTGATCCCATTTCATCCTTGCAGTAGCCTTAGGCAGTAGGCATTATTATTGCTATTTCACAGATGATAGGACAGATTTAGAAAGATTAAATAACTTGCCCCAGGTCACATAGTAAGTGAGTGAGGGTTCCACCTCAGGTCTGACTAAATCCTGTAGTTTGCCACCTGAATTCACAGCTACCTGTACGGGCAGAAAACTCTAAAGCCAAACATTTAATTTAAAGTGTTCCCAGGGTGGCGAGGCGGCAGAAGGAAAGGC
Source organism: Sapajus apella (assembly GCF_009761245.1). Taxonomy (NCBI): domain Eukaryota; kingdom Metazoa; phylum Chordata; class Mammalia; order Primates; family Cebidae; genus Sapajus; species Sapajus apella. The sequence continues at coordinate 1,233,340 of NW_022436953.1, read as the reverse complement.
AAACCCTTTTTGGAGGAAAACAACTTCAGGACCAGGCCTCAAAGAATTCCCAAGAAAAATAAAAAAGGTAATAGTTTTTTTAAAAAATCCCAATAAGCAAGGAACCAAGGCAATTCAAGCCAGCATTGGCAGAAACAGCGGACAAAAGAATCAGATTTGCAAAGACTGGATAGGGAGTTTAACTGACACAGATTATGAAATACTGAGTTAAGGGATGAGAGCCTTAAAAATATGAATAAGGAATAAGAGATTATAAAGAATGACCAAGGAGATTTTTTTTACTGTTTAATTTTTGTGGGTACATAGTAGGTTTAACCAAGAAGATCTTAAAAGAACCATATAGAACTTCTACAAATGAAAAATATAGGCCGGGCCCAGTGGCTCACACCTGTAATCCCAGCACTTTGGGAGGCTGAGGCAGATGGATCACTTGAGCCAAAGAATTTGAGATCAGCTTGAACAACATGGCAAAAACCTGTCTATACAAGAAATAAAAAAAATTAGTGGGACATGGTGGCATGTGCCTGTAGTCCCACTTACTTGGGAGGCTGAGGTGGGAGGATCACCTGAGCCCAGAGAGGTTGAGGCTGCAGTGAGCCATGATCACACCACTGTACTCCAACTCCAGCCTGGGTGATGAAGTGAGACCCTGTCTCACAAAAATAAAAGTAAAGGAAGAAAAAGAAAATCTAATTGAGATTCAGATGTCTTTTTTTTTCAAGAGACAAGGTCTCACTGTGTCACCCAGTCTGGAGTGCAGTGGTGTGATCATAGCTCACTGCAGCCTCAAACTCCTGGGCTCAAGGTATTCTCCCCCATCAGCCTCCCAAGGAGTTGGGACTACACAGGTGACACTACACCCAGCTAGGTCTAACATTTTGAACTGAATTTCCAGAAGGATGCAATAGTACGAATGGGAATGAAGCAACATTCAAAGAAATCATGGAGATGCCCACTCCCCCTAAACTGACCTATAAGTGTAATACAATTCCAATAGAATTCTTGTCAGCTTTTTCCCAAGGAACCTGGCAAGCTGATTCTAAATTTTATATAGAAGAACAAAGATGCTCCTAGAGAAGAATAAAGTGAGAGCACTTGCCCTGCCATGATCAGCACTAATTATAAAGCTACAGTCGGCACAGTACTAGAACAGGGACAGACTGCTGGACAAAAAAAAGCCAAGCCCTGTAAAATATTTGAAGAGATTTATTCTGAGCCAAATGTGAGGACCACGACCTGTGATGCAGACTCAGGAGGTTCTGAGAACATGCGCCCAAGGTAGTTGGATTACAGCTTGGTTTGACATGTTTTAGGGAGACTTAAGACATCAATCATTACATGGGAGATATACTTTGGGGTGGAAAGGCAGGACAACTTGAAGGGGCGGGGACTTACAAGTCTTAGGTGGATTTAAAGATGTTCTGGTTGGCAACTGGTTGAAAGTGTTATTATCTTAAGTCCTGGAATCAACGGAAAGGAATATCTGGGTTAAGATAAGGAGTTGTGGAAACCAAGGTTCTTATTATGTAGATGAAGTCTAATAGGTGGCCGCCTTTAGAGGTCATGGTTGGCAAATGTTTCCTATTCAGACCTTTAACAGGTGCTAGATTTTTTAGCTAATCTCCTCAGGATCAGAGTCAGGTTGGAATTTGGTATATTACTGCTCCAGAGCCTACTTTGTCAGTCCTAAGACCCTGCTTTAATTTTTTTTTAATTTTTTTGAGACAGACTCCCGCTCTGTTGCCCAGGCTGGAGTACAATGGCGCGATCTTGGCTCACTGCAACCTCTGCCTCCCAGGTGCAAGGGATTCTCCTGCCTCAGCCTCCCGAGTAGCTGGGACTACAGACATGTACCACCATACCTAGCTAATTTTTGTATTTGTAGAAGAAATGAGGTTTCACCATGTTGCCAGGCTGGTTTCAAACTCATGACCTCAGGTTATCCACCCGCCTCAGCCTCCCAAAGTGCTGGGATTACAGATGTGAGCCACCATGCCTGGCCTGCTTTAATGTTAATGCTGGTCAGTTGTACCTGAACTCCAAAGGGAGGAAAGTATAAAGAGGCATGTCTGACTCCCCTTCCCGACATGGCCTGAACTAATTTTTCAGATTTCTTTGGAATCTCCTTGGCTGAGAAGAGGGGTCCATTCAGCTGGTTGGAGGACTTAGAATTTTGTTCTTGGCATACAAGACAAATGGGCCAACAGAGGAGAACACAGAATCCAGAAACAGATCCAGGTGTGTACAGGAACTTGCTTGCGGTGAGAAGGAACGTCCCTGTTGGAGGTGGTAAGGGAAGATGAATTTGTGACAAATGCTGGGACTATAATGTAAACATGAACTGAAATCCCCACCTCATGCCAGCCACGAAAATCAAAACCAGGTTAATCAAAGGCTTAAGTATGAGGGACAGAAAGGAGACACTCAAGAAACTGAAGATAGGCCGGGC
>NW_022436953.1:1161257-1230491 GCF_009761245.1 Sapajus apella | reverse complement strand
AGAGGTTGTGGTGAGCCGAGATCATGTCACTGCACTCCAGCCTGGGCGACAGAGTGAGACTCCATCTCAAAAAAAAAAAAAAAAAAACCCAAAACAAAAACAAACAAAAAAATGAAATATTCACCTTTGGGCTATGTGCCCAACAAGTAAGGTTGCTGGACCGTGACTCCAAGGACACCTGAGCTACAACTGTGTCCATGCATCTCATTCTCTCTAGACAAGACTAAAGAACTGACCTTTAAAATAAACACAGCTCCATGGTGGCCCCTTTCAAAGTCCACACACGTGCCTGAGGAATGCTGCCTTGGCTCTCAAACCTCCGGAGCTCCCCCAGAGCAGCCTTCAGGGTCCCCTCCTTGCTACTCAACAGCAGCCACCTTTGCTAGCAGTCATTTCTACCCTTCTCCCCTACTAACGAGCACACTAGGAGTGAGCCTCTCCAAGTGACCCAGGATACAGCGGTGACAAACTCGTCACCCTCCAGGTAGGGTCTCTGGGGCTGAAAACCTTAGAATGGGCTGGTGGGGAGCAGGGGGCAGGCAGGGTAATGTAAGCTGACGGCCCCAGGAGCCCAACCATTGCCTTCTCAGTCATCACTGCACCTCAGAGCCAGCAGAGGGCAGCCGCAGCACCTCCGGGCTGGTGTTGGCTCTCTTCATCAGTGGGTCAAATGCTGCACAAAAATATCTCACCAAGTTCTCCAGGCCCAGGGGTAAGCATGTATAAGAAACATGCCCAGACGTTTGCAGCTCTACACACGAGTGCTTACAATCTTAGCCACTGATACGTAAAAACACAGAAAAGGAAGTTTTTCATCTAAGTATGTGTACAAGTTGATGATAAACATATTAATTTCATTTACTTTCAAAGATAGCCAGGCATGGTGGTACATGCCTATAATCCCAGCTACTCAGGAGGATGAGGCAGGAGAATCACTTGAACCTAGGAGGCGGAGGTTGCAGTGAGCTGAGATGGTGCCATTGCACTCCAGCCTGGGTGACGGAGCAGGACAACATGGCAAAAACCAGTCTCTACACAAATACAAAAATTAGCAGGCATGGTGGTGCACACCTGTAGTCCTATATGTGGGAGGTTGAGACAGGAGAATTGCTTGAACTGAGATGGCAGAGGGTATAGTGAGCCAAGATTACATCATTGCACTCCAGCCTGGGCCACAGAGACACTACGTCTCAAAAAAAAAAAAAAAAAAAAAAGTATAGCCAGGAGCAGTGGCTCACGCCTGTAAACCCAGCATTTTGGGAGGCCAAGGCGGGTGGATCATGAGGTCAGGAGATCGAGACCATCCTGGCCAACATGATGAAACCCTGTCTCTACTAAAACGCAAAAAACTAGCCAAGCATGGTGGGGCATGCACCTGTAGTCCCAGCACTTGGGAGGCTGAGGCAGGGGAATCCCTTGAACCCTCTGGGAGGCAGAGGTTGTAGTGAGCTGAGATCGTGCCATTGCACTCCAGCCTGGTGACAGAGCAAGACTATCTAAAAAAATAAAAAACAAAAAACAAAAAGAGTATAAAATTTAAAAACAAAAAAAGTGTGTATAATTTTTTAAAAATTTAATTATCCAGTCATTTAATTGTAATAAAAAAATTTTTTTTGTAGAAATGGGGTCTTACCATGTTGCCCAGGCTGGTCTCAAACTCCTGGCTTCAAGCAATCCTCCTTCCTCAGCCTCCCAAAGTGCTCAGCTGTAGAATTTTAAAAAGACTGGAGGGCCACCAAGTACAGTGGCTCACACCTATAATCCCAGCACTTTGAGAGACTGAGGCGGGAAGATCACCTGAGCCCAGAAGGTCAAGGGTGCAGTGAGCTATGATTACACCACTATACTCCAGACTGGGCAGCAGAGTAAGACCTGGTCTTTAAAATAAAAAAATTAAAAGGCTGGAAGGATTTACATCAAAATGTAAACAGTGGTGATATTTCATTGGCAGTTACCAATGATTTCTTCTTGGCTTATATTTTCCAAGTTTTCTACAATAAGAACTTACTACTTTATTTTATTTTATTTTATTTTATTTTATTTATTTATTTTTTTTGAGACGGAGTCTCGCTCTTGTTACCCAGGCTGGAGTGCAATGGCGCGATCTCGGCTCACCGCAACCTCCGCCTCCTGGGTTCAGGCAATTCTCCTGCCTCAGCCTCCTGAGTAGCTGGGATTACAGGCACGCGCCACCATGCCCAGCTAATGTTTTGTGTTTTTAGTAGAGACGGGGTTTCACCGTGTTGACCAGGATGGTCTCGATCTCTTGACCTTGTGATCCACCCGCCTCGGCCTCCCAAAGTGCTGGGATTACAGGCTTGAGCCACCACGCCCAGCCAGAACTTACTACTTTAATACTAAGAATACCATGAAAGTTGTTAATAAAGAGGATACTTGGAGCTCTGGGGAGCAGCCACGGAAAAGTGGGAAGAGTGTGGGGAGCCGATGGTGGTGGTGACTTGCTAAGCCCACAGCCTGTAGGGTATCAGTTACTGACAGCTCCCGGCGGCTTTGCCCAGGGCCCGGGCAGCTCTGCCCGTTTCAGCAGCAGGAGCATTTAGTAGCGTCTACTTACATCTCCACCTGTCCTAGACAAGCTTCAGATCAAAGACAGAGTAACAGAAATGGTCCCTGTTCTTCATGAAGCTGGCAAAGGTACACAACCTGCATGAGGAGGCAGCAGGGCAACACACCCACAAAAGCATGGGTTCCCAGGACTGTGGTGGCAGAGGACAGCAAAAGACATTTTTGTTTGCTTAAACTTTTTTTTTTTTAATTAATTAATTAATTTATTTTTTAAGAAGGGGTTTCACCATGTTGGTCAGGCTGGTCTTGAATTCCCGACCTCAGGTGATCTGCCTGCCTTGGCCTCCAAAGTGCTTGGATTACAGGCGTGAGCCACCACGCCCGGCCAACTTTTTTTTTTTTTTTTTTTTTGAGAGGGAGTTTTACTTTTGTTACCCAGGCTGGAGTGCAATGGCGCAATCTTGGCTCACCGCAACCTCCGCCTCCTGGGTTTAAGCAATTCTCCTGCCTCAGCCTCCCGAGTAGCTGGCACTACAGGCACGTGCCACCATGCTCGGCTAATTTTTTTTGTATGTTTAGTAGAGACGGGGTTTCACCATGTTGACCAGGATGGTCTCGATCTCTTGACCTCGTGATCCACCCGCCTCGGCCTCCCAAAGTGCTGGGATTCTAGGTGTGAACCACCGCGCCTGGCAACTTTTTTTTTTTTAATGGAGATGGGGGGGTCTCTCTATGTTGCCTCAGCTGGTGTCGAACTCCTGGAGCTCAAGGGATCCTCCTGTCTCGACCTCCCAAAGTGCTAGGATTATAGGTGTGAGCCACCATGCCCCACCAACATTTGTGACTGAGCAGAGAATGTATGTGTCTGCATATAGAGGCAAAGGCCGGGGTCCCAAAGGGTTGTCGGATCTCCCCCATATTAGGATCTCCTGGGGTGCTAGTTCAAAAGATTCTCAGGGCCCACCTCACACGCAAGGAAACAGTTATAGGGCTGGGCTGGGGTATGTACTTGATCTGATTTAAGAAGCTATGTGTAAGGCCGGGTACGGTGACTCATGCCTGTAATCCCACGCTGAGGTGGGTGGATCACTTGAAGTCAGGAGTTCGAGACCAGCCTGGCCAACATGGCAAAATGCTGTCCCTACTAAAAATACAAAAATTAGCTGAGCATAATGGCGGGCACCTGTAATCCCAGGCACTAGGGAGGCTGAGGCAGGAGAATCACTTGAACCCAGGAGGCGGATGTTTCAGTGAGCTGAGACTGAGCCACTGCACTCCAGTCTGGGTGACAGAGTGAGACTCTGTTTCAAGGAAAAAAAAAAAAAAAAAGACACACAGCAAAACAGGAGTGGAAATGGCATGCCCAGCCACACCTTAACAAAAACAGTTCAATGCCTAATCCCCAGAGCTGCTGCTGGGAGCTGACCTGGAGCGGGAAGAGAGCAAGAGGGCATCACGTCTGGGCTGGAGAGGATAATGATGGTAGATGCTGTGGTTTGGCCTCGATAATGAATGGTGTCTGGTGATACCACCCCCAAGGGAGGGCCCCGAAAGGACAGTGGGAGACAGAACACTAAAGTCCTCTCCAAGTTGCCCAGAGCTGGTGTGCATCTATGAGTGTGTGACAGTGTGTGTGTGTGTGTTTACTCCCACCATTCGATTCACACTGCTGAATTCAGGATGGATACACGGAAGAGGAGATTACAGAATGACAAGGAAGGATGGCAGACGCTGGCTGAATAGATCCCACTGCCTCACAAAGTACTTGGCCCAGTGAGGTTCTCAGCAAGTATCTGCTGAATTGGGAATAAAACTGATAAAGGTGCCATGAGCAGGTGGGGAGGCGTGGAGGAGTTACGGCTCACTGCAGCAGCGGGTAGGCAGCCAGAAGCAGGGGAGAGGTCTGAAGGGACACAAGTCAGGTGGCCCCTCCTTCACTTCTTGACCTCAGACCCCAGGAGATCATTATTATGACTTCAGGGACTGAGCTGCTGGGATGTGACGCCAAATCTAAGACCAGGCAAGGGAGCAGAGATTTCCCCCGTCAGGCCACCCAAGCCAGGAGACAGCCCTATTTTTACCTGTGGCAATCCCCAAGCTGTTCCACACTCGGTTACCAAGTTCTGTCCCCAGGCCCTTACTCCAGGGATGGAGCCAACAGTGTCCTTCCCAGAAGCGCCGATTATGTGACAAGTCTGGGCTTGCTCAGACTAGTCTGGGAGACAGGGCTCTGACACCAGGCGGGAGAAGGCAGGAACAAGAGCCTCCCTGTCCCAGCAGCCTGGCCAGTAAGGGTCCTCTGGCCAGGATACAAACTCGAATCTCTCCTTTCTCCCCTCCCACCCCAGCAGTCACAGCTGAAACATAGGTATTCTGCAGTGCCCCACCTGGCAGAGGGAGAAGAGGTCAGGAAGAACACAGGGCCCCAGAAGAAGGATCAGCCCAGGGTGGGGAGGGTGCAGCCAGGGGACAGGGAGCCCAGGTAATCCCTTCAGGAAGCACGATATTTATAGTCAGACTTAGCCGAGATAACCCTCAGAGCCTGGGTAACTTTTGAAGGGAAAGTGCTGGTCCAGCTCTGGTCAGCCGGGGCCTCGCACACTCTGGTATTTGGTGGCTTCTTTACAAGCCTGTGGACCTTTCCTCCTCATTCACTCCCTCAGGCGCCAGCTCAGGGAGGGAAAGGGGTGGAGCCAGTTGCTAAGTAACAGGCCAGGCTTCCTAGCGGGCATCTCTGGGGGTGCAGTGGGTCCCAGGTGGTCCTGAGCAGAGCTGAAGGATCAAGGCAGGGTAGTACCCCTGGGAGCCCTGTTCTCGGCTCTAGGATGATGCCCAGCCCAGGGCAACTGAAATTCTCTGCAATGATCTTGCTTGTCTGCCTGGGGCTGGGACCTCTTCCAGTTCATCTTCTGGATCCTAGAGGCAGGGTCAACGCCTGGCATGCTGCACGGGCAAGTGAGATGGGCAGGCAGTTTAGGAAAAGAGGAGCTGAAGAGGGGAGGCACAGATCAGATGGGAGAGCAGACAGAGCTGCCTGCAAGAAACCCTTGCAAAGGGGGAACAGAGGACTGTTTTGTGAACAAGCCTCCCTGAATAGGAAGAGGCAGGAAGAAAGAGAGTGGGTGGAGGTGGGAGTCCAGGAGGGACAAAACCAGTCACTGTGGTAGGTGGACAGTGAGGAAACCTGCTGGAGGAGAAGGGCCCAGATCCTCTGTGGATTCTCTGTGGCCATGGAAGAGACAAAAGCGCAGCCAAGAGAAACAGACCTACTCAAGGCCTTAGTGCCCAGGAAGCCACAGATACAGACAAGGGGGCACACATGCATGAGGAGACAGGGCGTGCTTTCACGGTGCTGCATACAACGTTCACATTCACAGTGTTGGCCGCCTGGCTGGGCTCAGGGAGAGCAGGCCTTTTTTTGCTCTCTGGTCTGTGAGTCCAGCCTGGGGGCCCTGGCCACATCTGGCCAGGCTGGGGGAAGGGTGGTCTCCCAGAGCTGGGCATTGACCAGCTATTTCCTGACCCATCTCTGGAGGAAAACTGGCCTATCTGGTCTCAATTACAGAGCCTCTAAATCCTTAGGATCTAACTCAAGGGTTTTTTTTTGTTTTTTTGACACAGTCTCGCTCTGTTGCCCAGGCTGGAGTGCAATGGCATGATCTTGGCTCACTGCAATCTCCACCTCCCAGCTTCAAGCTATTCTTCTGCCCCCGCCTCCCAAGTAGCTGGGACTACAGGCATGTGCCACCATGGCTTATTTTTGTATTTTTAGTAGAGACAGGGTTTTGCCATGTTGGCCAAGCTGGTCTTAAACTTCTGGCCTCAAGTGATCTGCCTGCCTCGGCCTCCCAAAGTGTTGGGATTACAGGTGTGAGCTGCTGTGCCCAGCCTAACTCGAGGGTTCCATCCTGCCACGCCACTAACATGTTTTCTGAGGCCGGTTTGGAGAGAATACTGTACTTCACAAGTGGAGTAGACACAGGTGTTTGGGAAATTACCAAACTTCCCCTTGTTTTAAATACCTGTGTTCCTTCCCTGTAGTCAACACATTCTCATCTTCACCACGTACTGACGCGTTTGCTCCCAAGTGCAGCCAGAGTCCTGACTTGAACCTGAGCAGTTCCCACGTTAGCAGCTCTGGAGCGAACCCTGATTACATGCGCTTTCTGGCAACTTGGATCATGGATAATTATGTGTGCATAAAAAGACACTGTAGCCTCTCTCTGCAATCTGGCTACCCGCATGTGGACTTCAGAGGTGGACAGTAGGGGGTTCTCTTTGGCTGCTGACCACCTTTATGACCATGGGCAGATGACCTCATCATCCTAAGCTTTGGTGTTTCCATCTGTAAAAAGAGTATGTAACTCCCACCTCATGGGATTGCTGTAAGGATTAAGTGAGACCACTCTGCCCAGTGCTGAAAAGACAGTAGCTATTGTCATTGGTAACCAGGCCGAGTCAGTAATGCTTTACACAATTAAAGGTTACCTTTTTTTTTTTCATAAAGTTGCTGTGATTTTGAAAAATGAAAACTCCTGCTGTAAGGATGTCTTGGTCTTTATTTCGCAATGCAGGAGAATGCAGGGGTTAAACGAGGTCAAGCTCAACAGGGACAAAGAGTGGGCTTGATGGATGCCCGCCTCCCTGGGCTGGCTGCACAGCGTAGGGTCAGCACTTTTCCTGGGGCAGAAGAGGGAGGATGGCGGCTAACAAATAAAACAGGAACTCCCCAGAGGTCGCTAGAAAGGTCTCCTGTATCTGGCTGGCTTCCTTTGCTACCTCAAGACTCCAGGAAAGGGAGGCAGGTCTTGGCCCACTGTGCCTTTCACTGCTGGACATAACAGTCCAACCTCCCTCACAGCTGGCAAGGAGGAGGACCCAACGGGCACCGGCATGGCAGCCAGGGGCCTGGAGGCTGAACGGCACAGCCTGACTTCTGACTCTGGGACTCCATCCCACTGGGTATCAACTGCCATGAGGGCTCAGACATGCACCACTCCAAGGGGGCCTGTCCCCTAGAGTATGGCGGTCCTGAGGCTGGGAGTGACCTTAAAGTCCTCTGCCATAGCCACTTTAGTTTACAGACAAGGAAACCGAGGCTGAAAGGTGACGTGATTCGTCCCAGACCCGACAGCTGTTTCCTGAGAGACAGAGAGAGAGAGAGAGAGAGAGAGAGAGAGAGAGAGAGAGAGAGTGTGTGTGTGTGTGTGTGTGTGTGTGTGTGGTGGCAGTGGGGCATGGTAGATTCTTTCTACCAAACTACTCTACCACCAGTGAAAGCTGAATTGTAACTAGAATATGAAACTGTCAGGAGCTGAACGCACAGCTTGACGAATATGCCAATGGGAAAAGCAGCAAGGAAAACACGCAGCAGGAGCAAGGCGGGAGGAGCCACAAGCCTTCCAGTTCCCACTAGAGAGGAACAGAATCTACGAGCTGAGCCCTCTCAGGACAGCTGGGCCAGTGCCAGCCACAACTGACTGTGTACCCTGGGCTCCTGTGAACTTTTTTTTTTTCCTGAGACAAGGGCTTACTCTGTCACCCAGGCTGGAGTGCAGTGGGTGATCAAACTCACTGCAACCTCAATCTCCTGGGCTCAAATAATCCTCCCACCTAGGCTTCCCCAGTAGCTGGGACTACAGGTATGCACCACCACATTTGGCTAATTTTTTTGATGTTTAGGAGAGATGAGGTCTCTCAATGTTGGCCAGGCTGGTCTTGAACTCCTGGGCTCAAGTGATCTGCCCACTTCAGCTTCCCAAAGTGCTGGAACTACAGGTGTGAGCCACCACGCCTGGCCCTCCTATGGCTTGACAGAAACACACAGCTAGGCACCAACTCAAGACTCTAATTCAATATGGCTGGTTTGGAGCTCAGTTATGGAGACCCACCTACTGCCCCACAGTCACCCCAGCTGGGGGCAATTCAGCCTCTGTGCACTTCCTGAGCTGAGGTGCTCACCATTCCACAAGGAAGCCTATTCCATTGTTGGATGAATCTAATGGTTAGAAAGTTAATGGTGGCCAGGTGTGGTGGCTCACGCCTGTAATTCCAGTACTTTGGGAGGTCAAGGTGGGTGGATCTCTTGAGGTCAGGAGTTTGAGACCAGCCTGGCCAACATGGTGAAACCCCGTCTCCACTAAAAATACAAAAATTAGCCAGGCATGGTGGCATGCACCTGTAGTCCCAGCTACTTGGGGGGCTGAGGCTGCAGTGAGCTGAGATCACGCCACTGCACTCCAGACTGGGCAACAGAGTAAGATTCTGACTCAAAAAAAAAAAAAAGTAAGTTAGTAGTAATTATAGTTACCCTTTACTGAGCTACATGGCAGGCCTAGAACAGACACACTGGTGCTGAAGGCACAGGCTCTGTCCTCAGGCAGACCTGGGAGCGCCATCATTAATTAATGAACTAAGTGACCTTGGGCAAATGCCTTAAGCTTTCTAGTCTCTTCTGGGAGGTAAGGAGTGTTCTCAGCCACACATCTAAGGGAGATTAGGGGAACTGGAGATACACACAAATATAATCAAGAAGATTATCCATAATAAATCACCTAACACATATGTTACATAGTATTACACATAATAAATAACCTGACAGCCCAAGCTACATCCTAGCACCAAGCCCCACAGGCTCTTGCTTAAGACACAGACACACAGATACACAGACACACACACACACACACACACACACACACACACACACACACACCCAGCCCTATACTTACTACAGAGTAGCGAGTAGGTCTTTTTTTTTTAACTTTTTTAGAGATGGGGGTCTCGCTGTGTTGACCAGGTTGGTCTCAAACTCCTGGCCCTCAGTGATCCTCTCATCTTGGCCTCCCAAAGCGCTAGGATTACAGGTGTGAGCCACCATGCTTGGCCGGAGAGTAGGTACTTATTACTGTCATCATACGGTTGACCCTTGAACAACATGGGTTTGAATTTTCTTCCACCTCTGCCGCTGAGACAGCAAGACCAACCCCTCCCTTTCCTCCTCCTCACTCTACTCAACATGAAGACAAAGACCTTTATGATGATCCACTTCAACTTAATGAATAGTAAATATATTTTCTCTTATGATTTTATTTATTTCTTTTTTTTCATATTTTTTTTTTTTCTTTTTTTTTGAGACGGAGTTTCGCTCGTTACCCAGGCTGGAGTGCAATGGCACGATCTCGGCTCACCGCAACCTCCGCCTCCCGGGTTCAGGCAATTCTCCTGCCCCAGCCTCCTGAGTCGCTGGGATTACAGGCACGCGCCACCATGCCCAGCTAATTTTTTTTTTTTGTATTTTTAGTAGAGACGGGGTTTCACCATGTTGACCAGGATGGTCTCGATCTCTTGACCTCGTGATCCACCCGCCTCGGCCTCCCACAGTGCTGGGATTATAGGCTTGAGCCACCGCGCCCGGCCATATTTTTTTTTTTTTACTACTCTGCACTTAATTAGTAAGATATTTTATTTATTTATTATTTAAAGACAGGGTCTCACTATGTTGCCCAGGCTGGTTTCAAACTCCTTGGCTCAAGCGATCTGCCTCGGCCTCCCAAAGTGTTGGGATTACAGGCATGAGCCACTGCACCAGGCCATGATTTGCTTAATAACATTTATTTTTTTCTCTAGCTTACTTGACTGTAAGAATCAGTATATAATTCACATAACATACAAAATATATGTTAATCAACTGTTCATGTTATTAGTAAGGCTTCTGGTCACAAGTAGCCTATCAGTAGCTAAGTTTTTGGGGAGCTGAAAGTTTGACATGGATTTTTCCACTGCACAGGGGTCGGCATTCCTAACCCTGCATTGTTCAAGAGCCAACTGCAGTCGCTGTTGTCATTATTATTAAAATTATTATTTTGATCTGAAATCCATCCGCTCCACTCTCTGGAATAACAGAACAAGTTGTAGCCTCTTCAATGGCGTTATCTGACACTTTTCTACTCTCCAGGCTGAAGATCCCCTTCCACAGTTTCTCCAGATACCACTTTTTTTTTTTTTTTTTGAGACAGAGTCTTGTTCTTGTCCCCCAGACTGAAGTGCAATGGTATGATCTCGGCTCACTGCAACCTCCACCTTCCAGGTTCGAGCAATTCTCCGGCCTCAGCCTCCTGAGTAGCTGGGATTACAGGCACCCGCCACAACACCCGGCTATTTTTGTATTTTTAATTTTTTTTAGTAGATACGGGGTTTCACCATGTTGGCCAGGCTGGTCTCAAACTCCTGACCTCAGGTGATCTGCCTGCCTCGGCCTCCCAAAGTGCTGGGATTACAGGCATAAGCTACTGAGCTGGGCCTTTCTCCAGATTCTTTGCCATCTCACTCTTCCTCGTCTCGTCTAACCTAACAGTGCAGGTGTGGCCCATCCAGCACCAGGCCCCACCGGGCTCCCACATACTCCATCTGAGCACCGGCCCCCTGCTCCGCAACAAACACTACAGCAAGTCTGCCCACAACTGTTGGGGATGGAGCTAGAAAAGACCCCATAATTTTCACCCTGGTTGTGGCTCCTAATTATGGCAAGCCCTATAGTTCATTTAGTCCATGCCCCAGCAACAGGCTCTAGGCTACTGTCTTTCTGTCTTTCAGGTCTGTGTCTTCAGTGGGGCGAACTTGAGGTCAGAAGACCTGGGTCCATTTCCATCAGGACCTGCTGTGTGACCCAGGGCACAGGGCTTCCTCTCTCCAAGCACATCTGCCAAATGCGAATGCCACTCATGTCTCCCTTACAGAGATGCCAAAACACTCCAGGGAGTTTCTGTGCAAAGTGTGAAGTGCACACACAGATGCTCAATCCCTGAAAAGATGGGAACCCCATATTTTCAAGGCTCCTCCGCTCCTTCATGTGGCACAGCTCAGGACCACAGCACTGGGCTTGTGGATCAACAGAGAAGCATGTTCATTCTCCTCCCAAGCCAGGCCCGGGCCGTGCAGGCAGCTGTGCCTGACTCATTCCTTCCCCTTCCTCCTCTTTGGCCCATGACTCATCAGCACTGTCAGGCCGGCATCCTCCCTGGTTTCCTTCCCAAGCCATGCCTGGTCAGGATGCAGGACTGAAGCCCTCTTCCCACCAGACGCCCCCCTCTCCCCATGTGTCTCTTCTGACCCTCGGGGTCCACATTACACTCCAGCGTGACTGTTCCTTGGGTGTTGTGCTGTACTTGCAACTTCACTGTCACCTCCAGGAGAGCAGGCTCTTGAGAGGCAATCCAGTGAGGTCTACCAAAAACGTGGTTGCCTGGGGCCTGCCCCATGGGATTCTGACTTCCTTGCTCTGGAGTCTGGGAACAGCAGAGAGGTTTAAAAGCTCTCTAGGTGATTCCAACATAAGGCCAGGGCCGAGAAGTGCTGATCTAGAACGAGGTTGCCCAGCAGGCTGGCTGCTACGGCTGGGTTTAATGAGGCCTCTGGAAGGTCTGGCAGGGTGCTGCAGGAGAATCCTATGCCTGCCTGAGGCTGACCGTAGGGACAGCCCTTATAGCCAGGCTGGTCAAAAGGCAAGGAGATGGCTCAGGGGACCCTCTGTTTGGGGAAACCTCACTGTCCTGCCCAGAGGATAATCCCACTTTGTAGAAAGGAGTCAGACAGCCCAGGACTGCTACCTTCCTCTCCTTCCTTCATCTCCTGACTAAACTCAGCCTGGGGCCTGGTCTTTCCTGCCCAATGTGGCCGGTGACCAGACACCCTCTTTGGTGGGGACATGAAGACCTCTTTCTCCATGGCTGAGCCACAGCCCTCCGGATAGAAAATGAGCAGCTCCAAGGCAAGGGGATGAGTGGGAGAGCAGAGGGAGGTGGTCCTGTTTCCTAAAACACCCCCAACTCCCTCCCCAGCTGCTCTGGGCACGAAGAAGGGAAAAACCTGACTCATCAGTGCTAGTGTGACTCACAGGCCAACAAAACTGACTTGCTAGACTGGTCGGGAGGGGAACCTGCTGCTCCCACCATAACCTGGGACCGTGGGCAGGTAAAGCCCATCCCTCCATCCCTTGGGCTGCTAGAGGACACATCCTGCCCACCACCAGCTGCCAGGCCTGGGTGGCGGGCTTGGTTGGGGCACCTCCCTCAGCCTGGCCCCCAACTGGAACAGCCACAGCTCCTTCAGGAACTTATTAGCGAGCGGCAGGGCTGGGAGGGAAGACAACTCAGAGGCTTTGGAACATAGAGAGGTGGGTTTAAGAATGAAAAGGAGCCAGGCGCGGTGGCTCAAGCCTGTAATCCCAGCACTTTGGGAGGCCGAGGCGGGTGGATCACAAGGTCAAGAGATCGAGACCATCCTGGTCAACACGGTGAAACCCCGTCTCTACTAAAAATACAGAAAATTAGCTGGGCATGGTGGCGCGTGCCTGTAATCCCAGCTACTGAGGAGGTTGAGGCAGGAGAATTGCCCGAACCCAGGAGGCGGAGGTTGCGGTGAGCCGAGATCGCGCCATTGCACTCCAGCCTGGGTAACAAGAGTAAAACTCCGTCTCAAAAAAAAAAAAGAATGAAAAGGAGGCCGGGATTCAGCTGCTCCAAGTCACACTTGTGAGGGGGTGGAGTTGGGAGGTAGACCCAGGTCCTCTCTGATTCTTTTTCTTGAGATGGAGTTTCACTCTTGTCATCCAGGCTGGAGTACAATGGCTCAATCTTGGCTCACTACAACCTCTGCCTCCCTAGTTCAAGTGATTCTCCTGCCTCAGCCTCCCAGGTAGCTAGGATTACAGGCGCCCACCACCATACCTGGCTAATTTTTGTATTTTTAGTAGAGACGGGGTTTCACCATGTTGGTCAGGCTGGTCTCAAACTCCTGGCCTCAGGTGATCCACCCGCCTCGGCCTCCCAAAGTGCTGGGATTACAGGCGTGAGCCACCTCACCCAAAGTAGCTGAGACTATAGGCATGTATCACCACGCCTGGCTAATTTTTTAATTTTTTGTAGAGACGGGGTCTACCTGTGTTGCCCAGGCTGGTCTTAAATTCTTGGGCTCAAGTAATCCTCCTGCCTCAGCCTCCCAAAGTGCTGGGATTACAGGCATGAGCCATTGTGCCTGGCAAGAAATTTATTTTACAAATTTTATTTCACTTAATCCTTGTAGCAACCCTGTGTGGTAAACATGACTGCTCCCCTTTTACGGATGAGGACACTGAGGCAATGACAGGAATCTTGTGAACGGTTTCAGGTTCTCTCACTCCCAGCCCAATGCCTGTTCCAGACTCCGTCCTGCCTACCACCTCTCCAGGGCAGAGACTAACCCCTGGTGACACACACAGCTGACAGGCAGAGAAGCAGCACTGCCTCCAGCCCAGGACACAAGGTCTAGCTGACACCACTGAGCAGTCCTACTCTGCCACCTGCACAGCCTGGCTGGGGTCTAAGCCACATGGTCCCTCCAGAAATTGAGTCGGCAGTGCCCATGTCAGCCTCCATGGCAGGCTGTGAGTTCCTCAAGGCAGCACGTGGTCTCCTTCGTGCTGACGTCTAGATGACCAGCTCCTAGCCTAGAACTAGATAAGCAGTACCGGTTGGTTGCCAGAAGCCTCAGATGCCAGACCTGAGGTAGAACCCTGGCTCTGCCACTTATGTGCATGACTTAGGCATGTTATCCAACCTCTGAGAACCTCAGTTTCCGTATCTAGAAAATGGGGATAATAACTGTACCTTACAGGAGTACCATGAGCACTACAGTAATAAGAATGACATTAACAAGAACTGTTAACATGTATTAAGTGCTTATCATATGGCAGACACTCTTCTAAACACTTCATATGTATTAAATCATCTAATCCAAAGGCCACGCAGCTGGGTGGTGGGCTGGCTCTGGAGCTCCCATCCTGACCCCCACAAGATACGGGGTCTACTGAGTGTCAAGAGCCTGGTAGGTCATAAGTGCTCAGAACATGGGAGGGATTCTAGCTGATGCTCAGGAACCAGTTCTAAAATGAATCAATGAATGAACCTCTTTCCATCTAATTTCATTTCCAACACTTACTAAGGAGTCCTATTCTGTGTACAGTCTAGCTGAGTTATTTGAAGTTTCTGCAAAATATAAAGCAAAAACCCATAAAACAGTGTGAAAAAAACAAGACTTCAGTGAACAGAGCCTCCTCGCTCCTTCTGCAGGAGGGTAACAGGATCCAGATTTCTGGAGGAGAGGCGATGACCCCAACCCTGGGTGCCATGCCCCTCCCCCTTCCTCAGAGAAGGTTCCACATGGGAGGTGGCAGTCCCTCAGGAGAGGGGGTAGAAATGGTCAGAGGCTTTGGCTGTGTCCAGCCCTCTGGGAATGTTGTGTGGAAGGGCCTCACGGGCTGCACAGGCATCCCAGCTATTTGATTTGGCAATGCTTAAGGAGGTGGATCTGGAAGGAAGGGAGCTAACAGTGACAGAGCAGCCTGTAGGCATTGGCCCTGGCGTCTACATAGGGAGCAGGGAGAGGCAGGGCCTCCTGTTCTCCCATATATCACATCCCAGCCTCCCGCCAGGCCATAAGAGCAGGACCCCCAACTAAACAAAGAGAGGTTCTCCTCATCTAGCCCCACTTTCCTCCATGCAGGCTGTCTCCTCCTCTAAGAAAGGCTTGAGGGAATAGGCAGGTGAGGCCTGGTTTGGGTGTTAACAACAAGTCTTGAACTTTTTTTTTAAAACAGCAAAAATTTTGTTGTTGTTGTTGTTTTTGAGATTGGGCCTCTCTCTGTCGCCCAGGCTGGAGTGCAGTGGCACAATCACAGCTCACTGCAGCCTCGACCTCCTGGGCTTAAGCAATCCTCCTACCTTAGCCTCCTGAGTAGCTGGGACCACAGGTGTGCATCACCACACCCAGTTAATTTTTAAATTTTTGTAGAGAAAGAGTCTCTCCCTTTGTTGCCCATGCTGGTCCTAAACTCCTGGGCTCAAGTGATCCTCCTGCCTTAGTCTCCTAAAGGGCTGCGATTCCAGGTGTGAGCCACTGCTCCCAGCCCAAAACTCTTTTTTCAAAGAGTGAAAACCTTTGAAAGAAGCCTATCTGAGGCAGGTAAAGTGGAGCTGTTCGGAGTTGGGGTTGTTGTTCACCTGCCCATTCCTCCCGACACCTCCAGAAACCCCAGGCTCCAGAGGACATGTGAGCTCCTACTTGGCACTGCCCAACCCAGGCCTCTCGGAGAAACCCGCTTGTGCTGTCAGACAACCTTCACTCCCTGGGCAGCACCCAACTCAACTGCCTGAACTGGGACACCTCAGGCCCAGGACAACAGGAGCACTGCCAGGCATGGCCCTGATGCACCATGTGACCTGGGCAGGTCTTCTCCCTGGGGCCGCCGATCAATAACATGGTTTCCAGGGCCTATTCCAGCTCTAAGACTTAATTCACATCCACTTTGTGGAAAGATCTGTGCAGGGCTCGTGAGGGCCACAAAGACAGCTAAGGCAAGATCCTAGCCTTCCCCAAATCCCAGCCCCGGCCCCAAACTGCAAAGCAAACCATATGTGCAATAACACACTCACACACACGTATACCACAGAAGTCTTACCAGATTCTGTGCAAAAAAAGCTTTGAGACTCAGAGAAAAGAGTCTCTCATAAGCCCACAGAAACCCTGTTAAAGTAGAAACTGCTCAGATCATTCCCACAGTCATTCATAAAACATTCACTGTCATTTACCAGTACCAGGCACGGTAGATGTCCAGACGAGCATGACAAGCTCCTGATCAGACGAGCTCATATCACTGTCTGGGCTGGAGCTGAATCACACAAACGATACGCAAGGATCCCTCTTAGTTTTCTCATACATATGTTCATGCTCGCTATTTTGAATATATTTGAATGTATAATTTAGGAAATCCTTGTCATCTGTTACTCTGTGGCACATTTTAAAAAACATACAAATGTATAATATATAACATATGTAAATCTTTAAATTCAATTTTTAATTTTTTAAAAATAAAATAGGGATGAGGTCTCACTATGTTGCCCAGTTTGGTCTCAAACTCCTGGCCTCAAGGGATCCTCTTGCCTCAGCTTCCTAAAGTACAGGTACTACATGCATGAGCCACTGTGTCTAGCCAATATACATAAATTTTAAAGACAAAGTGAAACAAGTAGGTGAACTGGTGCATGCCAGAGTAGAGGTATGTGGAAAGTCTGCTGGGGCTGAGCACAGTGGTTCACACCTATCATACAAGCATTTTGGGAGGCCAAGGCGGGAGGATTGCTCAAAGCCAGGAGTTCAAGACTAGCCTGGCCAATATGGCTACTAACATCTCTACTTAAAATACAAAAATTAGCCAGGTGTGGTGGTGCACGCCTGTAGTCCCAGCTACTTGAGACTCGCTTGAACCTGGGAGGTGGAGGCTGCAGTGAGCTGAGATTGTGCCTCTTTATTCCAGCCTGGATAAGAGAGAGAGAGAGAGACACCCTGCCTCAAAAAAAAAAAAAAAAAAAAAGAGTCTTTTGAGAGCACACACCCTGAATGGCCAGGCCTCCTCTCTGCTTCTACTTCAGGGGTGGGAGCCAGGTTAGCTCATCTCCAAGGCCATGTCCAGTTCTGACCCTATGTGACAAGGACTCTGGAAATAGGCTGTGCTGGCTGGGAGGGCCAGGTGGGAATAAGCCTCACCCTCCTCCCCTCACCTTCCTTTCAGACTTCCTACCTCACCCTCTCCACATACAGTGGCCTGCCCTGCTTCGGCCTCTGCTGCTGCAGGATGGAGAGGTGGCATACAAGCGTTAGGCCTCAGTTTCCTTCTGCAATAATGAGGGTGACGGGGAAGTGAGGGATTTCTGATCAAGAATCCAGGTGCAAGAGTACAGGTCGCACGCAGCCTCCAAGCTGTATGCATGTCGCCCTGCTCTCTAGCTATCCTACCCCTGGTGCTAATGGGCTTGGCCTGGGAGCAGCCCCTGCCACCCCACCCCCAAGGTAACCCAACTCTTCATGGTCAAATGACAGCTGGAGGTGGGGCTGGGGAGCCCTAAGGCAGAAGAGGGTGATGATTACCAGGGTGCTTAGGCCCAGACAAAAGGGTCATGGCCCAGATTCATTTCAACACACAATTCCTGCGTACCCACTGTGTTTAAGATCCTGTTGGGCACTCGAGGGGCTGAGAAAATGAGGGTGACATTCTAATTACCTTAAAGCATGTCTCAAGGTTTAAAGAGCACCTCCTCAGAGAGGCCTGCCTTGCTGAACTAACTAAACGGGGCTCCCCGAGTCCCTACCACACCCCTTGTTTTCCTAAGACACGTTTGCTCCAATTCTGCCACCATTTTCTCACTTCTCTGTATCTCTCAGAAGGTCAGCCCCTCCAATGGAGGGCCCTGATCTCTCCCTCACAGTTACACCCCATGCTTCCTCCTGTGTGAGTTGAATGAATGAATGAATGAATGACCGAATGACTCCACCACTGGACAAGCAGAAAGTGGCATAAAGGAGATTCAGAAGGCCTGGGGAAGCAAAGGAAGGAAGGAACAAATCTGGTGAACTTCCTGGAGGAGGAATGACATTGTGAACCTGGCCTTGAAAGAGGGTGAGGGAGGAAGCATTCCAGTGGAAGGTACAGAAGCAGCTACGGCTTAGAGTCAGGCTGGGTAGAGTGTACAGGCCGGCAGGACAGGCTGAGGCCCCATGAGTTGAATCAGACCCTGTAAGGTCTGATGGGCGCCCTGCCCCTGGGCCCATTGGCCTCCTATGAGACACTGGTCTTCATTCTGCATTGACAAAGTCAGGTCTGCATAAATGTCTGAACACAGTCTGCAGTGTAGGGTGCAGGGGTCATTTTTAAATTAAACACTAGCTGGGGTACCCACAGATTGCCCCATTTTCTTCTTCTTTAGTCTCCTTCACTCTGGCTGCCAGGCTCCTGTTCTGACCAGCCGTGCAACCACTGGGGGACTAAAGAACAACTCCCAACCGTATCATGACAAAGACCTTGTATGACTGCCTCACTCAGGTCTCTAAAGAATTTCTCTCTGGCCAGGGGCAGTGGTTCACGTCTATAATCCCAGCACTTCGGGAGGTGGAGATGGGTGGATCACATGAGGTCAGGAGTTCGAGTCCAGCCTGACCAACATGGTGAAGCCCCATCTCTACTAAGAATACAAAATTACCCGGGCATGGTGATGGGTGCCTATAATCCTAGCTACTTGAGAGGTTGAGGCAGGAGAATTGCTTGAATCTGGGAGGTAGAGGCTGCAGTGAGCCAAGATCGCACCACTGCACTCCAGCCTGGGTGACAAAAGCAAAACTCCATCTCAAAAAAAAAAAAAAAAGGAAGAAAGAATTTTTCTCCAACTACATGTAGGCAATAAATTAATTATTTTATTTTTTGGAGACAAGATCTTGCTGTGTCACCCAGGCCAGAGTACACTAGTACGGTCATGGTTCACTGAAGCCTGAACACTGGGGATCAAGCGATCCTTCCACCTCAGCCTCCCAACTAGCTGGGGCTACAGGAGCGTGCCACTGCACCTGGCTAATTTCTTAAAAATTTTTTGTAAAGATGGAGTCTCGCTACGTTGCCCAGAGTGGTCTCAAACTCCTGACTTCAAGTGATCCCTCCATAGTGCTAGGATTATAGGTGTGAGCCACTGCAGCGGCAAGTAATTTTTCTTTTTTCTTTTTTGAGACAGAGTGTTGCTTTGTCGCTCAGGCTGGAGTGCAGTGGCACAATCTGAGCTCACTACCACCTCTGCCTCCCGGGTTCAAGTGATTCTCCTGCCTCAGCCTCCTGAGAGCTGGGACTACAGGTGCGTGCCACCATGCCTGGCTAATTTCTTGTATCTTTAGTAGAGACAGGGTTTCACAGTGTTAGCCAGGATAGTCTTGATCTCCTGAACTTGTGATCTGCTTGCCTCAGGCTCCCAAAGTGCTGGGATTACAGGCGTAAGCCATCACGCCCAGCCTGTAATTTTTTTTTTTTTTTAATGGAAATGCTAAGACCTAGCTGTTCATTAAGGCTTTTTATCAGCATAGGGGAACTAGCAGTTCACACCCAGCTGGTAGCAGGCCAGTCCAGAGAGGAGGCTTTGGCCAACCTGGATGGTAATGCCTCTGTGATTTAGTTTCTTGGGGCCATGAGACAGAGGAAATATGAGATATAGGCAGAGTGAGGAAGAATGGGCAGAAAAGCCCAGAAGCCCCCAGCCTCCAGAGTCCAGGAGAGATTTTTCCACTGCCCATACAAGCCTTCCTCCAGGGAAGAGGAGTGTGGGGTTCAAGGGGGTGGCAGGGAGAAAGGATGCCCCATCCTGGGCAATGAGGGCTTTCAACAGGGCTTTAGAAAGGCTGGCTGGGTGCCACTGGTGGGGAGGCAGGTAAGGACTGTGAGCTTGACATCATTTCTTTTTTTTTTTTTTTTTTTGATGGAGTCTCACTCTGTCACCCAGGCTGGAGTGCAGTGGTGCGATCCTGGCTCACTGCAACCTCCACCTCCTGGGTTGAAGCAGCTCTCTGCCCCAGCTTCCTGAGTACTACCTACAAGGTTTCCAGAGAGTAGAAGGCTTTAGGGCAGAGCCGGCCTAGGGCAGATGGGCCGTGGTCCACATCACCTGCCCTTCCCGAGACAAGTCTGATTACAGGTGCCCACCACCACGCCCAGCTAATTTTTGTATTTTTAGTAGAGACAGGGTTTTACCATCTTGGCCAAGCTGGTCCTGAACTCCTGACCTTGTGATCCACCCTCCTCGGCCTCCCAAAGTGCTAGGATTACAGGCATGAGCCACCACGCCTGGCCACTTGACATAATTTCTACTCTGGGCAGAGGTCTGGGCTGGAGTCACTGTCAGGGGTCAGACGGTGGCCCTTGGGGGCTGTGTGCCTCCCAAGCAAACGGCAGCTCCAAATGGGCCCGAGTTTGTAAAGACAGTGTTAGCATCTGCAAGGGGAAAATCTGGAGGAACACACACCA
Source organism: Sapajus apella (assembly GCF_009761245.1). Taxonomy (NCBI): domain Eukaryota; kingdom Metazoa; phylum Chordata; class Mammalia; order Primates; family Cebidae; genus Sapajus; species Sapajus apella. The sequence continues at coordinate 1,210,099 of NW_022436953.1, read as the reverse complement.
CTTTTTCTACCCCAGAAGTGGGGTGGTGGACCTTTCGCATTCTAGAATATATATCTGTGCATGTATTAGCTTTTTTAGGAGTAAGGGTGGGGTGTATATGTGTGTGTGCATGTGTGTATGTGTGTGTGCATGTGTGTATGTGTGTGTGTGTATGTGTGCGTGTGTGTTTATGTGTGTGTGTGTTCCTTAGCTCCTTAAGCTTTTGCTTGAATATGGTATGGTAGAAAATCTTGAGGCTTGGGGAGAAAGGCAATAAAATCCTTGTCATGATAAGGCAGAGAAAGCTTACCTAGGACTTGGAGTATCTTCTGCAAGTACCTCCACGGAAAGACTGTTTCTAGCTGTCTTGGATCAGACAAAGCTCCCGTTTAAACTAATTGTACCACAAATAAGCTATAAAGGCCGGCCTTGGCCCTCCGCATCTCAGGAGTCCCAGGGCTCAGGCCAGTGCCTGGCACACAACAGGTGCTCAATAAAAGCTGCTAAGAGTCAACCAGGGAGTGGACCACATGGGAGGTGGTGAGAGCTCTGGTCTCCTGGGAAGGAGGTGAGATGGGAAAGGTCCCATCACAGGAGCCCTGCAGAAAGGCAGAAACCAGTGGAACCCTTGGCAAGCTGTCCTCAGGCCTTTGTCTTAGGGGAAGGCAGCAGAAGCTGGCAGCCAGAAAAGGTCACAGCTGGTCCTGCCTACAAGGTTTCCAGAGAGTAGAAGCCTTCAGGGCAGGGCCGGCCTAGGGCAGATGGGCCGTGGTCCACATCAGCTGCCCTTCCCGAGGCAAGTCTGACAAGGGTTTAAGTTTTTTTTTCTTTTTTTAGATGGAGTCTCACTTTGTCACCCAGGCTTGAATGCAGTGGCGCAATCTTGGCTCACTGTAACCTTGACCTCGAGGGTTCAAGTGATTCTCTTCCCTCAGCCTCCTGAGAAGCTGGGACTATAGGCATGCACCACCATACCCAGCTAATTTTTGTATTTCTTTTTTTGTTTTTGAGACGGAGTTTTGCCCTTGTTGCCCAGGCTGGAGTGAAATGGCACTATCTCAGCTAATTGCAACCTCCACCTCCCAAGTTCAAGTGATTCTCCTGCCTCAGCCTCCCAAGCAGCTGGGATTACAGGCATGTGCCACTATGCCCAGCTAATTTTGTATTCTTAGTAGAGATGGGGTTTCTCCATGTTGGTCAGGCTGGTCTCGAACTCCCGACCTCAGGTGATCCGCCCACCTGAGCCTCCCAAAGTGCTGGGATTACAGGTGTGAGCCACTATGCCCGACCAATTTTTGTATTTTTAGTAGAGACGGTGTTTCGCCATGTTGGCCAGGCTGGTCTTAAACTCCTGACCTCAAGGGATCCACCTGCCTCGGCCTTCCAAAGTGTTGAAATTAGAGGCGTGAGCCACCACGCCTGGCCCAGAGCTTAAGATCTGTGTCAAGCAAGAGCTGAGTCAGACTTGGTGGGCTGGGGGATAAAAGGGGGGTGCTGCGAAGAGGCAGGGCAGACAGATCAGGCCTCATCCTCTCAGATATGCTCCACCAGCCCAAGGCCAGGCAGGAACAGCCTCCTCGCACCCGCCTCCCGCCCGCCATGGCCTAGAAGAAAGGCAGCCTCCCATGGTGCTGAAACCCAGGAAAAAGCAAAGCCTGAGGGAAAAGTCTCCCTTGCAGACAGGATGCAGCTGGTAGCTATGTGCTAGGAGACCACCACCTGTTTTGGCCCAAACGCCCTCCCTTCATAGATGCCAGACAGGCTGTAGCAGTGGGTGGGGAGGAGGAGGCAGCAAAGCCGGGGCAGCAGGAGGTATCTGCTTTCAGCACAGTCACCACAGGGTCAGGAAGGGAGCCCTATGGGCTCAGCTCCCAGCTGGTGGAAAAGGCATCCTCTCAGTTTCAGCTCAGCTGGAGGTCAAGAACTGCTGAGGCTGGCAGCCCTATGCAGGGGATGCTATTTGCTTGCAAGTGAGCATCTTGTCACCGTGGTGACCCAGGGAAGCACCATGCAGGAGTCAGCCACAAGGCCAGAAACAGAGCTTTCCAGCTGGGAAAGTGGACACAAAGCACTCCTCTTCCCCTGGACGCTGACCATGGGCCAGGCACTGTACTACCCACGTGGGCCACAAAGATGCACCAGACTCCACGATGCCCTCAGGAGGGGCCCGAGACATGCCAGAAATAAGCGCACAACATGAGAAAGTGATGGAGGTGGTAAGAGGCAAGACCAGAGACCAACAGGGCTTTCAAGGAGAAAAAGAGCTCACCTCAACTGCACAACACATATAGGAGGAGACTCAGGAAAGGCTTTGGGAGGAAGAAGGTCTGAAACAGCAAACAAGTGAAGGTACAAATCTCCCTGCAGACGGCTCCAGCTGCCTGGTTTGCTCCAAGGCCAAGAGATGGCAGACTGAGAGCACCTTAGCCCGGGATGCTCCCTCTGCTGGCTGCTCTCCCAGCCCAGTCAGCCCCCCACTATCTGCCCCTTGACCGTCTCACCTTTGTAACCCTCAATGTCCCAACTGGCTGCCCCTGCCCACCTCCAGCTGCCCGCCAGGATGGCCAACTACGCAGCCCCCAGGACCACAACGCCTCGTTGCCGAGTCTCCAGCTCTGTGGTCCCACGCCTCATCACACCCCAGACCACTTTTTCTATTCTGGGACCCCTTTGGAGACTACCTCCTGGTGGTGAATTCTTAGCAAAATCCTATTACACCACAATCTGTCACATTCCTCATGCTCTGCCCGCACCCGGGGACCTGAAAACCACAGGGCAGCCTGCTGTGGCCTAGGAACTGTTTATCACAGTTTCCAAGGGCATGAGACAGTTTCTTGGAGCACCAGGATGCTGGTGCTCAGAAAGGGCCAGAGGGTCAGGAATGGACCTGATACCCAGAATCGCCCCCGGGCATCAACCAAAGACTGAAGCTCAGGGACTGGCTCCATGACCCAGCAATGTCAAGCACAGCTAGGAGTCCCTTGTCCAACCACTTTTCTTATATTTTACATTGTTTAAAAGATGACATATGCAGGCCGGGTGCGGTGGCTCATGCCTGTGATTCCAGCACTTTGGGAGGTCAGGAGTTTGAGAATTGCCTGGCCAACATGGTGAAACCCCACCTCTGCAAAAATACAAAAATTAGCCAAGTATGGTGGCACATGCCTGTAATCCCAGCTACTTGGGAGGCTGAGACAGGAGGATCACTTGAACCTAGGAGGCCTCGGAGGCTGCAGCAAGCCGAGATTGTGTCACTGCACTCCAGCCTCAGTGATGGGGAGACTCCGTCTCAAAAAAAAAAAAAAAGAATGACATATGTTAGATTAAAAAAATAAAAACTATACAATACAAACACAAAAAGGAAAAATGTAAGTAACCTATATCCTATCACCCCCAAATAACCAGCAATAATATGTTGAGGCATTTTCTTTTGTTCCTCTCAATTCACATTCATATTGCTGAGATCATATGGCATATACAAGCTTCTACCATTATGATGTCCATGATCCTGTTTTTATTTTAATCTGAAGGCAGCTGCTAAACCAGCGATTCTCAACCTTTGCTGCTTGCTAGATTTACCTGTACCCGCCTTCCCTAGGTCCTGTCCCTAGAAATCGACTCAGGACATACAGAAAATCTAGAATAAATAAAACACTTCAAAAAAAAATCCCATTGTTTTACTTCACATAGAATCATCTAATAATATTTATTGAGCAATTATGTGGTAAGTGCTACAAAGGATGATTTTTTTTTTTTTTTTGAGATGAGGTCTTATTCTGTAGTCCAGGCTGGAGTACAGTGGCGCGATCATAACTCACTGCACCCTGAACTCCTAGGTTCAAGCAGTCCTCCTGTCTCAGTCTCCCGAGTCACTGAGATTAAAGGTGTAAGCCACCATGCCCAGGTCAGGATTCATTTATTATAATAAAAAGCTCACATCATTCTTCATTCATTCAAGAAACATATAGAGCTTCTAGTATGCACGAGGCCCCGTGCTGGGGAACAGGGACATAAAGTCAATAAAACAGACTCTCAAGGTCAGAGCTAGTGAGGGAGACAGACAAGTCAGGAGATCGTTAGAAACTAATGCACACATGCAAGGGGAGTGACATGCACGGAATCAGGGGGACATGGTTGGTGCAGTCTCATCCACAGCGAATGCAGTCTTACCTCTTCTACAGAAGGTCTTGAAGTTTGCTCCAAGTACCAAAGGACAAGCTGGGGTTAGCCAGGCAAAGGGGCAAGGGAGCTGGGCTCACCAGGCAGAGGAAGCAGTGTGAGCCTACCCTGGGCTCAGGTTTGTGGAGCTGCAGGCAGTGCTACCAGGGAGGTCACAAGAGGCAGGAGGTAGTTAGAATAGAACCAAAGAAGGGCAGATCAGCGAGGGCCCCTGGGCCATTGACATGACTAGGACATTATACCCTAAGGGACGTGAGAGCCTTTGAAGGGGCAAAGCCAAGGAAGGATAGGCATTCTTTTTCTTTTTGAAATTTTTTGAAGATAGGGTCTTGCCATGTTGACCACGCTGGTCTCGAACCCCTGGACTCAAGTGATCCTCCTGTGCTGGCCTCCCAAAGTACTGGGATTACAGGCAGCCACCGCAGCCTGCCGAGACAGGAATTTTTTTTTTGGAGACAGAGTTTCACTTTGTCACCCAGGCTGGAGTGCAGTGGCATGATGTTGGCTCACTGCAACTTCTGCCTCCTGGGTTCAGGCAGTTCTCCTGCTTCAGCCTCCCAAGTAGCTGGGATTACAGGTGCATGCCACCACGCCAGGCTAATTTTAGTATTTTTGTAAAGATGGGTTTTCACCATGTTGGCCAGGGTGGTCTTGAACTCCTGACCTCAAATGATCTGTAAGACAGGCATTTTTGATTGCTCACTCTGGAATCCGTGTGGAGAGTGGGTTTAAGGAGTCTTGAGTGAAGGCAGAAAGATCAGTTAGGAGGCTGCTGCATTAGAAGAGGAGCAAAAAAATAGGAGCCTGGACTGGGATTTTATTGTGTCTACCATGCAGCGGGCAGAGATTTAGTGGGGATGGAGACGAGAGGATGGATTTGAGGTCCCTGAGTCACATATTTAGACTTCCCATTTTTCACATTGAAATCAAAGTCTTAGTGCATAAAGCTTTGCACACACTTCAGCTTGGCTCTCTATGATAAAGTCCTTGTTGTGGAATTTCTAGGTCAAAGAGTAGGGATATTTTTAAGGTTCTTGTTATCTTTCGCCAAATTGCTTTCCAGAAAGACTCTCAATTTTCACTTCCACCAGCAGTGCACAAAAGTGCTTGTTACACCCTTAGGGATGAAGCCCTGCCAGAGATCGAATGCTCTGCTTGGCCCCAAACAAAATGACTGGGAATAGGTTTCCCGGCTACACAAATGGCACATCAGGCTGAAGGGTAAGTTGCTTTGGAGCTGGCCTAGGGCCAGGGAAGGGGTACTCTCTCCCTGCTCCAACCATCTTCCTTGCTGCTGCCAGGAACCTTGTTAATCATCATTATGTCACTCCACTCCTCAAAAACTTTATATGGCTCCCCACTGCCTAAAAATAAAAGCCAAACACCTTAGCATGGAAATCAAGTCTTTTCAAAATATGATCTTCAGTCCATATTCCCATATATTCATTTATTCATTCAACAAATATTTGAGGACCCACTATTTACCTATACAAAACAAACTCCTTGCCCTCCTGGAGTTTACATTCTAGCAGGAGAAACAGATAGTGCACAAGTCCATCTAGAGTATGTCAGGTGTTTATACCCAAAATAAAGCAGAAAAGTACAGTGATGAGAATTGAGAATGGGGGACCAGGGAAGGCCTCTAACAAGGAGATGGGTGCAGAGGCCAGATGGAGAGAGAAGTGAGCCGCACAGACAGCTGAGGCCTGTTTTCTCACTGGCTTCCACTGCACTCAGACCACATCTGGGCCACCAGCCCTCCACGGACTTCCAAGTCTCCATGACTTTGCTATTGATTTTCTCTCCTGAAGATCCCCCATCTGTTGAAATTGGACATGTCGGCGCCCAGCTATAATGTCACCTCTTCTGTGAAGCCCTCCTAATTCCTCAGCCACACTGCTCTCAGCACTTCATTCCATTTTCCAGTCCGACCAACTGTGAGCATATGGAGGCCCCAGGTGGTCTTTTAGTTCTCTGTCTTCAGTGCCCAGCACACAAGGGAAGAGATTCTCTATTTTGGCACTTACGGATTGCCTGGGTTCTACACATACCCTCTCCAGACGACACTGTGAGTTGCCAAAAGGCAGAAACTGCCTTCTTTGGCTTCTGGTCCCCTAAGTTGGTACATCACAGTCTGGCACAAACACGTTTCCCAAACAAGGGGGCATGTGTGCAGGTTGCCCAAGAGTGTGGGCACATGACTAGCAGGGAAGCATTCTTCCCTCAGCACATGCAAGTGAAATACTCTCCATCTTCTATAGCGAGGCTGTTAGTTATCTACCCAAACCCACTCTCCCCTTCTTCACAGGGACACAGTAGCACAGACAGATGATATTTCCCAGCCTTGCTTGCAGCCAGGGAGGCCGTGTGACCATACTGCACACATGCTATGGAGGACCAGGACCTAGGGACAGTGGGCAGGCCTCCTCCATCCTTTCTTCCCTGCTCCATTGGTTAAAGCCCAGACATGGCTGCAACCCAGCTTCAGCCATGTAAACAACAATGTCCTATGATGTGGCAGCAACAGCTGGATCCCAGGTGACCACAAGCAGCTGAGCTGCCCCTCACCTGGTCTGTTCATGTTGAGGATATCAGGGCCATTACGTGAGACAGAAAAACAAATTCCTCATTCTTTAAGCCATTTGTATCAGTAGGCCCCTTCAACACAGAAGGGCAGCTTTCCACAAAGAAATGCACCTGCCTTCACAGGGTGCTCACGGCACCAATGAGATTAAGTCATCATCGTCCTCAAAAACCTGCCTTGATGCCTCCAGAAGGAATGGTGAATCCTGTTCCCAGCAACCCCTACGATTTGGTAGCATCAGAAGATGGGGCTAGAGGAAGGTGGTATGCAAGTCAGGGTAAAAACTCTGTGGGGGACTGGGCATGGTGCCTCATGCCTGTAATCCCAGCACTTTAGGAGGCTAAGGCGGGTGAATTGCTTGAGTCCAAGAGTTCGAGACCAGCTCAGGCAACATAGCGAGACCCCACCTCTACAAAAACATACAAAAAATTAGCCTGGCATGGTGGCGCACACCTGTGGTCCCAGCTACTCTGGGGGCTGAGGTGGGAGGATCACCTGAGCCTGGGAGGTAGAGGCTGCCGTAAACTGAAATCGCGCCACTGCACTCCAGCCTGGGTGACAGAGAGAGGGACCCATAAGGAGCAGGGGCACTGTGATCAGGGTAGGAAGGCAGCCTAAAAGCCAAGTCCTGCTGCTAAGGAAGGGCTAAGGAATACAAAACCAAATGCATTCATTCTAGCCCCTCTTATGGGTCTCCCCACACTCATCCTGCTGGCAGTCACAGAGGCAGAATTGCAGAACACAATAAATGGGGAAGGGGCTGGGCTCAGAGGCAAAGGGCATCATCTCACTGGCTCCAGCTGCTACAGAAGCAGGAACCAGGGAGGCCATGTCTTCAGCAGCCTCAGGAGGCCACAGAGAGCAACAGCGCTGCCTTAAATCTGGGTCTGCTACACCTTGAGCCACCTCAACTCTGAACTTCGGTGTCCACCAAGTTGCATCCAAAGAAGGTACGAAGACAGAGGACACATACTGCCCCCACCCCCAGCCCCCAGCTGCCCAAATCATCTGCCTAACTTTCCTGGCTCTACCAAGCTCAAGTCCCTGCCTGCCAGCTCTAGCCCACCTTCTACAACCATGGCTTCGTGTTGACGCCAGGTGCTGGGCTCAGCGCCAGTGAGGAAACAGTGGAGGAGACAGGCCCTGTGGAGAGGCCGCACAGACCAGGAGAAGGAGATGGGCTCTGGAGCCAAGCAGAAGACGATTCTCATTCTGACCCCATCCCCTAACTGGCCCTGTGACCCCAGCAAGCTTTAGTTCTCCAGTCTGTGAAATGGAGATGAATGATGCCACGTCACCAGGTGCTGATAGAACACAAGTCTGTGCCTGGAGCATGGAAGGTGCTCCGCAAATGCCTGTTTCCCTCTATTGCTCCCAGATGGCTGCCTTGTTGATCTGCCACAATTCATGAAATTCCTACCTTCAGGGTTAAGGCACTGTCTGTAAAATATCCTGGTGGAGTAAGATGTCACCTCCTGCAAAAGACAATTAAGTGTTCTGGGCGGGCTGGCAGGCAGCATCCGGAGCGTCTGGTTAAGGCTCTGATGTTAAAGCTCGCAGGTGCAGGCAGCAGTGGCTCTGAAATGGTACGGCTGCACAGCCCTGAAGGGGAAGGCATTGTAAAGAAATACGCTGTGTCAAGGACACTAAATCTTAAGGTCTGGGATCTCCAGGTGGGCAGGGGAAGGGATGCTCAGGGACGCCTAAACAGAAGAGGAAAAGGAGAAGGCGGAAAAAGAAAGGAGTCAGGGAAATGAAAGTCTCTAAAAAAGACGCAGGCAGGAGCAGCCAGGGCAGCCCCGGCCCTCAGCTGTGGCTCCCTCTGCGACACTCGGTCATCACACCCTGGCTCCCTCCAGACCCCTCGTCCAAGCAGCTTTGTCTTATTCCTGGCACCAAATGGTTCCTCCATGTCCATCCCCACCTCACCTTCACCCACCAGCCAGGTACAATCTAAAGAGGAAGGAAGCTAAAAGCTCTGACTTGCTGTTTAGAGAGGGCTCCTGGAATCTTCCCATAAAACATGCTGGAGGTCAGAGAGGAGGCAAAATGTGTCCAAGCTGCAAAATGACAAGATCAAGCATCTCTGGGGTTGTGTTTCTGGCTTGGCCACAAATTTGAGATGACCTGAGCAAGTCACACACCCTGTCTCTGATCTTCACTACTCTGTAAGACAAGTCACCCAACTCAAATCCCAAGAGCTGTAACAGGAAAACTTTACCAAAAGGAAATAAACTTCTCAGGCAGAACCAGTGGGTGAGAAACACAAAGGAGGCATACCTGGGCTCAGCCAAGTTCACATTGAACAGAGGAAGCTGCTCTCACAAGGCCACAGTGGGGGCAATGAGACAGGGCACAGTTTCTTGCTCTACAGAGAGACAGGCCAAGGCAAGGATGGACTTTCTTTTTTTTTTTTTTTTTTTTTTTTTGTTTTGTTTTTTTTGAGACAGAGTTTCACTCTTGTTACCCAGGCTGGAGTGCAATGGCGCGATCTCGGCTCACCGCAACCTCCGCCTCCTGGGTTCAGGCAATTCTCCTGCCTCAGCCTCCTGAGTAGCTGGGATTACAGGCACGTGCCACCATGCCCAGCTAATGTTTTGTAGTTTTAGTAGAGACGGGGTTTCACCGTGTTGACCAGGATGGTCTCGATCTCTTGACCTCGTGATCCACCCGCCTCGGCCTCCCAAAGTGCTGGGATTACAGGCGTGAGCCACCGCGCCCGGCCTAAGGATGGACTTTCTACTCACTCAGTACATTCAAAAGCTAGCCTTACCCAAAGAAAGTCTGGCTGGGTCAGGTGTGGTGGCTCACACCTGTAATCCCAGCACTTTGGGAGGCTTAGGCAGGCGGATCATGAAGTCAGGAGCTCCAGACCAGCCTGACCAATATGGTGAAACCCCGCCTCTACTAAAAATAAAAACCAATATGGCGAAACCCCATCTCTACTAAAAATACAAAAAATTAGCCACTACATGGTGGCACACACCTGTAGTCCCAGCTACTCAGCAGACTGAGGCAGTAGAATCGCTTGAACCCAGGAGGCAGAGGTTGCAGTGAGCTGATGTCACGCCACTGCACTCCAGCCTGGGTACCAGAGCAAGACTCCATCTCAAAACAAACAAACAGAAAGTCTGGCTGAACTCCTGGCAAGGGTGCTAAGTCGAGCGACCCCATGATGGGCGGGCAGCTGGACATGACCTTTCTGGCTTTTCCAGCTCTGGTGTCCTGCTGCAATGCTCTGGAGTTGAAGAGGTTTGATTTCACCTACATCTTGCAGAGCTCAGTTCCAATCACTGTCAGACATGCTCCTGCCACCTTCTGAGGTTTATGGAAGGGCTCCCACCTATATAAACCTGATGTTGTGGCAGGCACTCTGGGACCACCACACACCTCTCTGTATCCGAAGCCAACCATATGGCCACAGAAAGTCAGCAAGGCAAAGAAAAAGTCAAAGGAGAATCAGCCCAATGATGCAAACATCTGTAGTTCCAAGAAGCCCAGGGTCAGCTAGTTGACAACAGCAGCACAAAACAGGTGCATGCTGTCCCTGAGGCCCGTCCTGGTGCCAGCCTCCATGCCAGAGCCCTGGCCCTGTAATCCCAGCACTTTGGGAGGCCCAGGTGGGCAGATCACAAGGTCAGGAGATGGAGACCATCTTGGCCAACATGGTGAAACCCCGTCTCTACTAAAAATACAAAAAAATTAGCTGGGTATGGTGGCGTAAACCTGTAGTCCCAGCTACTCAGCAGGCTGAGGCAGAAGAATTGCTTGAACCAGGGAGGTGGAGGCTGCAGTGAGCCGAGATTGTGCCACTGCACTGCAGCCTGACAACAGAGGGAGACTCCATCTCAAAAAAAAAAAAAAAAAAAAAAAAAATCACCACAGCTATATGATGGGGTAGGTACTACTACCATCTATTTAACAGATGAAGAAGGCATTTAGAGGTTAAGGAATATGACCACTAAGCAGTAGAACTGGGGTTTAAGCTCTGCCAAGGTCTGAGCTGAACCTGTGTTCTTAACCACTAAGCTATAAGGTCCCAGTTAGCAAACCAGTGGTGTTTAGTGCACCTGCCCCAAGCCCCAAGCCCTGGGTCTTTTTCAATGCCTCATATAGTATGCACCATCCTCAGAGGCCTCCAGTAAACACTTGCAGGGCTGTAGGAGACAGAATGACAGGACACATACAGTCTCTTGTTTGAAGACAGTTTCTCAGCCTTTTAAAGCACACATCCTCTTTTAATAAATATACAGGCTTCCCATATACACCTCACCTAAAACTGTGCTATGCCTCACTTGAGAATTACTGCAATATCAGGCAAGATTTGTCAGTCCACTTTCTTTAATTGTTTACATTTAAAAAACAACATATTTTTCCAAATCTAAAATGAGATTATGATCCTGAATATGCTTTTCAAATTTCACACTTGCCCCAATCCCCAGAGACTGTGATTCATTCTCCCTCTCTCTCCCCACTTGACAATCACCACTCATGGACAATAATAGCACACAAGGGTTTACCACAAACAGTAGAAATGTTCCCTGTCAATACAGAATGTGTAGAACAGGCAACGTGGGGCATTTCAAGCACACTCAGGAGAGAATGGAATATGATCTAAGTGGAAAGATCATCAGAGAAAAGTCAAGATCGGGCTATTATTTCTTCTTCTGTAGCCCCCTATTTGCAAGGATAATGTCAATGAAGTTCTTAGAGCTTTACGGAAGACTAAAATGGCATGCTGGTAGGGGAATCCAAGCAAAGAGAAATACTATGCCTCTACCCTCCAAAAGCTCTTTTTGTTGTTTGGGGTACAGAGAAAGGAAAACAAGGGATGGCTCTGAGAATGACACCATGAGGTTTCCTTTGAGCACATTATTATTTTCAACAGGCAACTGGAGAGAAAGAGAACTTAAAGTTCAAGTGGGCTCTGGAGATGCCTGGCCCATGGCACCCTCCTCCTGTAGCGGTTAGAATGGCCCAGGAGTCAGACCGATACACGTTCTGGTCTGCTTCTGCCACTTACTCATTGATGATATTGGGCAAATTACACAACCTCTCTGGGCCTCTGTGTCCCTTGCTGTGAGAGGATGATCATACAACTTACTTCACTGAGTTATCACAAAGATTAAATGAGATAATACAGGGAAAAGGTTTGGTACTACATCTCAAAAACACTGAGTGGACACGGAGAGGACTTCTTTTTTTTTTTTTTTAAGACAGGGTTTCACCATGTTGGTCAGGCTGGTCTTGAACTCCCGACCTCAGGTGATCCGCCCACCTTGGCCTCCAAAGTGCTTGGATTACAGGCGTGAGCCACCACGCCCGGTCTATGGAGAGGACTTCTAAGTGTCAGTCTTATTGTGTTTATTTCTCTCCTTGTTTCCCAACAGGAATTCAGGCAGCTGGAAGGCCAGTCTGCAACCCTCTCATTCTCATTTCCTATTTATTGTCGCAAGTGATATAAACTCTCCAGTCAAGGACAAGAACAGCTGGGCAGGCCAGGGAAATGCACAGCTGCTGCACTTTAAAGAAAATAATGTTCCAAGGGGTCCGGGTTTGGAAGTGAGCAGGCAGGAGAAGACAAAAGCTGGCTTGGGGTGGGAGCAAGCAGGCAGCTCTGCTAGAGGCTCTGTGGAGGAAAAACGAACAGAAATAGCTGAAAGGGCTGGAGGGCGAGGAAGACACATGTGGAAGCCAGGCCTTCCTGGAGAAAGGAAGCTGCAGGTGGGCTGGAGGCAGCCTCGGGCATGGCTCATACAGAAACATGGGATGTCGGCTGCAGTGGAGAGCAGGCCATGTCCTCGGGGAGGGGCAGCTGGGGAGAAGGAACCAGGCTGCCGGGCAGTCCTGAATGGAGCAAGGTCAGCACCCAACAGGAAGGAAGTTGCAGGTTCTCCCCTGTTGACCTCGAGTCCTTGCCTCAACCCCCCTCTGCCTCCCACAGCTCTATGGGCCCCAGGATGCAGCCAATATTCAAGTCTCTGCCACCATCTACTGCCCCCATCTGGGTCCTCTTCCCAAGGCCAACAGCAAAACAGGATGCAGGTTTCAGCATTCCCCACTTTCCTGGTATCTTCGAAAAAGTGCTCCGAGATTCTCCCTCTGGGAAACAGGTCAAGGAGGCCAACACCATTCTCGGAGTGGCTCCTCCAGTTCCACACTAGGAAGTAAATGGGATGTGTCTGTCCCCACTCAACCACATCCTCTCTGGCCTCTTTGCTTGTCTAGGAAGGAGAACACAGTCACATCCCTCCTGCCTCGGGCCTGCCCCTGGTCTCCACATGCACAGCACCACCAAGGAATCTCAGGAGCCGGTGCAGGTGAAGGGATCCTAGACCTTTGGGCTCGAGGCCCGGGCAGGTGCTGTTCTCTACTCACCCCTGGGAACAGGGAACACAGTTGGCAGCAGGGTCACCAGCCCAAGATGCTCAGGAGATGGGCTGTGGTGGAGCCAGTGTTCAGTCATGTCCCAGGGCCAGAAAGGAAGTCTCCCTGATCCCGCAGAGGGCCAACGGCAGCACCATGTTGCAAGTGACCGCGGTCACAAGGCTGCTGCATCTGCACAAGACTTTCCAGTGCACAGAGCCCTGTGACATGCACAACTCGGCCCTTTCCCACACCTCTGCAAGGGGACTGGGCAGAGACTGTCCCCATGTTGAAGACGAGGGAGCTGAGGCAACTTGGCCAGTGTCACGGCTGCTGAGGGGCAGAGCTGGTGGGCCCAGGACCCATTCTCCAGCAGCTCCTCCTCTACCTGGGGACTGCCCTTCCTGCTGTAAATATCCCCAGATCTCCCCACCCTCAACCACAACCACCAGGTTCTCTAGTGGCGCCCCACTCCTCCGGCTGCCGATTGCTCCCCTTCCTCAAGTCCCGGTGGTGCCAGGCCCTCCCCAGTGCCCCTACCGCTGGGCCATCATTCTGCTTCAGCCAGACTGTTGCCAAAGTTTGGGACCTCCTTCTTCAAAGGGTCTTCCATACCCCTTGCACTTCCACTGCTAACCCTCCCCTGCTGTCTGGAGTGCCACCGGCCTCCCAGGTGGTCACCCTGTCTTCCATCCTGCCCTACCCTTTTCCCAGCATCCTCGGAGTCCAGCAATGCCCTCCCAGGTGCCCTGCCTCTCCCTGGTCACGGGTTCCCCGTGGCTCCTCACACTTCCAAGGCCCTAACCCACAGCTCAGCATCCAAGATGCCATTCAGGGCCCACCTCTTACTGCCCTCTCCTCCCTGTACCCTGGCTTTGGTGCATGTCGGTCCTGTCTCTCCCTATCCTTCAAGGCACTGCTCTTCAGTGTCCACAGCATCCCCTGACTATAGGAGATGTGAGGAGATGGGTTTCTAATGCCTGCCCTGCCCAAAGCCCTGAAAGGGGCAGCCTCCCAGTCAACGAGGTCCAGCTGCCCACCACTAGCTGCCCGTGACCCAGGGAAGCCATCCACGGTGACACTGGTGTGCTCAACCACAGAACATGCTGACATGTAAGAAGAGAAGGCTGAGTCTACTGAGAGGAAGTTCAGGAGCAGACACTCAGACAAAAGTAGAGAGGCCACACAGCTCCCCAAAGACAGGGCTGCCTCTACTCCTGAAGGCCTTCCAGCCCCAGCTACCAGGAGGCCAGGCTGCCTTGCCAAAACCCTTCCAACAAAGCCCCTTTCCCCTGAGCTAACATGGATGGGCTCCTGCTCCCGTGTGGAACACTGCCGAAACCACGCTCAGGGAGTCCCTGTCCCCTCTGGTCTGACACCCCCAACTGGAAGAGCTATGGATTCGGCCATTGGCAGGCTCTGCTGAGGGTCACTTCTTTCGTTGTCTCGTGGTGTGGCTTAGATATTCCACATACACCCAGTTTCCTCCCTGGGATCCGAGCTCCTCATCAAAGCCTCGAAGAGCACACCGCTTTGTCAAAGTTCCCCTCTGTGGCCTCTGATCTGCATGGTATCAGGAGTGGCTCCTGCCAGACCTGTTTCATCTTGTGTGTCCCCATCTCCTGGCTGGAGCTGGGTAGACTGAGGGTAGAGATGTGACCCAGGCTATGCCAACCAGACTCTTTCTCCCATGGGAATGGACTTTGGACAGGGACGTCTCAGTACAGCTGAGTGTGGCTGGAACTGCAGCAGGAACGCTGGGGACCATGTGGGTGAGGAGGGAGAAGCCAGCCTGCAGAGAAGAGAAGGAAACTCAAAGAGAAGCAGAGCTGAGAGAGAGGGAGAATCTAACAAGGTTTTTCTAATCCCTGCTTAAGGCCAGGCAGCAACCCTGCCCGTGGGGTCCTGAGTCCCCCCGAAGCCCTATCATAAATAGCCTTTTTTGCTTAAGCTGGATTCAGTCGGTTTCTGTTACTTGCAATCAAGGAGCTCTAACACAGCTGGGATCTCCCTTGCGCTTCTCTGCTTCTCCAGGAATACAAAGCTGGTGCTCTACAAATACTTGCTGAATGAAGAAAAACTGGCCCCACATTCTGGCTTTCCTATTTCTGCCAAAGGCACCATTGTGCACAAATACTCTCTCCATAAAACGTGAAACTCAGCCTCAGGCAACTTAAATTAAATGCTCTTTCCTTGCCTGAAATGCATTAAATCCTCGTTTTCATCTCTTCTTTGGGGCAAACCAGTGCTAAAAAGAAAGGCAGGCAGGAGCAGGCGGAAAAAGAAAACAGCCCTTCAACATGCAGGCCAGCAAGTCCACTGTATCTGCAAACTGTGCTACTCCCTGGCTGCCCCCACTCCAAAAGACTGCCCCAAGATCTGTCCCTATGCCACCCCCAGTCTACCCAAGATGACCATCAAAGTCTCCAAAGGCCACAGAGCTTGCAACCCTGCTTATGTGTTATTTATGCCACAGAAAGAAACCTCAGACGATCATCTTGCTCAGTGGTTTTCAAACTGCTTGCACTGCAGGACCCCAGGACATAAGTGGACCCCTTCAGGGGGCCTTCTCTCTGGCTTCAACCAGTGCGGTACCCAGTTGGTTGTATATATCAAGCTACCTTGTAAGCTTACCCCAGAACGGTTCAGGTAGCTTTGAAAAAACGGTACAGAATTCCCATCCCAGACCAACTCCTTCATCACTCAGGTAAGGAACCGGAGATTCATGGGATTGCACAGAGAGAGCAACGAAGATAAGATGACCTTGCCCCAGCTCCTTGGGGCTCCTGATCACACCCCCAATGGATGAGTGCTGAATCCGAGGTGACCCTGCCTGCATCAGCGGAAGGGCGATGCTAACCAGCCTGAACAACGTGGAGCTGTCCTGATGCTAGTCCTCCGCTATATATAGTTTCTCCCCTGAAATGACCTCACGCAGCAGCAAAGGTTTGTGGTGTAGCAAAACTGGCTGTGTCCCCAACAACTCTAGGGGAGGAGAACTGCTTAAGAAACTGGGTGGTAAATGGAAAAGCGAGGAATTTTGGGGATGGGGAGGGCTGAGGTGGCAGGTAGGGAACAAGCTTTTGAGACAACTCCGGGGAAATTCTTTCTCTGAGCCCCCTGGGCGGCAGTGGAGAACAGTAAACCTGAGACTCTCTTGCAGTACGTAATAAAAGAGTCCCAAGTCTGGGGTGGTAAAGCCACTGCTTTGTTCCAGGCTCCAATCCTGCCTGCTCAGAGATGTTGGGTGCCTCTTCTCAAACTGCTGCATTCATCTGCACCCCTTGTGCAAGAACCAACAGAGGCTGCCTTTGACATAAGCGTCCCCATACGCTATTCAATACCTTCCATAATCTTGATCTTGTGTGTGTGGGGGGGGGGGGGTTGAGATGGAGTTTCATTCTTGTTGCCCAGGCTGGAGTGCAATGGCACAATCCTGGCTCACCACAGCCTCCGCCTCCTGGGTTCAAGCAATTCTCCTGCCTCAGCCTCCCAAGTAGCTGGAATTATAGGCATGTACCACCATGTTCGGCTAATGTTCTTGTATTTATTAGAGACAGGGTTTCACCATGTTGGTCAGGCTGGTTTCGAACTCCTGATCTCAGGTGATCCACGTGCCTCAGCCTCCCAAAGTGCTGGGATTACAGGCGAGAGCTACCACGTCTGGCCAGATTGATCTTAATGCCTTAAAAAAGAAAAAGAGCCTGGGTGCAATGGCTCACACCTGTAATCCCAGCACTTTGGGAAGCCAAGGTGGGAGGACTGCTTGAGGCCAGGAGTTCGAGACCAACCTGGGCAACATGGCGAGACCCCACCTCTACAAAAAATACAGAAATTAGCTGGGTGTGGTAATGCACACCTGTAGTCTTAGCTACTCAGAGGCTGGGGTGGGAGGATCACTTGAGCTCAGGAGTTCAAGGCTGCAGTGAGCTATAATAGCTCCATTGACCTCCAGCCTGGGCAACAGAGTAAGACCCTATCTCTAAATAAAAAGAAACAGGAAGATAAACACCAAATGAGAATGGAGATGCTGTCTGGCTGGTGGGAGTACAAAGATTTTCTTCTTTGAGCTTTCTCTTATCGTTCACATGTTTTACATGAGCACACATTACTTTTACAATAAAGATTGTATTGCTTGCTTCTCTCTAACCTGCACCACTTCCTCAGATTGGTAACCCTTCTACAAACTATGCCCTCTCACTCCCAGTATCTGTCCATCCCAATCCCCCAAGGAGCAACTTGAGTCCCGCCACCCTCAGAAATCTTCCCTCCACAAATCGAGTTCACAGGGACCTCTCTCATCCCAACTCTTTCTAAAAAGGGTCTACACGTTGCCTTTGTCTCAACTTGTCTACACTGGATGACTTAGCACTTGTCTACATGCTGTCTTGTTTGAAATAGTGTTACACCTTTGTCTGCTTCCTCTCCCAAGCAGACCATGAGCCATCTGGATGATGAGGTATATATGTATAATATGTGCATACATATTTGCAGGAATGAGGCAGGGTGGAATTTTGGAAAGGGCACAGGAAAGGGAGTCAGATTTCCTGGAATGGATACCAGCACCACCTCTGTGCAGAGCAGACCACAGGCAGTGGCTTGACCCCTCTGAACCAGTCCCAAGTTCTTCCAGCTGAACTCCCCAGCAATACCAATTCCCTTCCCCTAAAAGGAAGGACTCTGTGCAAGCCTGCCAACCTTACGAATTTTGAAAAAGAGATCATTTAATCTCTAGAATTGAGGCCCCAGGTGCAGCCTAAAAATGGGGTCCCCATCCATCCCTACCCAAACTAGTACCAGAGGGTGGGCCAGACATATGAGGAACGGGGCCTTTGGGCGGAAGTCTCTCGTTGCACACTTGCGCTGGGCTGTGGACCCACCATAGGCAAATGCCCAAGGAATGGTACTCTCAACAGCAGCAGGCTGAGCACTTCTATCCAGGGCTGCAGAAAAAGTGTTTGGTGCTCAGTGATGGATCAGACATCTAGGCCCTGAACCTTCCATGGGACATGTGTCACAGCAGGACACAGCTAGGCTCGGCTGCAAACAGGAGGGGTCAGCTGCAGATTAAAGGACCCAATGTAGCTTTGCTTTTGCCTAGTGAACCTGAAGACTGGCCCATCTTGTCCCTAGGAAGCAAGCATAAATAACAGTGTATACAGCATGTGGGTTTCTAAGAAATGTCATTTGGGCCTTATAAAAAGTCATAGTAGCAATAAATTACTGACCAAATAAAGTCTCCTTCTCCTCAGTAGCCAGACCTGGGCCAGGTAACAGCAGCACGATCATACCGAGCCAGACCTAAATGAGCTCTTGGCTTTGTGGATCTGATATGAGTGTAGAGGGGAGAAGGGCAAAGAGAAAACAGAGGAGTCAGCCTAGGGTGGAAACACGCAGTGCAGAGCACTGCTGTCCCCCAAAGAACTGCCTCCCCAGCTCCCCTGGACCCTTGCCTCTGTGTGTTACGGATCTGCTGCCTGGGCCAGGACCAGGGGCGGGGGCAGGTGGAAATAGGTTTGGAAAAAATAAAAACCAACCACAGAAACTCCACTATTACTCAGTCTATCACTCTGAACTCCTTGAGGAGAAGAACTGACTCTGTGCTGTGTTCCCCTCCCCTAACATAGTGCCTGGGATAAGGCTGATGTAGCAAATATTAAGAGGCAGTTGCCCATAGTGGCTAGGGTGTAGGTCCCCAGGATACAACTGCCATGATTCAATCAACTGCCAGGATTCAAACTCTCCACTGTCATTAGCAAGTGTCTCAACACTCCCCCCACAGCCTCAGTTTCCTCATCTGTAAAATGGACATAAATTAGGCCTGCCATTACAAAGTGGATGTGAAAACTGTCAACAGTGATATCAAGAATCTAGTAGGCTGCCTACCACACACGGTAGGAGATGGATAAATGATACTGATTTCAGTGATGGCAATTCCTGGAGCTGCTGTGAAGGCTGGGGAAATGAAGTGCTCGTGCCATGTGACAGTCTATTTTAGGGGAACAGAGCACTTTCACTCAGTAAAAAAAATGCCATGTGCAGTATCCCATATACCAGAGGACAGTGTGGTCTGTCTCCCAGACACTGCGTGGGGGGTGGGAAGAAGTGGAAGGAGGAACAAATCCATGAAGGCTGTCACAGAGTGCACTTTCTGGCACATTCGGATGTATAGTACAAGAACTGGCAGAAGTAGACTACTTGCTAGTCATGAGTGGCAGTGACATCGGTAAACCAGCTATACCTGTTTAGGGCCCAGGGAGTCCTTTGTTGAAGTTGACAGTGAAGTAGGTACTGCATGGAAGGAACCCAGGACTGAGAATCCAAATACTTCATTCTCACTGTGTACCCCCAGCCCCCCAACACACAGTTAACATCACTGCACGTCGCCCCTAAAGGATAATCTCTATCTCAGTGGACTATCGGGAGGATTAGATGAGATGTGTGTAAGCACCTACTACAGTGCCTGCTGCACAGTCAGCCACAATCAGTAGCAGTATACAAGAAATCTAACAACAGTTTTGAATCTAGTTATGTGGGGGGTGGGGGGTACTCATCAAGTGTGAAAGAGGCTCTGATGTGGATGTTTATCAGCAGCTTCTTGGAAGTTCACAGAGGAGGTATCTGCAGCTGACCGTGTATATCAGAGAAATGCACAAAGCTCCAGGAAGGAAGCCCTGGGGATTCAGAGGTGCTCTGCCAAGCCGAAGAGGGGCAATAGCAAACAGAGGGCACTCACAGCCTTGAACTACTAGCAAGAAATGTTTCCATCTATGTGGAGATTGCTTAGAAAAGTAGCCTCTGGTTGTTGCTGAGATCAGCAGCAACAGTTATATGTAGGGTGTGTTGCAAGTGATGTTCTCATTTTTGTGAACGATTCACATTTTTAAAAAACAAAGCTGGATTCAAGGCTATCTCTATGATAACAACACTATCTTGCAACTTGCTTCCGATTTGCCTTCCTGAATGAGTGGGTGGAACAGTAGATAACCCAGGACAGATGTCAGGTTTTGCACATGAACTTTACTTGTCATATATCTCAACGTCAGGGGGAGTATAAGGCTGGGGGCAGCTGGCTTTAATATAGATAGAATCAAGCATGGTCAGAATAGTAAAAATAATAACACTTACTGAGTAGGTAATATGTCCCAGGCACCATTCTCAAGACCTGATGTGCAGTCACCATCTAATCCTTACGACAACCCTATTAAGTAGATACTGTTATCTCCATTTCACAGATGAGAAAACTGAGGCCTCAAAATTCAAAATAACTTGCCCAAGGTTACATAGCTAATGAGGTGGAGGAGCTGGGATAATAAAGTGCAGATTGGTACTAAATGAATAACACTTGTCATAATGACCTGTCACCAAAGGAAAACCACCTTATAGATGTTCTCTTTGACAGACCTCAGATTTTACAAATCAAAGGAAATTCATGGTAGGGGCAAGGTGGCTCAAACCTGTAATCCCAACACTTTGGGAAGCAGAGGTGGGTGGACCACTTGAGACCAGCCTGGCCAACATGATAAAACCCCATCTCTACTAAAAATACAAAAAAAAATGAGCTGGGCATGGTGGCACACACCTGTAATCCCAGCTACTCAGGGGCTGAGGCACGAGAGTCACTTGAACCCAGGAGTCAGAGGTTACAGTGATCTGAGATTGCACCACTGCACTAAAAAAAAACAAAAAGGAGAAAAAAGAAGGAAATTCATGACCAGCCCTTGTGATTGCACTCTGACTCCAGGGGATGAGCTAGAGGGTGACCACAGCAGAAGGTGACCAGAGAGGACTAAGGAGGCTACACTCTGCTCCTCCTCAAAGTTGGGGTGGAACCAGGGTTGGTACAACACAAGTTATCAGCAGAACAATGAACTTTGCGTTGATTGTTATCCCTAAAACCCACCCCATCATTTACTAAGCATCCACAGTGTTGTACGTGGGCACTGTGCTGATCACGTCACACACACAGTCACATTTGACTACTCTAAATGATGTATGCTTGCCCCATTTTACAGACGCAGAAACTAAGGCTCTGATCTGAGGTTTTCACAGCACAGTAAGAAAGCAGTGGAACCACTGCCCTATGGCTTCTGTCACTTATTCAGTTAATAACCTTGAGTATTTTAACATCCTCACCAAGTCTCAGTGTCCTCATCCATAAAATGGGAAAAATGAGTCCTGCCTTGCCTATCTAACAGGATGGCTGTGGGGATCAAATGATATATAATACTTGAGAAAGCATTTTGAAAACCACAAAATGCTGAGCAAAGCAGGAGATCGTTAATCTTATTAATTACAAAGAGTGACACCTGATTCTGCAAGCACTTTGCTAACATGACTCTCTATGCCTCTTTTCCCTTGGGAATTTGGGAATAATTCAAAGTCTGAAAAGCGAGGACACTCTTTTCTTCAAGTCCCTGGCATCTGGGTGTTGGAAAGCGGAGGTTTGCTCTGGGAGAAGGAGGAGGAAACAACAATATTTGCATTCTACTTGTGTTTCTCTTTAGGAACACAATCTTGGCTGGGATTCTATTGCCTCCAGCACACCCAGTCCTCAAACAACATTCAATGCATATTTACTGAGCACCTACTATGTGCCAAGCACTCTGATCCAAGATGATGGACTCACATGCCTTCCAGGTGTAGAGGTGGTGGTCTTGGGGTGGGGAAATTAAAGAAGGAAGGGACAGCAATGGGAAAGAAAGGCAGTGGCTACAGTCCTTAGAGTTTTGCAGACTTTACAGCTGACCTACCAGCTTCTTTCCATGGGGGTGGGGTGGGAGCTGGTCAGGGCTCACAGCACAATGGAATGAGCTGTGAGCACTGGAATGAATCAACATCCTCAGGCTGTTCTAGCTCTAACTCTTAGCATCCTGACCACTGGTAATCCATTCACTTTCCTGGGCATCAGCTTTAATATGCAAAATAGGTAGGAAGGTTCCCATAGGTAAAATAGGGAGAATCAAATGAGATGATGTTTGTGAAAGTGTCCAGCAAGGTGCCTGAAGGTGCTCAATAATAAACTCATTAAAAAACAAAACAAATCCAAAAAAGCGTTCTCTTCTTCCCATTCTCATGAGGATAAACTACACACTGGCCCAAAGCATGGGCTCTGAGATGAGACACCTGGGTTTCAGTCCTGGCTCTGCAGTTTACAAGCTGTGCAGCCTTAGGCTGCAGACATTACCTTTCTAGGCTCAGCTTCTTCATCTGTGAAAAGGTGATAATAGAATCTACCCACAGAGTGGTTGTGAGGATTAACCCAAATGCTGCACGTGATGCCCCTAGTACATGGCAAACACCCTGCAAAGGTGAGCTGCTGCTAATTACATCTCTCTGAGCCCTTAAAAACAACACAACTCCAAGTGCACAGGCTGACACCTAAGATTCAGGCTACTTGGTTGGTGACTGGCTACCTAGGCACCATTCATCCTTTGCTCCTGGTCCCAGCCTCCCAGAGGAAAAAGGTACAAATGAGGAGGAGTCATCCCTGTCCCCCCAGTCTCTCTCCCCATACTTGCAGAAGGTGTTCCAGCCCCTTTCCTGCCAGGTTCCTCTTTTTTTTAAATAATAATAATAATTAGGAGGCTGAGGCAGGAGAATTGCCTGAACCCAGGAGGTGGAGGTTGTGGTGAGCCGAGATCGCGCCATTGCACTCCAGCCTGGGTAACAAGAGCGAAACTCCGTCTCAAAAAAAAAAAAAAATTATTATTATTATTTTTTTTTTTTTTTGGAGTCTTGCTCTGTCACCCAGGCTGGAGTGCAATGGCACAGTCTTGACTCATGGCAACCTCTACCACCAGAGTTCAAGCAATTCTCCTGCCTCAGCCTCCTGAGTAGCTAGGACTACAGGCATGTGCCACCATACCCAGCTTTTCTTTTTTTGGATTTTTAGTAGAGACGGGGTTTCACTATGTTGGCCAGGCTAGTCTTGAACTTCTGACCTCGTGATCCGCCAGCCTTGGCCTCCCAAAGTGCTGGGATTACAGGCGTGAGCCACCACACCCAGGCAGGTTCCTCTAAGGGGCAGTTTGGAGGGGTTGAGGATGGTCAAAGGTATGGGTGCACACTGAGCTCAGTCTCCCTTCCTGTGGGCTCGGAAAGCAAGAAGAGATCTTGTCCCCAGAGATTAAGAGAGAAGCCTGAAGTAGCAGACACTTTCAGCAAGTTACCATATCACTGCACCAGACCCTGCATTCTCCTAGCTGAACAATACTCCATCTGTAAAAGAGAGCTGGAAAAAAAGTGGCACTCTAATCCAGAGTAAGATAATATTAACATTTCTGGGGGGCCAGATGAATTGTAACAACACAGAAATACTTTAAGGAAGCCACCTATCTATCCATTCCAACTATTGACCACATAGTGGGAAATCCAGAAGCGGCTGGGCATGGTGGCTCACTCCTGTAATCCCAGCACTTTTGCGGGCCAGGGCAGGTGGATCATTTGAGCTCAGGAGTATGAGATGAGACTGGACAACATGACAAAACCCCATCTCTACTAAAAATACGAAAATTAGCTGGGCATGGTGGCATGTGCCTGTAATCCCAGGTACTTGGGAGGCCGGGGCAGGAGAATCGCTTGAACCTGGGAGGCAGAGGTTGCAATGAGCCAAGATCGTGCTACTGCACTCCAGCCTGGACGACAGAGCAGTCTCAAAAAAAAAAAAAAAAAAATTGAATCCAGAAGTAAAGAGCAAGTCAAATGCTCAAATGCTGACTGAGAAGAAAAACTCCACAGTCTGCCCACTGGAGCTCATGTATATCACTCTCTGAAGGACCCCTCAGGCTTCCACTCCAAGCCTGTTTACTCTTTTTGTATGTATATATATATATATATATATATATATATTTTTTTTTTTTTTTTTTTAATAGAGACAAGGTCTCACTATGTTATCCAGGTTGGTCTTGAACTCCTGGCCTCAAGTGATCCTCCTGCCTTAGCCTCCCAAAGTGCTGGGAATACAGGTGTGGGCCACCATGCCCAGCCTCTATGCACAATTCTAACACACTCAGCTGTCTGTTTACCCAGAGATTTGGAGGGACTGCTGTTTAAGCACAGCATAAATGATCACTACATGATAAACCACTTCACACCTATTAGTATGGCTACTATAAAACCAAAGCAAAATAAGTGAATAAATAAATAATAACAAATTTTTAAAAAACCAAACCAACAAAAAACAGAAAATAACAAGTGTTGGTGAAGATGTAGAGAAATTGGAACCCTTGCACCCTGTTGGTAAGCATGTAAAATGGTACAGCTGCTGAGGAAAGTGGTAATTTTTTATTCAAAAAATTAAAAATAGAATTACCATTTGATCCAGAAATTCCACTTCTGGGTATACACACAAAATAACTGAAAGCAGAGACTCCGAGTGCATTCACCTTTTGCTCCCGATTTGTACACCCATGTTCATAGCAGCATTATTTACAATAGCCAAAAGGTGGAAGCAACTCAGGGGTCCATCAATGGATGAATGAATCAGCAAAATGTGGTATATACATACAAAGGAATATTACTCAGCCTTAAAAAGGAAGGACATTCTGACATGCTACACCATGGATGAACCTTGACAGCATTATGCTAAGTGAAACAAGCCAGGCACAGAAAGAGAAATATTACACGATTCGACTCATAGGAGGTACCCAGAGTAGTCAAACTCATAAGACAGGAAGCAGAATATCAGTTGTCAGTGGCTGGTGGGAGGAAGAAATGGGTAGTGCTTAATGGGTAAAGAGTTTCAGTTGGGGGAAATGAAAAAGTTCTGGAGATGGGTACTGGTGATGGCTATAAAACAACTTTAAAGAATGTACTCACACTACAAAACTATACACTAAAAAATTTGCTGCTACATTCAAGTAAATTTTATGTTATATCTATGTGACCACATTTTTTAAAAAGGTAAAGAAAAAAAAGAGAAGTGACTAATATCTCTCCCAGGCAGAAGACAGAGCAATGATTATAGGTGGAAACATGAATCCCCAAAGCACAACAGCTGGGAACCATGTAGTTTGGGGCCCACTGCCCTGGAGTCTCACAAGCCCTGTGGCCTCACACTATTATAAGTACAGTAACTGCCTGGGAGGACTGGCTTTTCCCACTCAGGGCCCTGAACAGGATTTAAGAGCTTCCTGCAGCGCCAGTGTTGCTACTTGCAACCTTGAGGCAGGGCACTCCGGAATGGGCTCTCCCCCAGCAATTTCCCTCTGTTCACCACTAGTTAGTTCCCTCCCCAACCCCAGCTCTCTTCTTTGGGAGATAATACTTTTGAGAGAAAGAACCTTTTGTGGTCCCACTTTCACCAAGCAGGTGCTCCGTACATACCAGTATGAACTCCACAACCCCTAGTCCCAAAGCGGAGGTTCTTTATGTGCTGTATATTAATATTTCGCTCAGAAGCATATCATTCGTTTCAGAAAGATTCCCATCCAAAAATAGTTTTTAAACATTTCTTTTATAGTTGTGCTCCTTAAAAAGAGTAAGCTTCAATCATCTAGTGGGAAAAATCACTGGCTATGGCTTTTGTGTGTAAAAATCCTGGTAGCTTGGAATAATAGAAACTTTGTAAGTTCACAAAGTCTCTTTTCATCCAGGATCTCACTTTAATCTTACAACCTCTCTGAGATATGAGCAGGGTGGCAGTCACCCCATTGTACAAATGGGGAAACTGAGGCTCAAAGAGATCAAGAGGCTTGTCCAAAGTCACACAAACAACTAGGAAGGAGCAGAGACCCCAGGCTTCATTTCCCACCAGTGCCAGATGAAACTCTGCGTTGGGAGCTCATATCTGAGCAGACTGTGCAGCCTGTAGGTAATTTTAAAACCACCATTAGCTTATTTTACCTCCATAACATCTCTCTGAAGTAAACTGGAAATATTATCTTTTCAACATGGAGGATCAACTGAGCAAGAAACAAATGACCTGCCCAAGATCACCACTCAAGCAAACGTATTCTTTTGAATACACTTGACCTCGACCACTTCCCTATATCTTGACCTCAGTACACTCACAACTTAAAGGAGCCCATGCAGTTTTTATGTAGGTTGCACCATGTTTCTGTGAACTAGGCAGGGGATAGATATATCTTTGTTCTCTTTCTAATGGCTGGGTAAGAAAAAAGAGGTTATAGAAATCTTTAGGTTCCTTTTCAGCTCTAAAATTCTATGATTCTAAAAATTCTCCAGCAAGTTGATGGGTAAGAGAGGCCTGGAATCCACATCATCTGACTTCCTGCCTTGTGGTCTATTAGGCCATCCCAGCCCTGCACCGTGAGTTAAGGACTACAAACGTCACATGTGCCTAGGAGAGGGGGACCACTCTGACATAGATGCACACATAAAATGGCAAGAAGGTGCTACTGCCTGGTTAGGACCCCTGTAGGGAGTTTCACTTTGCTCTCCTGCTTCAACCCTGGTATCTCCCACCAAGAGGCTCCCAAACCACAGGAGTCATATATATCTCAGGTATCTGAGAACTTACCCAAGCCTGGGGGCAAGAGAGAAGCCAGTCCCAGAGACAGAACACCATTCTCAGGTTGCAGTTTAAGTCCCTTCATTAAGATACCTGCCTTAACACCCAGCTAAGGTAGGAGATCAATCAGATGTGTTCATTTCTGCTCTTCTACAGACTTCACCAACTCTAGTATTATCCAACAAATATTTACTAGGCACTGCTCTTGGTATCAGAGAGTGAACAAATAAAAATCTCTGCCCACATGGAGCAAGGGGAGAAAGCCAATGGCAGATGATGACACAGGGGATGGAGCAAAATAAAGCAGGAAAAGGAGGTAGATAACGCTGACAGTAGGTGGTAGAGGGAAGGGAATCATTTTAAATGAAATTGCTTTGGAGGGTTTGACTCCTTAAATAGGAGACCGGGACAAGGAGAGAGAGGGACCCATTCAGATATCAGAGGGCTGAACAAGGTGATGAAGTGCTCTTAAAAGATGGCTTAAGAAAGATAAACAGGCGAAAATCATATCAAATCTTGTAGGCCAACACAAGGTCTCTTGAATGAGCTGGTGTGTCACAGGAAGGCTTGAGCAAAGGAGTAATGAAATCTGACTTACAGTTTAGAGCATCGCGCTGGCTGCTGGGATGGAAATGGTCTGTCGGGAGACAAGGGAGGAAGCAGGAAGGTCAGTTCAGAGGCCAGTGGTAGCTTAGACCATGGTGAAAGTGGTGAAGATGGTCAGAGTCAGGTTCGGGACATATTTAATAATCAATAAAGCCAACAGGATTTATTGATTAAATGGATGTGGGATGTGAGAGAAAGGGAGAAGTCAGGGACAACTAGAATTTTAGGGGCCTGGGCATCTGGAAGGATGAACTCATTACGAACTGGGATGGGAAAGACTTCAGGAGGTACAGGGATCGGAAGGGGTTCATTCTGTTTTGGACATGTTAAACTGAGAAGCCTTTTAGACAGCAGATGTGTTGAGTAGGCAGCAGAATATACAAGGCTGGAGTTGGAGAGAATGGGCTGAAATTATAAATGTGGGAGGAGTCGCCAGCACATATAATAATACATAATTCTATGTATGATCATGTGTAATTTGCAATGACAATGTATTTACTGTCTGCCCCCTACAAGACTGTAAGCTCTATGTGGCCAAGGACCATGTGTGTTCACAGCCAGCAAGGTGCTTGGCATTCAGTAAATATTTACTGAGCAAGTGGAGAAGTTGCCCAATTACTCCCTCAAGAATAGCCACACAGCCCACACAAGAAGCAGACTCTCTTGTAACCACAGTGCCAAGCCCAACCAGCCCCAAACAGGGCCCTGGGTCTGTCTACCCCGAGCTTGAGATTCCGGAACGTAAGTGGATACGCCTGGCACAGCAAAGTCAGATATTTGGGTTTCAGCCCTGCCACATTCTCAAAGGGTGGAGCTGGGCAAAAGACTTGCCTGTTCTACCACCTCTATTTCTCCCTGGAGTGGCTGGGTGAGAGGCTGCTTCACCCAGTTCATGGTCAGAGATATTTATCTACCTGATGCATATGTACGGGGCGGTGGTGAGAGCACCCCACCAAAGGAGTAAATCCCCAAGTATTCTCGGAAGCATACAAGGATCACTCAGTACCTGAAGGAGAGGAACACAGACCTGCTGGGGATGCGTTAAAAGTAACAATCCAAAAAAAATTTTTAAGGCTGGGTGCAGTGGCTCATGCCAGTAATCCCAGCACTTTGGGAGGCCAAGGTAAGATCACTTGAGGCCAGGAGTTTGAGACAAGCCTGGGCAACATAGCAAGACTCTATCTCTATAAAAAAACAAAAAGTTAGCTGGACATGGTGGTGCACACCTGCAGTCCTAGCTACTGGGGAGATGAGGGGAGAGGAACACTTGAGCCCAGGAGTTGGAGGCTGTAGTGAGCTATAATTGCACCACCATACTCCAGCCTGAGTGACAGAATGAGACCCTCTCTCTTAAAAAAAAAAAAAAAGAAAAGAAATTGAAAAGAGTGACAATCACAAAACTTGATGAGATGAGACAACTTCTACTTAATGCAAGAATCCCTGACCAGAGAGTACTGTGTCTCTGCTTTACCCATCCAGTGACTAAGAAGATGGAACTAAGGACAAAGGGAGACATTACAAGGCATAAAGATTTCACCTCGCCGGGCGCGGTGGCTCAAGCCTGTAATCCCAGCACTTTGGGAGGCCGAGGCGGGTGGATCACGAGGTCAAGAGATCGAGACCATCCTGGTCAACATGGTGAAACCCCGTCTCTACTAAAAATGCAAAAAATTAGCTGGGCATGGTGGCGCGTGCCTGTAATCCCAGCTACTCAGGAGGCTGAGGCAGGAGAATTGCCTGAACCCAGGAGGAGGAGGTTGCGGTGACCCGAGATCGCGCCATTGCACTCCAGCCTGGGTAACAAGAGCGAAACTCCGTCACAAAAAAAAAAAAAAAAAAAAGATTTCACCTCAGTAACTTTCCAGCTTTAAACAGTTGCCTTTGTGAAGATGATAAAACAGCTCTAATTATCTTGTATAACCCTCCCTCTTTCTGAAATATTTAAAGTGTGACCCAGAAAGTGACCCAATGACTTGCCCAGGGTCACTGAGCTATAGGCCCAGGACTAGAACTCAGGTCCTAGCTCCCTGTTGAGGCTTTCTGCCCATTACATTAGTGCCAAAGGAAAGGTAAGAGTTACAGTGGTGCTGGGGGAGTTTTAGGTATTAGTCTTACAACATAAAACTATACTCTTGTCAAAGGAAAAGCCACAGATGTTACAGGAATGCCAGGTGCACACTGTGAAGTTAAGAAGGATTCCTTCCCTTGTACCAAATTTGTCATCCTGCAGAGTTCCCCTCAGCTTTGGATTTTATGAATAAAGCTATTCATAGTAGGACCCACAGAATTAAAGCAATGATAAACTAGCAGGTAAAAACAAAATGCAGATACATGAAAAATACAGATGGTAGGATGAAATTAGCTTTCTAAAATCAACAAAGACTGGGTGCCACCTCTGTACAATTCATGGTGTTAAATGCTGAGTGTGTGCGCGCATGGCAATATGAGTGAGTGAGGGAGGCATATCCACAAGGATAAGACAGAACCCAGGTCTTCAAGGCTTGCAATGTAGTTGCTGATAAAAGACTAAACATCAAAGACATGTCTAATAATATGGAGTACATAATTGTTAAGTAAGGGGCATAGATAATGTGTCTGCGGGAGTTCCATGGGGTGTGGAGGTGAGGGGCACTTGAAGGGGGAAATGGCAGATGTGTCAGGCAGGGTGTTTTAAACAAGATAACGGCACTTAAAGTGAACCCAAAGGATGAAAGTCTGTTTTTTTTTTTTTTGAGATGGGGTTTCACCATGTTGGTCAGACTGGTCTCGAACTCCTGACCTCAGGTAATCCACCCACCTCGGCCTCCTGAAGTGTTGGGATTACAGGCGTGAGCCACTGAGCCTGGCCTGAAAGACTCTTGATAAGGAAATGGCACGCCCAAACACTGGTGGTCTTAATGTCAGAGAAGGGAAATAAATCATGACTTAAAAGGAAGGACTGGCCGGGCACGGTGGCTCAAGCCTGTAATCCCAGCACTTTGGGAGGCCGAGGCGGGTGGATCACGAGGTCAAGAGATCGAGACCATCCTGGTCAACACGGTGAAACCCCGTCTCTACTAAAAATACAAAAAATTAGCTGGGCATGGTGGCGCGTGCCTGTAATCCCAGCTACTCAGGAGGCTGAGGCAGGAGAATTGCCTGAACCCAGGAGGCGGAGGTTGCGGGGAGCCGAGATCGCGCCATTGCACTCCCGCCGGGGAAACAAGAGAGAAACCCCCCCCCAAAAAAAAAAAAAAAAAAAAAGGACTGGGCCAGACTCGAACAGCCTTGAAAGTTATAGTTCTTGTAGGAGTGGGAAAGTGCAGAAAGGTTTTTTTGTTTGTTTTGTTTTTCTGAGTTGGAGTCTCACTCTATTGCCCAGGCTGGAGTGCAGTGGTGCAATCTCGGCTCACTGCAACCTCTGCCTTCTAGGTTCAAGCAATTCTCCCTGCCTCAGCCTCCTGAGTAGCTGGGATTACAGGTGCCTGCCACCACGCCTGGCTAATTTTTGCATTTTTAATAGAGATAGGGTTTTGCCACGTTGGCCAGGCTGGTCTCGAACTCCTGATCTCAGGTGATTTGCTGCCTCAGCCTCCCAAAGTGCTGGGATTACAGGTGTGAGCCACCACCCCGGCCAAGTGCAGAAAGATTTTTGAACACAGAACTATAAAATCTGGAAGAAGTTAATTTAACAAATATCAAGCCGGGTGCGGTGGCTCAAGCCTGTAATCCCAGCACTTTGGGAGGCCGAGGCGGGTGGATCACGAGGTCAGGAGATCGAGACCATCCTGGTCAACATGGTGAAACCCCGTCTCTACTAAAAATACAAAAAATTAGCTGGGCATGGTGGCGCGCGCCTGTAATCCCAGCTACGCAGGAGGCTGAAGCAGGAGAATTGCCTGAACCCAGGAGGCGGAGGTTGCGGTGAGCCGAGATCGCGCCATTGCACTCCAGCCTGGGTAACAAGAGCAAAACTCCGTCTCAAAAAAAAAAAAAAAAGAAAAAAAAAAAAACAAAAAAAAAAACAAATATCTTCTGAGGGGACAACTGTGTGTAGAGCTGGATGATGACTGAAGATGAAGTTGCCTTTGGGGGCATCTCACTTCAGCCTGAAACAAGGGTTGACTTGAAGTGACAAGGATATGCAGTGGGGTGGCAAGGGGCAATCCCCATAATAGATTTTGTAGCATTATTTTGGGTTTACGAGACCTGTGGAAGGAAGAACCAGCAGACCCCAATGACTCACTGGCCTCAAGGCAGGGGACAAGGAAGCAGAGAAAGTCATCAGAGAGAGCTCTTCACAGTCTAAAGTTAGGCAGCTGGAAAACATAAGAGTAAAGAAGGAAAGCTGATGGACAGGGAGCCATGCAGAGCCTGGTTGTGGAGGTGTCGAATCTGGGAATATTTACATCACAGTGTCCAGTGGGCATCTAGAGATGGGGTTCTGGGGTTCAAGAGAGCACAGCTGAAGATTAAGCATACGAGTCTTCCCAATGAACAAAGAGTTGTGGGACTGAACAAGATTTCTCTGGGAGGGAGTGTAATGAGAGAAAAAACAGAATGTCATTAGAAGCATCAGTGTGCTCCCACCTAGAAGGTGATGGTGGAAAGGGTATTCGGAAAGGAAAACCAAGACAGTCTGATGCTAACAAAGGAAGGGGAAGAAAGTCACATAGGAGAGAGTTGTCAACAGCAAAATAATGCTACAAAATCTATTATGGGGACTGAACACATATTTGTTGAACAAATGAATGAATGAAAGCAAGCCAGCCCTTGGGTTTGAGAATCATCTCTCCTCAGTCAGAAGAATGGCCAGAGTTACCTTCAGACAAGAGATTTTTAGTAAGTTTTACTCCATCCCTCCCATAAAAACACATTTCTTCCTCCGCAAGTTATCCTGTCCACCACACAGACATCCTTCCCTGCTTCCCCTGGTTCCCCCATCTTCCTTCCCAGTTTCCGCAACCCAAGCAACACACCTTCGGTGTCTAGGGAGACAGGAAACTCCAACTAGTTTCCACTTCATTAACGACTCTGCCTGTGGCTCCGCTTACATAAGGGGATATGTGGCAACGAGGTGGGAGAGGAGGCTGAGTTCTAGCCCCAGCTCTGCTCCTAACTAGTTGTGTGACTTTGGACAAAGTGCTCAACCTCTCATGATCTGGGCTTTGACATAGAGAGGAGGAGATACGTCCATCTGGAAACCAGACAAGTTTCGAAGGCTCCTTTGAACTCTCAAGTCTACGATTTTATCATTCCCTGCAGGTCCTTGCAACACCCTCAAAGAAGGAAGTGAGGGTAAGACCCAGAAAAATGACCGCCAGACCTCTTCCCGGGGCGAAACGCCAGGGCAGTAGAGGTGTACCATGAAAGTGAGAAGGCGCTGCCCCGGCCTCGAGGATCACCAGCGAGCGATCCCACTCCCAAAGCTAGGAAGGATCCCAACAATCCCGAGGGCGACTCTCAGCCCGCACCCCACCTTTTCTGGATTCCCAGACGGCCGAGAGGCTCTAAAAACCCCTCAGGGAAAAAGAAAGATTTCTTTCCCAGAGTCCTGCGCTGCTTTTGCAAGTCGGATTCCGGCAGACACGATCTGCAGCCCCATAATGACACAGTCTTTGGAAAGAGCGACTGTTCTCGCCCCGCTCGCTCCGAGTTCTGGGTACGCCTGACTGCCTGCGCCGTGCCCCGACGGGCCGGCGTCCGACTCCGGCCGGAGCTGCCAGGCCAGCAGCGCCCTCGCCCCGGGCCCTCCTCCCTTCGTCGGCCCCGCTGCGGTCGGCAAACATTTCCTGCCCCCACCCCCACCAGGAGCTTCCCAGTTGGAGAGAGTTGGTCGTGCAGCCGGCTCCGTGCTCGCAGTTGCCCCAACTCAGCTCCCCCCGCCGCCGGGCGCAGGCGAGCGGCCCCGTCTGGCTGCTGAGCAGCCCATCGGGGAAACCCAGGCGCCAGCTGCCGGGGGGAGTCGATCGGTAAGCCCAGGGCTCGGGCGAGGACGGGGACAACTGGCGGGATGCCCAAGGCCCTGTTCCTTTCCCCGTCGTTACCTGCTCGCTTGCGGGGGTGTCCCGGGGCGGCCGGCCTCTCCCGGCGCTGTCTCCCCACGCAGTTGCCCATGCTGGTTCCTCAGCCAGTCCCCATGCACCGGAGGCGGCGGGGTGGTCGGCTGCTCCGCGCTTCTGCCCCGGACGGCGGCGTCCCAGGTCAACGGCTCCGGCCGCCCGGCATCGGGCGCTCCCCGATCTCCCCCCGGGGACGCGCTCAGCACCGACGCTGGCTCCGCCAAAACTTTGCGGGCCAGCGGAGAGAGGGAGGTGGCAGACTCCCCAGCACGGTCCCAGGTGGCCGGGCCAGGGGGGCCCGCGACAGTGCCCGGCTGGAGACCAGCTCCGCTGGAGGGGCGGAGAGAGGGGGCGGGCACCGCCGCAGCTACTCCCTGCTTGCTCGCGGTTCCAGGCAGGGGCCGGCCTCCCGGAGCCTGTCACTCACCTACCTAACCCCGCCCCAGCCCGGCCCCGCTCCCTTCCGCCGGCTTGCGGTGTACCCGCCGCCGCCACCACCCGCCCCAGGTGCGCATGTGACCGACAGCACCGCCCCCTCGGGCTGGGCCTGATTTTCTCATTGGCTTCCCCTGTGGTGCGTACCGCCCCTCTCCCCACCCAGCCAGGTGCCCGCCCCGCCGCCCGTCTCCAGGGGAGCAGGGCCGGGAATTATTAGCCCTCAATGGCCCCCGACTGCGTGCCCGGCAGCCGCCTTCCCTCTCGGTGCCACCGCCCCATTCCACGCCCCGCCCCTCCGTGGAAGTGCCTGGACAGAAGCCGGTAGGCACGTGACCCGGGGCGCCCCGCCCCCTTAGCCTTCTCCCGGCGATTGGCTCGGGGGGCGCATGCGCGGAGAGGCTCGTCTCGTGCCACCGCCCATATCCCCTCCCACGGTCTCTAGTTCGCGTCATGGCCGCCGCGGCGGCTCTGGAGGCGGCGGCGCCTACGGACGCCCTGTGGGGCCTCGTGCACGACTTCGTCATGGGTCAGCGAGAGGACCCCGCTGACCAGGTGGCTGCAGGTACGGCAGACGGCGCCGCGCGCCTTCCGCATGGGGGCCAGCAGGAGGGAGCGGCCTCAGCACTGGAGCCGGGCGGGAAGGGAGGGGTACGGGTGACTTTGAGAGATTGGTCTCAAGGCTGGCTGGTTGGTGAGCACCGCGAACTTCAGAACCGTAACAAGTTGGAGAGTTGCCTGTGTCTGCCTTAAAACCATTTAGACTCCTCATGTCCCTATAGCCAATGATAGGGAATCATTACATTTTACACATGAGGAAACAGGCCCAGCGAGGGCAAGAGGACTTGCGCAGGGCTGCAGACCAGGCAGGAGGGGGAGCTGGGACTCGGATCCATGTGTTCAGATCGGAACCAGGTGCACACGCCACAAAGCCACGCTGTTTTGGGGAGGTTGGTGTGGGGAAGCGCATCGTCGCAGCGGCTGCTCCCGTCGCGTGGCATCCTGGGAGTGGCGGACGGCCCCGCGCTCTAACTGGCTGGAATGAAAAGGAGGCGAGGAGCCGGGCCATGGGGAGCTGGAGATGTTCTGCGTGTCCTCCTTAAGACTTTGCGTTTCTTGCTAAAGTTCTTGATTAATTTGCTCCATGACTTTTTATGTGGCTTTTGTTTTTGTCTTCTTCCCAGACCCTCAGTTTCCTGCTTTTGACCAGTTCAGAGATCTCTTTGTTCTGAAAGCTCATCTATAATTAGAATAAAACAACTTCCAGGCTTCCGTGGAGTTCTGAGACTTCGCTTTTCTAGGAAAAAAAATCTACTAAAAAGTTACTGCATGTTAGGAGGCCTTCAAATCTTGGGTTTAAGTAACAGAATATAAAATTATCTCATGAGTAGTTTTTTAAAACTTTGTTTTTGGAAATTTTGCATGCTTGGAGAGAAGTAAGGACACATTTCTTGCAAATTGAGCCTATTAACCTTTAGAGTGTGTAAGAAAAGAATAGTGAATCTGCTAGAAATATAATACTTTGTTCGTTAGTAGTAGTCCATTTTCATTCAATTATACCACTATTGTTGAACACATATTATTCTCCAAACATGATGCAAAGCAATAGGAATATAAATACAAATTAAGTTAGATCTGTGCCCAGCAGGAACTTATAGTATGCTGGGGGAGGCAACCATTGTATAAGAGGTGTTTGCAGGGTAGTTTGGAAGGAGCAAATACCTGGTGTTGCCACCAAACTTAACATCTTACAGTTTTATGAAATGTAGTGTGTTACCAGCATTTACAATTTACAAGTACAGTGTGTTATCAATGGCATTTCCCTCATGTTTTATTATGAAAATTTTCGAATATCCAGTCAAGTATAAAGAATTTTGTAAGGAATACATCACCTAGATCCTACCATTATCATTTTAATATTACTTCCTTTATCATATAGCTACCCATCCATTTAAATTGCAGACACCTGTACGTTTTTCTTTAACTGCTTTGGCATGCATGTCGTTGACTAGAGTTTATTGATGGTGAATTTATTGTATAATTTATATCCAGTGAAATATATCAATCTTTAAGTGTACGTTCACTGATTTTGACTAATGCGTACACCTGTACCATCCAACCCTCTACCGACCCCCTACCAACCTAATATAGAGCATTACTATAGCAGTGTCATTTGTGACGAGTCTTTCACATTTATACATTATGAAAAAAATAATTTTGGATTTTTTTTTTATTCAAAACATGTTTTGAAAGGACATCTTGAATAAGGACTTACCTTGAATAAGAACTGCTAACTTCTCTCCTTTTTTTTTTTTTTTTTGTTTAAGTTTGAGACAAGGTCCTGCTCTGTCTGCCATGCTGGAGTGCAGTGGTACAATCATGGCTCACTGCAGCCTCAACCTGTGCTTAAGCAATCCTCCTGCCTCAGCCTCCTGAAGTAACTGGGACTGCAGGGTGTGTGTGCCACTGCGCTCAGCTAATTTTTGTTTGTTTTTTTTTGTTGTTTTTTTTTTTGTAGTGATGAGGCTTCACCATGTTGCCTAAGCTAGTCTCTAACTCCTGGACTGAAGCCATCCTTTCATCTCAGCTTCCTGAAGTGCTGGATTACAGGCATGAGACACTGGTTCTTATAAACATTTTTCCAAAATTTGTATTTTTGTTTTTTTCTGGAAAAAAGTGGTCTAAACTGTTTAGTTTGAATTCAGCTCAGCTAAGACTCTGTAACACCAGCCCTGTTGTAATTTAGCCCTCCTAAGAAAAGAAAGTTGGTGCTGGGTACAGTGGCTCACACCTGTAATCCCAACACTTTGAGAGGCCAAGGTGGGCAGATCGCTTGAGCCCAGGAGTTTGAGACCAGCCTGGCCAACATGGTGAAACCCTAACCCTAGCTCTACTGAAAATAGAAAAATTAGCTGGGCGTGGTGGTGCACGTCTGTCATCCGAGCTACTCCGGAGGCTGAGGCTGGAGAATCGCTTGAGCCTGGGAGGCAGAGGGTGCGGTAAGCAGAGATCACGCTACTGCACTCCAGCCTGGGTGACAAAGCAAGACTCCATCTCAAAAAAAAAAAAGAAGAAGAAGAAAAGAAAGTTGGTACAGAGGAATTGTAACAGATAAAAGTTGAAAAGGTTTGGTGGGGTTGGATTATGCATAACTTTGGATTCCAGGCGGAGGGATTTGAACGACCTATGATATGTACTAAGAGTTATTGTAGATCCTTGAGCAGGGGAGCCATAAAATGAAAATGAATTTGACAAGGATTAAGTTAATATTGTCGATATTAGATCACAGGCCTAGTTAGGGTTGTCGAAGGATAACAGTGTTGAAGTGTCCATAGAATAAACTGTGCTTTCTAATCCTTCAGCCTAAGTCAAGTTTTGTTAGTGCTAAAGGAACCAGCTAGCTTCCTGTTCAGTCACTCAGCAGCAGCCTGTGAATTTACATGGAGAAGGAACACCCTTTGATCACAAAAGCAGCTGCTGCCACCTTTGTTTTGTACCTGGGTTCCTGGTGAAAGTGTCAGCTGTAAAGAAGGTGCAAGTGGCCAGGGCTTGTTGGCTTAGGCCTGTAATCCCAGCACTTTGGGAGATGGAGATGGGTGGATCACAAGATTGAGAGCATCCTGGCCAACATGGTGAAACCCTGTCTCTAGTAAAAATAGCAAAATTAGCTGCATGTGGTGGCACACACCTGTAGTCCCAGCTGCTTGGGAAGCTGAGGCAGGAGAATGGCTTGAACCTGGGAGGCAGACGTTGTAGTGAGCTGAGATCACATCACTGCACTCCAGCCTGGCAACAGTGAGAATCTGTCTCAAAAAAAAAAAAAAAAAAGTGCAAGCCATGGAAGGGAAATGACCTGGCAGCCTAAGGGTTAAAGGCCTCTTGGCAAGCCTTCAAAGCCTGCCACTGCCTGGCCCCAGCCTTTTTTTCCTCACCACTGCCCTGGACCTTTAATTCCAGGCAGCTACCTTTATTCATAGTTCCCTGAGTGCTTTCCTTCCCAGTTCCCTCCACTAGCTCTGTCTAATCGAAGTAAGACCTGAGAGTCAAGGCCCAGCTTGAGTTCCCTACCCCTACCCAAGTGTTTCCTGATTAACCCAGCCGGACAGCATCCCATACTTCAGAATCTTTGTAGTACACACGTATTTCTGAACCACTCATGTATTTAGTGGACTAGTATCGTAGCTGTTTCTGTATACATCTCCACATCCTACCCTCCCAGTTGTACCATCAGAGTCTCCTGGAACTGACATCAGTAGGTACACAATAAAAACTACTCAAGTGAATGCAATGAGAGATATTGAAGGAAGAATCTATGGAATTTGCGTTCTATCTAGTTATAGGGCTTGAAGGAGAGAGAGGACCCCAAGGTTTTGAGGATGAGGAAAAGAAGTACTTTGTCCAAAATTGGAGGTTGGGACGGGAGCTGATTTTCGGAGAATGTGATTTTTGAACACGTTGAATTTGCAGGTGATGGATATAATTTTTTTTAAAAGTTATTTGGAATTTCCTTCATTTCAGTCTTTATTATATTGTGTTTTTTCATGTTTGTGATTCCCTAAGAAGACCACTAGTCCTTAAGTCAAAAGTGTTAAAGAACAGTAAAATACAGTTTTGTGAAATATCTGTGGCATTATCAGCAGAAAGGGCATTTGAGAGCTTGATTGGACCTAGTCCTGATTGGGATTTTTCTCTCTCCTGCTCCTTCTCATCCTCCCACCCTACCACTTCCCCTCACTCCCCTTTGGCTGCTAGTCCAGATTCTCAAGAGGCTTCAACTCCATCAGACAGAGATCTGTTTGTGCATTCTGTGTCAGCGATCATATAAATACTCCATTGACTTCTCAGTGCCCCCACACAACTGGTGCCTTGCTGAGGAAAGTGTGGGTAGTTAGGAGGTGCTAGTAGGTCCATTTTTAGAGCGCAAATCTTGAACATGTTGGAAAAACTTAGACCTCCTATAAAGGGAAAGGAACTTACATTTATTTTTTCCTTCATACCAGTGAAAATGCCCTTAGGAAAATCCACTTTGTATTAGCTTTCTTCATCTTCATCCCAGGAGTCCAAGTGCATAATTAATAGTATTTCCAGGTATTCTGTTTTATTGTTTTTGTTTTTGTTTCTGTTTTTTTCTTTTTTGAGATGGAGTTTCACTTTTGTTGCCCAGGCTGGAGTGCAGTGGCCAGATCTCAGCTCACTGCAACCTCCGCCTCCCAGATTCAAGAATTCTCCTGCCTCAGCTTCCTGACTAGCTGGAATTACAGGCATGCAACACCACGCCCGGCTAATTTTGTATTTTTAGTAGAGATGGGGTTTCTCCATGTTGGTCAGGCTGGTCTTGAACTCCCAACCTCAGGTGATCCACCTGCCTTGGCATTCCAAAGTGTTGGGATTACAGGTGTGAGCAACCACACCAGCCTGGTTATTTTTAATTTTGGAGAATTTGCAGCATTAAAAGAATCACTTAATGTCAGTGGCCTATGGTCCATAAACCCAGGAATCTTACTCCTTTCTCATGCTAACCCAGTCTCTGTTTATATCACTATGGTAACACGGAACTTGTTATGCAGTGGTTGTTTTATTTATTTATTTTAGAAGCAGAGTCCACTCTGTTGCCCCAACTGGAGTATAGTGTGACCTCGAAGAACTCCTGGGCTCAAGTGATCCTCCTGCCCCAGCCTCCAGAGTAGCTGAGACTACAGGCCCGTGCCATCACACCTGGCTAATTTTTTTTGTAGAGAACAGGGCCTTGTTTAGTTGCCCAAGGTAGTGTCCAACTCCTGATCTCAAGCAATCCTCCAGCCTCAGCCCACTGTGATTGTTTTAAATGTCTTTCTGGGCCAGGCATGGTGGTTCATGCCTGTAATCCCAGCGCTTTGGGAGGCCGAGGTAGGAGGATTACTTGGACCCAGGAGCTTGAGACCAGCCTGTACGATATAGTGAGAACTTGTCTCTACGAAAACCTTAAAAAAAATCAGTCCAGTGTGGTGATGTGCCTGTAGTCCCAGCCACTTGGGAGGCTGAGGTGGGAGGATCACTTGAGCCCTGGAGGCAGAGGTTGCAATGAGTCAAAGATGGCACCACTGCACTTCAGCCTGGGTGACAGAGTGAGACTCTGTCTCAAGAACAAGTGAATGAACGTTTGTCTTCCTGCTCCAGCAGACTATGGGCTTCCCCAAAACTCGCTGTCCATATTTCTATCTTAAGCCCTAACATGATACCAAATTTATGATATTCAGTAAATGTTGGATGAAAGCAAACATATGGCATTTTTTTTTTTTTTTTTTTTTTTAGGTTGGAATTTCGCTGTTGTTGCCCAGGCTAGAGGGCAGTGGAGTGATCTCAGCTCACTGCAACCTCTGCCTTCTGGGTTCAAGTGATTCTCCTTCCTGCCTCAGCCTCCTGAGCGGCTGGGATTACAGGCCCACGCTACCACGGCCAGCTAAATTTTCTTTTTTCCTTTTTTTTTTTTTTTTGTAGTAGAGACAGGGTTTTATCATGTTGGCCAGGCTGGTCTCAAACTCCTGACCACCCGCCTTGACCTCCCGAAGTGCAGGGGTTACAGGTGTAAACCACCATGCCTTGCCACCATTTTCCTTACTCTTTTTTGCTGTCATGTAATAGCTTTGTTATCTCGTTTTTCTCTAATTTTTTCTACTTTTATACTTACTCTGTGTGTGTGTGTGTGTGTGTGTGTGTGTGTGTGTGTGTCAGTGTCAGAGAGAGAGAGAGTGTCTCGCTCTGTAGCCAGGCTAGAGTGCAATGGTATGATTGTGGCTTGCTGCAACCTCTGCCTCCTGGGTTCAGGAGATTCTCCTGCCTCGGCCTCCGGAGTAGCTGAGATTACAGGCATGTGCCACCAGGCCCAGCTAATTTTTGTATTCGTAGATGCAGGGTTTTGCCATGTTGGCCGGGCTGGTCTCAAACTCCTGACCTCAAGTGATCCACCTGCCTTGGCCTCCCAAGTGCTAGGATTATAGGTGTGAGCCACCCTGCCTGGCCTTATACTCACTTTTGTGTTTGTGCTGCATTAATTCAAGAAAGAATTTTGTGAAAGATATGAAGACTCAGGGACTTTGCCAGGAGAGTTCACCTACATACTGGGATTCAATAAATCATATGCAAATGGCTATTTCTTTGTATTATAAAGCAGGCATTTTCATATTGATGTGTGCAGA
Source organism: Sapajus apella (assembly GCF_009761245.1). NCBI lineage: Eukaryota > Metazoa > Chordata > Mammalia > Primates > Cebidae > Sapajus > Sapajus apella. The sequence goes on along the minus strand of NW_022436953.1, from coordinate 1,169,260 downwards.
ATGCTGAAGAAGCATTTTTCAATTATAAAATTTGAGGCAACCTGTGGGAGTAGGAACTAACTGGTATAGGGCATAATGGAACTTTCTCTAGTGATGGAAATATTCTATATCTTGATTGGGGCCTTGGTTGTTTGGGTGTATACGTTTATTAAAACTTATAAAACTGTACATTTGGCTGGGCGCAGTGGCTCATGCCTCTAATCCCAGCACTTTGGAAGCCAAGGCAGGCAGATCACGAGGTCAGGAGTTCAAGACCAGCCTGAACAACATGGTCAAACAATGTTTCTACTAAAAATACAAAAATTAGCCCAGCGTGGTAGCAGGTGTCTGTAATTTCAGCTACTCAGGAGGCTGAGGCATGAGAATCACTTGAACCCAGGAGGCGGAGGTTGCTAAAGATCACGCCACTGCACTCCAGCCCAGGGCAACAGAGACTCCATCTCAAAAAAACAAAAACAAAACTGTACACTTTAATAGCTGTGCAATTCAGTATATGTAAATTTTATCTCAATTTTTTTTTAAAAAAAATGAAGAAACAAAGGGTACTAAATGGGTCCTATTTGGCACTTCTTATCTTAGAGCCTTTGTTCCAAAGATAGACCCTAGCCTGGCATCCATGAAGGGTTTTGATGCTATTGCTGAAGAAACATGATTCAGTTCATTGCTATCCTTTGCCATTAACAGTTGTTAGTCCCCTATGGCTTCCTCTATACAATTTCTAACTCCTTCTGTGGCCACTGTTGAAATTAATTTTCAGATGGGTTGTTTCAGCAGAGTTTTCTGGACTGTAGCCAGGGGTATCCAAGAAAGTACCCTTTTCTACCTTTCCAAATGCTGCAAAGCTCTTTCATCGTTTGTAACCCAGAAATAGGTGTTTGAGTTCATGGAAGTGTTGCCATTAAGGAATTGAGTGTAGAACCCAACTTGGTTTATTTGGCCTGCTAGTCTGGCTGCTACCCCTTCCCCCACCCTACAGTCTGCTCATTTTTTCCTTTGGCTCTTTCTCAGGAGCTGGGGCAGCAGCTGGGCCTTCCACATCCTGGCACGAGTGGGCTAAGAGTGCCTGATGTCTAAATTGGTGCCAGTCACGAGCTATAAGTCCTAACTGGAGCTCTCATTTTCTTCCATCGTATTGGACTTCTTCTTACTGTAATACTAGAGTGAGCCTCTGTCCAGCTCAGCTCATAACTGTTGCTCTGAGACCACAGACTTAACAAAGTTGAGGATTTCTTCAAACCTCTCTTTCACTTTTTCCAGCATTGGCACAGGCTGACTAGTTAAGATTCTGCTTTTAGGGGTAGGTGGATTAGGACCCCAGAACAGGCTGCTGGAAGTAATTCTATGTTTGCCACACCTTATTTAGCTATAAGTGTTTGATGTGAACCAAGGCCTTATGAAGATTGTTAGCCTTTTACTCTTGAAAATACATTCTAAGATGCTTCTGTTTGATCTATGTGAGTTACTTTTGTGCTGCTAAAATTGCATTTAAAGGCCATGTGCAGTGGCTCACACCTGTAATCCCAGCACTTTAGTAGATCAAGGCTGGTGGATTGCTTGAGCCCAGGAATTTGAGACCAGGCTGGACAACATGGCAAAACCCTGTCTCTACAAAGAAATACAAAAATTAGCTGGGCATGGTGGTGCACACCTATAGTCCCAGTTATGGGAGGCTGAGGTAGGAGGATCACTTGAACCTAGGAGGTCAAGGCTACAGTGAGCCATGATTTCACTACTGCACAGAGCTAGACCATGCCTTAAAAAAAAAAAAAATTCAAATAATACAGGTAGAAATTCCTCTCTCCAGGAGGTGGAGTTTAATCTTCCCCTTCCCGTTGAATACAGGCTGGACTTAATGAATGCCTTACAAATAAAAGAGTACCAGAAAGAGAAAGATAGTAACTGTATAGTGCAGAGACCTGGCAGACATACCCTAACCAAGTGATCAACATTAATATTGACAGTGATGGAGAAGCCATGGTACTATCTTATATCCCTGATATGATGAGAAGGGGACTTCACTGCTATAATATTTTTTTTAAAACCCATAACCCCAGTCTAAACATGAGGGAAACATCAAACAAACCCAAATTGGGGAACCTCCTGTAAAGTACTTCTTTAAAACTATCAAGGTCATGAAAAACAAGAAAAGACTAAGAAACTTTTGCAGACGAGGAGAGACTAAGGATTAAAGATGACTAACTGCAATGTAGTATTAATTGGATCCTGAAACAGAAATTTGGCGTCAGTGGAGAAACTAGTAAAATCTGAATAAAGCCTAGAGCTTAGTTAATAGTGTATATCAGTACAGTACTAACCTAATCTCTTAGTTTTGACATGGGTACATAGTTTGACAAATGTGTACCATGTAAGATGTTAACATTAAGAGAAACTGAGTGATGGCTATAAGGGAACTCTACACTGTCATTGTAACTTTGCCATAAATGTGAAATTATTCCAAAATGAAACATTTCTTTAAAAAAAAAAAATAGTGTAACTCTCAACCCTTAACTATGCATTTTCCCTCCCTGAAGGCAACAAACATTATTAGTTCCTTTTGTATCTTCCAGAGATGAAAATAAATGCAAATAAAAACAATCACCCCTCCCTTTAAAAACAATGCTATGCACATACTAGGTACGCTATTTATACACACTGTTTTTAGATCTTGACCCATTATCAGTGTATATATAGCTTCAGTCTTCATTTGTCTTTTTAAAAGTAGCTACAGGCCAGGTGCATTGCCTCACGCCTCTTATCCCAGCACTTTGGGAGGCCAAGGCAGGCAAATCACTTGAGCTCAAGAGTTCAAAACCAGCCATAGGCAACATGGCGAAACTCCATCTCTACTAAAAATACAATCCAGCCTGGGCAACAGAGCAAGACTCTGTCTCAAAAAATAAAAATAAGAAAGATGTAAAAATAAATAAAAGTAGCTACAGAGAATTCCATGGTATGGATGTACTATAATTCATTTAACTGGTTTCTTATTGACTGGCATTTGTTGTTTTGTTTGCAGTCATTTACTGTTACGAATAATGCTGTATTCAATAACGTTGTACATGCATTATTTTGCCCTTTTACAAGTACATTCTGCCCTCCTTATCTGTGTGTTCTACATCCGTGATTCAACCAACTGCAGTTCAAAAGTATTTGGGAGAAAATACTGCAACTGTATTGAACATGTATACACTTTTTTTCTTGTTGTTATTCCCTAAACAATACGCTATAACAACTATATAGCACTTAGATTGTATTATTATGAGTAATCTAGAGATGATTTAAAGTATATAGGAGAGTGTGCATAGTTTGTATGCAAATATGGCATCCACAGATTTTAGTATCCTCAGGAGGTCATGGAACCAATCTCCCATGTATATACCAAAAGATGACTATATAGCTATAAGATAAATTTCTAAATTTCCTGGGTTAAAGCCGATATGGACCTGGAATTTTAAAGATGTTATATTGCCCTCAATATAGGGTTGTACCAACTTATAATCCTACCTATAGTGTTTAAGGGTGTCTGTTTCTGAATGCTATGACCAAACATATATTGCTAAGTTTTTTATCTTTGCCAGTCTGGTAGATTTTCTTAAAAAGTTTCTGTATAGCTTAATTTGCATCTTTTATTGTGAATATGGTTGAATATCTTTTCATACATACTTGTTCCTTTTCTGTGGAATGCCTGTTCATTTTTTTGGTTTTTGCCCTTTTTATTTATTTATTTTTTTTTTTTGAGTCAGAGTCTCACACCGTTGCCCAGGCTGGAGTGCAGTGGCACGATCTCAGCTCACTGCAACCTCTGCCTCTTGGGTTCAAGTGATTCTTATGCCTTAGCCTCCCAAGTAGCTGGGATTACAGGCATGCACCACTACACTGGCTAATTTTTGTATTTTTAGTAGAGATGGGATTTCGCCGTATTGTCTAAGCTAGTCTCAAACTCCTGGCCTCAAGCAATCCACCCTCCTCAGCCTCCCAAACTGCTGGGATTACAGGCATGAGCCACTGTGCCTGGCTGGTTTTATTCATTTTAGATTGTTGGCTTTTTCTGCATTGATTTGCTGGAACTCTTTTTATACTGGTAAACTGGCCTTTTGTTTTAAGACTTGCAAACTTTTTTTCCCAATTTGTCCTGTGATGATTATTTTTGCCTTGTAGAAAATCAATCCTTTATGGCTTCTGAATTTTATCTTGTTCTTAGAAACGTTCTCATATTTGAAAAATACATTTTGGTGAAAGATTTAGAGCCAATGTTTGTTTTTGTTTGTTTTCCAAATATTTATGCAATCATTCTAACACTATATATTGAATAGTCTTTATTTTTCCCATTAACCAAAGTATGATTTTAAAAATCATATTCTCATATGTATTTGTGTCTCTGGACTTTCTTTTCTTTTCTTTTTTTTAGTTTTGAGACAGAGTTTCCCTCTTGTTGTCCAGGGTGGAGTGCAGTGGCGCAATCTCAGCTCACTGCAACCTCCACCCCCTGGGTTCAAGTGATTCTCCTGCCTCAGTCTCCCGAGCAACTGAGATGACAGGCATGTGCCGCTATGCCCGGCTGATTTTGTATTTTTAGTAGAGGTGGGGTTTCTTCATGTTGGTCAGGCTGGTCTCGAACTCCCAACCTCAGATGATCTACCCGCCTCGGCGTTCCAAAGTGCTGGGATTATAGATGTGAGCCACCATGCTCTGCCATGTCTCTGGACTTTCTATTCTATTTTTGTACCATTGATTTCTTTGAGTATGAATTGAAACTACACTGGTTATTTTTGATTTTTACTTTTATTTTGGAAAATTACAAGAATATTCAAAAGTGTATACTTTTTCTTTTTTTGTTGGTAAAAGCGTACACTTTTAAAATGTGATCATATAAAAATCTTTTAATATCTGGAAGGGCCCCCTTCCCCCTGCTTTTCTATTACTCTTTCTCAGAATTTGCCTAATTATATATTATATATATAAAATATATATATAATATATATATTATAATTATTAGACATATATGACATATGTCTAATATATATGTCTAACATAATGTCTAATAATTATATGTGATATATATGTCTAACATATTAAACATATATACTTTATTAGACATATGTCTAATATATATGTTTAATTATATATATATAATATATGTTGCACTTTAATTTCAGGATAAGCTTATCTAGTTTCTAAAAATATTCTGTGTTTTTATGCTGATTATCCTTTCTTTTTTTGTGAGACAGAGCTTTGTTGCTCAGGCTGGAGTGCAATAGAGTGATCTCAGCTCACTGCCTCCCGTGTTCAAGTGATTCTCCTGCCTCAACCTCCCAAGTAGCTGGGATTATAGGCATGCACCACCATGCCTGACTAATTTTGTATTTTTAGTAGAGACGGGTTTCTGTTGGTCAGGGTGGTCTCAAACTCCCGACCTCAGGTGATCCACCCACCTCGGCCTCCCAAAGTGCTGGAATTATAGGCATGAGCCACCATGCCTGACTTTTATGGTGGTTATCTTAAAATTATAGATTGATTTGGGAGATTTGTCATCTTTAGTGTTTCAAAGATATGAGATGTCTTTCTATAAAGTTTTCAGATCTTCATTAGTGCTTATTATTATTATTTTTTTAAACCCTTTAGTCAGTTTCTTCCCATTTTCTTTTGTACTTTGCAACTACCATTCTACTCTCTGCTTTTGTGAGTTCAACTTTTTTTAGATTCTGCCTATAAGTGAGATCATAGGATACTGTATTTGTCTTTCTATGTCTGGCTTATTTCACTTAGCAAAATGTTCACCCAGGTTCGTTTGTGTTTTCCCAAGTGGCAGGATTTTGGCCCAGCACAGTGGCTCATGCCTGTAATCCCAGCATTCTCAGAGGCTAAGACGGGCAGATCACCTGAGGTCAGGAGTTTTAGACCAGCCTGGCCAGCATGGTGAAATCCCGTCTCTACTAAAAAATACAAAAATTAGCCAGGCATGGTGGCATGCACCTGTAATCCCAGCTGCTCAGAAAGCTGAGGCAGGAGAATCGCTCGAAACTGGGAGGTGGAGGTTGCGGTGAGCCGAGATCACACCACTGCACTCCAGCCTGGCTGACAGACAGACTGTCTCAAAAAAAAAAAAAAAAAAAAAAAAAAACAAGTGAACAAGTGGCAGGATTTCTTTTTTTCTTATAGCTGAATAATATTCTGTTTTATATGTGTACACGCACATCATATTTTCTTTTTTCTTTTTTTTTTTGAGACGGAGTCTTGCTCTGTCGCAACCTCTGCCACCTGGGTTCAAGCAGTTCTCTCAGCCTCCCAAGTAGTTGGGATTACAGGTGCCCACCACCATGCCCAGCTAATTTTTTTGTATTTTTAGTAGAGATGGGGTTTCATCATGTTGGCCAGGCTGGTCTTGAACTCCTGACCTTGTGATCCACCCACCTTGGCCTTCCAAAGTCCTGGGATTACAGGTGTGAGCCACTGCACCCAGCCACACATCACATTTTCTTTATTGATTTATCTGTTGACACTTAGGTTGTTACCAGATCTTGGCTATTGTGAATAATGCTGCAGTGAACATGGGCGTACAGACATCTCTTCAGATATTGATTTCATTTCCTTTGGATATGTACCTAGTAGTGGGATTATTGGATAATATAGTAGTTCTATTTTTTTTTTTTTTTTTTTTTTGAGAAGGGGGTTCGCTTTTTTTACCCAGGCTGGAGTGCAATGGCGCGATCTCGGCTCACCGCAACCTCTGTCTCCTGGGTTCAGGCAATTCTCCTGCCTCAGCCTCCTGAGTAGCTGGGATTACAGGCACGTGCCACCATGCCCAGCTAATTTTTTGTATTTTTAGTAGAGACGGGGTTTCACCATGTTGACCAGGATGGTCTCGATCTCTTGACCTTGTGATCCACCGCGCCCGGCCAGTAGTTCTATTTTTAATTTTTTCAGGAACCTCCAAACTGTTTTCCATAATGGCTGCACCAATTTACATTCCTATCAACAGTGTATAAGGGTTCACTTTTCTCTCTGTCTTCACCAGCATTTGTTATCTCTTGTCTTTTTGATAGTAGCTATTCTAGCAGGTGTGAAGTGATATTTCTCCAGTGTTTTAAAGTTTTCATTGGCCGGGCATGGTGGCTCACGCCTGTAATCCCAGCACTTTGGGAGGCAGAGGTGGGTGGATCACCTGAGGTCAGGAGTTTGGGACCAGCCTGGCCAATATGGTAAAACCCCATCTCTACTAAAAATACAAAAATTAGCTGGGTGTGGTGGCATGCGTGTGTAATCTCAACTACTTGGGAGGCTGAGGCACGAGAGTTGCTTAACCGTGAGGTGGAGGTTGCAGTGAGCTGAGATTGTACCACTGCACTCAAGCCTGGGTGACAAGATTGAACTGTGTTTCAAATAAATAAATAAATAAATAAAATAAAGTTTTCATCATTCAGATTTTCACATTTTTTGTTAAGTTTATGTCTAGGTTGGGCACAGTGACTCATGTCTGTAATCCCAGCACTTTGGGAGACTGAGATGGAAGGATCACATGAGCCCACAAGTTCAAGACCAGCAACATGGCACAACCCATCTTGACAAAGAGATACAAAATGCTTAGCTGGGGGTGGTGGCACATACCTTTAGTCCCAGCTAGGTGGGCGGCTAGGTGGGAGGCTGAGGTGGGAGGATCACCTGAGCCTGGGAGGCTGTGATTACACCACTGCACTCCAGCCTAAGAGAGATTTTTGTTTTTGGGTTTTTTTTTTTTTTTTTTTTTGAGACAATGTCTCACTCTGTTGTCCAGGCTGGAAGTACAGTGGCAACAGAGCAAGACTTTTTTTTTTTTTTTTTTGAGACAGTGTCTCACTCTGTCACCCAGGCTGGAGTGCAGTGGTGTGCTCTCGGCTCATTTCAACTTCCGCCACGCAGGTTCAAGTGATTCTTCTGCCTCAGCCTTTCGATTAGCTGGGAGTACAGGCACGTGCCACCACCCCTGGCTAATTTTTTTGTATTTTTCTTTTTTTTTTTTTTTTTTG